>NC_056744.1:225599233-225771733 GCF_019279795.1 Protopterus annectens
GTGAGTTGGATAAGGGTTTACATTTAACTGGGAGAGTTTATCTATAATGCCTGGATGTGGAATGGTTGTCAGATGCTTTTGCAAGGACTAGATATGCAGTGTCTACTGATTGAAGTCAACAAGGTTAAGTAGGATCCCCCCTTAATGAATCAAAACTAGCTTGGGGCAAAAGTTTTTAGGTTACCTAAGCCTTTATTTATTAATTCCATAATGATCTTCTCTATAGCCTTATATTTATTTATTTAACCTTTGTTTACTGGGAAAGTCCGGCTGGGACAGCAGTGGAGGCCTAGAGATAAATGCTTCAGATGCATGTCTTTGGAATGTGGGAGGAAACTCATGCAAATGCATGGAGAACATGCAGACTCCACACAGAAGCACCCAAGCCAAGAATCAAACTGGATAACCTCTTGCTGTGAGGCAGCAACTACTGCACCACTGTGCTGGTCAGATTAATGGGCCTGTAATTACCCGGGTCCATTGATGCCCCACCTTTGTGCAAGTTGATGACTTTTGCTGTCCTCCATTCATCTGGCATGAAGCCTGTTTAGAGGCTGATATTGAATAGCTTCTGTAGGTGAGGCCGACAAGTCCTGGATCAGGCTGACCAGTAGGCAGCTCAGTATATTATCTGGCCCCTTGGTAATAGTGTTTCTGACTTTTGATAGTGCTTTGACGACTTGTTCTTTGGAGATTTGAGAGGGAGGTTTAGATGCAGGTGTGTAACCTCTGAATATAGTAGGGGATAGGGGGATGAAGTTGGAGCTAAATTTCTCTGCTAGCAGATTAGCTATATCCTCTGGATCTGAGTGTGATGTCATTTACTTTCAGCTCTACACTGTGCTGGGCATTGTTACTGTGTTTTCCAGCATAGTTAAAGAAGGCTTTATGTTTATCCTTCACCAGGGTGGCTATTTTACTTCATGTCTGGCTTTGATTGATTTGCTCAGGGTCTGGAATTCCCAGTTATGTTTGGCAAGAGTGTTTTTAGTATATAAAAAGTTACATTTATTTTTGTGCACAGTTTTTTTTTCTTTTATTATAGTATATATTTGGATTCCACCATAGATATCATATACTTTCTGATAGAAATAAGAAATAAATGGAAATGTTTGCTTTTAGGGGGTAGCACCAGTTAAGGGAATATCACCTGAGGAAGCAGGAATGATTGGTGCCAAAGCCATGGTCTAAAACTAAATGCAAAAAAAAAAAATGCGTTATTATTCCCTTTGTCATAACAGAATTCCCAACAAATTACAATATTGAAAGCACCCTCCTGAGTTCCAACCCAATAGTGCAAAGCTTGGGAAAATAGGTTGATAGCAATCTGAACTTTGACCACCAAGTTTCCACAGTAGTAAGGAAAACCTTCTATGTAGTGCATCTCATAAACAAGGGCATAGCATCCAGGTCAAGGGATGTTATAACTTCACTGTACTTGACCCTCATCAGACCACTAATAGAGTATAATGCATCATTTTGCATGTACTTCACCAGATACCTGCAGCAGCTGGAGAGGCCTCAGAGGATTCTCACTAAGAAAATACAGGGAGTCCAAGCCATGACCTACATGGACAGGCTGAAAGTCCTGTCACTTTACTCTGTATCTTACAGAGTGCTGAGTGGTGACTTGAAGTTCTTCGTGTTTCACTGTTGCAGTCATCACATTTGGGCTATCTGCCTGCAGGTAGCCCTCAGCCAGCCTGAATACCAGAGTATTGGGATTTCTGCATCTGATGCTGTCGCTTCTTCCATGACATCAGGTCATCAGGGGTGTAAAACATGCAGCTGATGCCATTACATCAGTCTTTCTTGCCGTGCGGTGCCTGAAGCAGAAGCAGTTCGCAAGTGCCGGTCGGCCGACTCCTGAAATTTTCATTTTTGAGTTTCAGACCTGAAGTTTTCTAAAAGATAAGTATCCCGTCGGGGATCCTTTTTTCTTGCTCTAACCGATGTCAGAAAAAATTAATAATTGTCTTGCCTGTGGAAAGCAAGTACCTCATAGAGATTTTCATTCTTACTGCGTCACCTGTTTAGGCCCAGACCACAACATCCCTCGCTGTTGGTTTTGTGCCTTGTTCAACGCCCAGACTGTTCATCATCGGACTATTTTTGTAGTAAATACTTTCGCTCTCGAACTCTGTACACCGAAATGGCTTCATTAAGCCATCTGACTAACAATCTTCCGAAAAGACGTAAGGATAAATACAGAGACAGACCGCATAGGTCCAAAACTGCCGACAACGCTACCGTTAAGCTAGTCGCCAGTCCACCAGTACTCAGTGAGGTGCTTTCACAACCCTGATACCCACTTCTACAGATTCGCAGGCCTCTACTGAGACCCATTCGGAGTCCGGTATGCCGCAAGATGCTTCTTCGACTATGGAACCTGCGGATGTCTCTACTTTGGATGGGTCTAGAGCCGCTGTGCAGGCACTGGCTTCTGAGGGTGTATTCAGGCCTGCAGATTTTCATATTAAACCTATGACTTCGTTTCAAGCCAAAAATACGGAATTCTTCAGGCCTAAAGTTTGCACTATGCCTAGGAAACCGGCGACCAAAGCGCATTCTCAGGCCCACATGCCTCAAAAACAAATGATTAGAATGGCTGAAGACCTTATTACCTTAATTAGGGGAAGCCAGCCTTCCCCTTCTAAGAGACCTAAAACTGATTTTCCTTCTGATTCTTCTGATCAGGAATCTGATATCTCTGTTCCTTCTGACTACCAGGACATTTCCGTGTGTACCTATGAGGATTCTGATGCAGAGGATTCCATTCCCTCTGCTTCCCCAGAAGATTTTTCTTTTGGTGAAACCCTGCATACCCTTAGGGAGCATTTCCGCTGTGGAAGCCAGGACTATTCTCAGTCCCAAAAGAGAATTAGGCAATTTTTAAACCTGTCTCAGCACAGGCCTCTAGCTATCCCTCCTGTTCTGGAAATTGTAGATGATGTTTTCCTGGAATCTAGCCTTACCCCGGATACTTTGCCTCCATCTTCCAGGAAACCTGACAGGTACTATAGAGTACCTGACTCACAAATTCCTTTTCAAGAATCCTACTGTGGATCCAGAGACCATTTCCCAAGGACCAAAAGACCTTAAGGCTACTACTGCCAAAAATCCTACCCCTTCTGACAGGGATTCTAGGGCTTTAGACAGATGGGGTAAGAAGGTATACACCTCTGCTACTCTGGCCAGTAGGGCTTTAAATTGCCAGTTTCATATGTTGAAGTATCAGCAGCATATTATGGGGCTAATTAAACTGAAACTTATGTTGATTCCTGACTGCAGAACACAGATATTCTGCTAACCAAGTTGGTAAACATACCTTGCAATGTGGTTTTGATGCTTTAGAAGCATCTTGCAGAGCTGCTGTCACTGGGTCTGTACTTAGAAGGCATGCTTGGCTTAAGGAACAAAACTTGCCAGATCATGTAAATGCAAAATTACTGGATACACCCTTAAACCAAGAGCACCTATATGGCAGTAAAGCAGAAGAAGTCCTCAAAAGGATGGAGGAAAAAGCTAAATCTATGCAAACTGTTAGATTTCTTACACGTACAGCCACCTAGATTCAGTAGGCATTGGCTTTCAAAGAACTGGTCCTTTACAGTCCCTTCCAGGCCTTCTCAGTCCAAACCCAGGGGCAGCAGACCACCAAGACTTCAGTCTCAGGTTATGCACAGATCTAAGCAGTGGGGTGCTCCCACTTCCAAAACAGGGAGTAGTAAACCACCCCCTATGGTAAAACTGCACTATGACTTATACTTAACTCCTCCAAGCCTTGCTCAACTACTTGCACTTTTAGAAGGAAAACCCACCTTGCATGCAATAAAATGGGAATACATTACCCAAGACAAATGGGTTTTAAACATTGTTTCCCTAGGATACAGATTCCACTTCCACTCACTCCCAACCCTAAATGGATGGCCAGACCTGCCCCCAAACCAGTGGGTGGAGGCCCAAAAGCAAGTACTTTCTCAGCATCAAGGCTATTTAACCTGTCCCAGCCGAACAAAGGGGACAAGGCTTTTATTCAAGACTGTTCCTGGTTCCCAGAAAAGAAAATTCCTGGTGTCCTTTCCTGGATCTGTCTAGTCTCAACACCTTTCTGGTGGTTCCAAAATTCAGAATGATAACTCTCCCAACAGCTGCTTCCTATGCTGGCCAAGGATGCCTGACTGGCAACCCTAGACTTAAAAGAAGCTTACCTGCACATCCCCGTAAGGGAATCTTTCAGAAAAGATCTATGCGTCAGGGCAGGCTGTGTGCACTATCAGTTATCTGCACTTCCCTTTGGCTTATCTACTGTGCCCAGGGTATTCACAAAGTACCTAGCTCCAGCCATTGCATTTTGCAGGCAGAGAAGTATTCAGATTTACCCATACTTGGACGATTGCCTGATTCAGGTGGAAAGTCAGGACTTGCTATTACAACACCTGGCATTTGTAAAGAGACTTCTAACTTCAGTGGGGTACACCATCAATGAAAATAAATCACACCTAGTACCCTGCCAATAGATTGTATTCCTGGGAGCAAGCTTGAACACAGTTTCCCAGATGGCATTCCTCACTCCAGAGAAACAAATTTATTTGACAACCTACTTCAACCTACTGGCCACAAAAACCCAGCTATTTGCAAATAAAATGCTGCAGGCTCTGGGGTTCATGTTCTCTTGCATTCTGTTAATTCCATATGCAAGACTGCATATGAGGAAACTTCAGTGGTATCTAAAAAGTCTATGGTGTCAACATTCTCAGGACCTGGAAACAATAATTCCTATCATTCCTTGTCTAAGGGCGGAGTTCCTTTGGTGGGAAGAGGCCTGCAACCATAACAAGGGACTCTCTTTCACTCTACCCCCTGCCGCTCAAACCCTAACAACAGACACATCAGACTATGCATGGAGGGCTCACATGGCAGGGCAGTGCATTCAGGGCAAATGGAACCCAAAGCAGATGCACCTGCATATCAATCAAAAAGAAATGTTAGCTGTACAGAATGCTCTGACAGCCTTCGAAGAACTTATTCTTCCAGGGCAACTATTGGTAAAGCCAGACAACACCACAGTTATGTGGTACATAAACAAACAGGGGGAACCCATTCCTACCCACTCTGCAGACTAGCCATGGTTCTGTGGAACACAGCCTTGAGCAACAAGTGCATCTACAAGCTCAATTCCTGCCAGGCAAATTAAATTCACTGGCAGACGATTTAAGCAGAAATCTCATGGAGCCACACAAATGGAAACTGGAACCCAAAATATTCAAGCTTTTGAGGAACAGATGGGGGACACCAGAGGTGGACCTGTTTGCTTCCCCTCAGAACTATCAGTTGAACAAATACTGCACCAGAACTCCCCACAGTCAAGCTTGGAAAGTGGATGCCCTGTCCTTTTCGTGGGAAAGCCTCTCAGTCTATGCCATTCCCCCTCTGCCTCTCCTCTTGAGGGTTCTAATAAAGATCAAACAGGACAAGCAAAGGACAATCCTGATTGCACCAGACTGGCCACACCAGCACTGGTACCCTCTTTTGCCCAGTCTGACAGCGCTACAACTATGACATCTGCCTCAGACATCTTCCCTGCTGTCCCAGCAGGCAGGCCAGATTCTGCACCCTCAGCTTCAGACCCTGAACCTTGCAGCCTAGCTAATCCCCTGAGCTCACCTCTAGCAGCCCTCAGTAAGCATGTGCTGGATGTCATTTTTGAGGCAAGGAGGACTAGTGCTAGAAAATCCTATTCAGAAAAGTGGAAAAGATACTGTTCCTGGAGTCAGTCTGAGGGGGTGGGCACAACAGTGCCCAACTTGCCTCATATACTAGATTACTTAACAGAAATGCTCCACAAGGGTCTATCCTTCTCTTCCATTAAGATTCATGCCTCAGCCATCTCAGCTCATAATACTGAGCCACTCCTCTTCTCTCATCCACTCGTAAAGCAGTTCCTTAGAGGGGCCAAAAATCTAAGACCCCCCCCCCCCGCCAGAAGAGCTCCCACTCCAGTCTGGGACCTTAAATTATTGTAAAAACTCTTTCCCCCTTTGAACCGGCTGCTACAGCAGAGTTGAAATTCCTCTCTTGGAAAACAGCTTTACTTCTGTCCATCACTTCAGCAAGAAGATTGTCTGAACTGCAGGCCCTTATGGCAGTGGAACCCTTCATTATCTTCCATGTGGACAGGGTTTCCCTCAGGACTAACCCATCTTTTATGCCCAAGGTGGTGTCTAGTGTGGCTTTAAACCAGTTCATTCATTTGCCTACTTTTTCCCCTAATCCTCAGAATAAAGGGGAAAGGATACTGCATTCTCTGGATGTGCAAAGACAGCTTAGATTCTATTTGAACAGGAAAAGCTGATAGTCAGCTTTGCTGCAGGGGCAGAGGGGAAGGCCATTTCAAAGCAAACCATTTCCAAATGGATAGCACACTGCATCAATTTCTGCTACAAGCACCATGGAAAACCTACCCCACAGGGGATAAGAACACATTCCACTAGGGCTACATCTACCTCTACTGCATTTCTCAGAGGAGTCCCTACCAGGGACATCTTGGAAGCTGCAACCTGGAGCTCTGTACACACCTTCACCAAGGATTACCACTTGCCTATGTTTTCTAAATCCAGTGCTGGATTTGCCACAGCAGTCTTACAGGGCCTTGCCACAGCAGTCTTACAGGGCCTGATTGCCAGCCCTAATGCTTCTGAATCTACCTCCACCCTTCCTTAGCTTTGGGAATCAACCCAAATGTGATGACTGCAACAGTGAAACACGAAGAATATAGTGCAGTTGTGTACACTTACCATAAATGTGGATGTTCGAGTGTATTCACTGTTGCAGTCCTGGTTACCCTCCCTCCAGCCCCCTGATTATCTTTGCTTTCTCCTATTCTTTTTGGTTTGGCATACCTTATACTATGTATATTTGCTTTTTGCTGGGGATGTTCCACACCATATAATTGCTTCCTGTTGTGGGGGCACCTAACATCTGGAACAAGAAAAACTGATGTAATGGCGTCGGCTACATGTTTTATACCCCTGACAAACTGACGTCATGGAACAAGTGACAGCATCCAATGCAGAAATCCCAAGACTCTGATATTCAGGCCAGCTGAGGGCTACCTGCAGGCAGATAACCCAAATGTGATGACTGCAACAGTGAATACACTCGAACATCTACATTTATGGTATACCTTCCTGGCCTATAGGGCAATTTCCAACCATGCCCTAATGGAAGAGCTGAACATCTGCAAGTCAATTGGGATAAGAGTCACTCACTCTAGGGATCCTAACCTAGCCTATGTCATTAACAGAGCATGCTGGAGAAACAGATATATCTCCCAGAGACTGTCACTTTTCTGGAATAGACTTCCTATTCATGTAAAACAGAGGTCCTCACTGACCCTATTCAAACGCAACCTAGATAATTGGATGGGAGACTGAAAATTTTCCCCTGGGGTGGCACCCACTTCCCTCATGGACAGGGTTAGCTGGTGTTGATCACAGGCCCATTCTGTTCATAAATTCATTCTGCAGACTTCACAAAATGAAAATGGGGATACCTGGGATTAACTTGCCTAGGCCTGTAAAGGCTCAGGGGCCGCTAGCCTAGTAACCTCCTGTGAACCTAAAGGCTCTAGGGCCACTAGCCTAGTAACCTCCTGTGAACCTAAAGGCTCTAGGGCCGCTAGCCTAGTAACCTCCTGTGAACCTAAAGGCTCTAGGGCCGCTAGCCTAGTAACCTCCTGTGAACCTAAAGGCTCTAGGGCCACTAGCCTAGTAACCTCCTGTGAACCTAAAGGCTCTAGGGCCACTAGCCTAGTAACCTCCTGTGAACCTAAAGGCTCTAGGGCCGCTAGCCTAGTAACCTCATGTGAACCTAAAGACTCTAGGGCCGCTAGCCTAGTAACCTCCTGTGAACTTAAAGGCTCTAGGGCCGCTAGCCTAGTAACCTCCTGTGAACCTAAAGTCTCTAGGGCCACTAGCCTAGTAATCTCCTGTGAACCTAAAGGCTCTAGGGCCGCTAGCCTAGTAACCTCCTGTGAACCTAAAGGCTCTAGGGCCGTTAGCCTAGTAACCTCGTGTTAGCCTAAAGGCTCTAGGGCCATTAGCCTAGTAACCTCCTATAAACCTATGAAACATGCCTTCAGTGAATACTATTTCTTGGGCCTCAGTGAGCATTCACTGAAGCAGAAGACCCCCATCTCCAGTGAAAGATTTCAGCACTCCAGATGCTCGATCCTCACCTGTACTAATATACCTGTTCAAATTCATGTTCAATATCCACTAATGTGCAAGTATCCTTTGTGCTGTAATAGCCACCTTTCTTTCATACATATGTAGTCTAATTAGCAAATGAATGTGTAATTGTTAATGTATATTACTTATTTTCTGTTTATGCATATAACTGAATGCCTATTTAAAATGCTGAAAAGGTTTTTTTGATTAAACCCAGTAAAACCCAATTAAATAAAATATAGATGTGAATGGACCATAGATATCTCTCTGCTGGGAATAAATTGGCCAGTAGAGAAAGAAGGGAGGAGCCTTAATGGACATGTTGAGGGGGTAACAAAAATATGTATCATTTATGCAGACATTTTTTACTATCTCTAAGTGACCGAAGCATGTAATCTTATTTTTGATCTGTGTGTATGCGTGTGTGTATTAATCTATAGATACAAGTTGTTGTGAAGAGAAATTAATTAGAAACGATTCATTCTGAAGTATATTAACTGCAGCTGCTAGATCATGGCTGCTGCGTAAAGCAGTCACATTACTTTACCATTGCTGCTTTTTTGCCCTGTGGTTTGCAGCTTGTTACTTTCATGTAGAAGTTTTGAATTATTCAAGCTAAACACGTTCCCCAATATAACTTATTTGTGACATCCTTACTGTATTGTTTAACTCATTTAGAACAGCATTTCCCCATGGTAATAAAACTGTCCAGCACTGAGTCCATCTCTGCATAGCTGCATTAACCTGCTGTGAACTGTGTTGCTTTTTCTCTCTTTTTGACTCTTGTAAGTTGAGGTTTCTTAATTCTCTTTGAACTGTGTATTCTGACACCACATACATCTGCTTCTACAGTTCAGACCCCATGCTTTGTAACATATGACGCTGCACAGATCGTTTGCAGATGTTCTGCATGCTCATTATTCTGCTTACTGTCGTCCTGATTCGCCTTTCATTCGTCAACGTCATGCTTTCTAATTTCAGAAATATAAAAGTTGTATTTTCTTATGCTGTTGAAATCAGTGAAATCAGAAATAGTCTATTGTTAACCTAGATTGTCATTTATAGGACCTGATTGCGTGTTTGTATTTTGGCTGTTTTGTGATCTGTTTTCTATACTCTAGATGTGTGCTGTGTACTGTACTGTATACTAACTACAAGCTCATCCATACAGAGTTTCTCTCTCCCAGCATTCCATATTTTCCCTTCCTTGCTGAGGCTTCCTATATCTCTTCTGTAATGTAAAAAAAAGTGTATTTTTAGCATTTTCCTCACTGATTTGCAGGGTTATTTGTTTTGTTTGTTAAGGATGTGTCCAGAAAATTCATTTTTCACACCCAGCTTCCATGCTTGATCATTTCAACTACCCTTTGATTTATGTTTTATATCCTAGACACATATCTTTAAAGATTTTACACACACTAAAATTTTTCTCTGCATTTTGATCTGTATCCCTCATAAAACACACTACAAAATGTACAGGTTTGGGCATTTAACCTATCATTAGGTTCTGCAAATCAAAAGGTGAATTTAATTCTATTCATACTGCTGTAGTATACTGTCATAAAGCACTTAGTACTGCCTTTCAAATTATTGCACTGGATTATGTGTAATGTGGGAAGTGTTATCCTAAATGTTTTTTTCTTATTTTGTGTATGCTTATCATGTGTTTCTTTGAACCATGCCACATGCATAAAATGGTCTATTCCCATTTTACTTTTGTTTCAGTTGATATACATACCTGAAGTTCAGTTAAACCTTTATGTCCACATTTCCCTACTTTTTTGATGGGAAGAAAACTTAATTGCATGTATAAGATCCATGTATCAGCTTCAGAGTTTATACTCATGCATACACTTCAAGTATCTTCACTGCTATAAAAATAATCGTATCACATGTTATAGGGGATATAAAAATCAGCATACTCATGTCTGCATTTTGTAGTTAATGTTGGCAAGGGCTGCTAAAAGCTTTAGTTTGGCTCTAAACACATCCTGCGACTTCCACTAAATGCTAGCATGCACTTGTAAGACCCAAGGGTAAAGTCTACATGTGCAATCTTATCAGAAAGAATTGCCTATATAGTGTAAAAAACAAACATTTTAAATACACAATGCCAGGAGTGTTATCTGTGACACATAAGAATGTCTGGGTTTTTGTGAGTCAGTCTTGTATTGGTTGACTGGTTGTACAACTCACGTCACTTATAAAAATTAAGATTCTGTGGGTGTCAGAAGAGAACAGTTGACCTGAACACCTGCCAGCTTGGTTGTTTATTAAAACACATTCCTCCTTTTTTTTTAAGAAATATGAAGAAAATTGATTGTAGTGTGTAATTATTATACTGCATATTATGTTTAACTTTTATTACTTTTAAACTGTATACCTCTGACAGTAGACAGTGGCCATTGTTAAAAATATTTTCTTAAGTGCAGGTTTTTTAATTTTTTTTCCTCCAGGAGTTTCAGACTTCTGTTTTGATAATTCCTTGCAAAATGTATTTCTTGACAGCTGAAAACAACATCTTGCTGGCATTTCTGATAACAGTTTTTATCGTTTTGTATCATGTGCCTTGCTAGATGTGCAGTTTTGCATCTCTAGGTCAGGGGGTACAGGTCAAACATCTGTGTGTAGAAGTGGGAACAGGGTAAGACCTTGACAGAGCAAGGCTATAGATATATTGCATCTGTGGTTACAGATGAACCTGCAAAATATGGCCAGGGGCAGCATACACACTGTGATGTGACTAATATAGACTTGGACCTCACTGTGTGTCTTGTCACACATTCCAGAGTGATTCATTGCTGTAATGTAGTTTATTATTAAATGATTATTTAATTTTTTAATAAATTAGATGTATGGAGCTAATTAGTTTCTGTTACTGACTGCCATCAGTTACATGTAGTCACGGATGCACTTAAGGTAACCTGCATTTTGTGCCAGTTTTGGTTTCCTCTGTTTTTATGTAGCAGTTTTTTTTGTCTTCTTTTTCAAGTAACAGTTTTAGTCCTGTTTTGCATGGATTGCTATGTTAGAAGATGACAGATACAAGATGTGTTTTAAAGTCTATGCCTTTGTTTTTCAGTCAGAGTTCTTTTTATTTATTGATGGCTATTTTTAGCATACCTACTGTGGGGTGTGTGGTAATACACTGTGTGTTGGGAGTCAAAGAATATCTTGATTGTGCATTCTTTTGGCTGTTTGGCTCTTCCTGTAGGAAGGAGATTTTGCACCTGGGAAACCAGTAAACATCCAGTTAGGGAGCAGAATTCGGAGAAGTGCTCAACTACAGTTGTATAATTAAGAAGTAACGTATGAACTGAATGTAAGCAGTTGTTGCTTTCCTCATACCTCCCATGTTTTTTTCCATGAGGGAGAAACCCACTACATTTACTGAAGTGGGGAAACATCCAATTTCCACAGGTAGAACAAACAATCTTCTTTTTGGTATGGATTGATCCAGAAAGAAGCAAAAAAAAAAATAGTTATAGCTGTTATGTTGCAATAAAGTGCTACTTATGTTAAAATTTAGTTCACTTGTTTGAAAGAGCAGGAAATGATCATGTGATCACTGAAATGATGTGTGGCTATGTTTTCTGTTTGCTGGGGTTTTTTTGGGGGGGACATTTCTGTGGCTATCTGACATGTTTACTAGTGGGTGATATACATTTTATAAGAGGAAGAATGCCCATTTAGTCGCACTGAAGTTCTGCTTAAGGTCAGCATTCATGATTTATGTTAATACATAATTAACATGTTACTTTTAAGGTTTTAAAGGGTTGTACTGTGTGTCCTGTTCAGGTCTAAAGAGTTGTATTTAAAGTACTATTACTGCTGCACTGTCCTACAGAGCCTCATACTTCCTTTGTATTTATGTAAGCATGTGAGATTGCCTAAAATTTTGACATTGGCTAAATGTCCATTGATTCTGGAGCCTGTTTCATCTAAAATGTGCTTTCTCACAGCAGCCTTAAAATTCCTAAGCCTTTAGTTAGGTTCTTTTATGTTTATTCAATATGTTATTAAATGCATTATCATTTGCATTTCTACCACTGAGTACTTCCTGTTGCCAATACTTTTCTTCCAAGGCATGTTGCCAGCCTCTGGCATCTTTAATGACATTTTTGCCTGCAAATCTGATTTTAGTGGTTACATGCTTCCACTGTCTGATTGTCCTGTATGAGGAATGAGGAATCATTTGTAGCCTGAATTGGGCCCTGCAGAGCAGGTTGTTTTATCACGTACTTTGCTGATCTGTCTTCATTCTTCTGAGGCAATGAAGCATTCAGTTGGCCCTCTTGACAGTGGGTGTTGCATTACTTGTATTTCTTCACTCTCTGGTCTAGTTTGACCCCTCACCCATTTTCTTCCTTGTGGAATGTGGCAAGAAATGTTGAACATGATATTTATTTCCTTCTTTTTTTTCTGTGTGAAACTATAGCACCTTGCAATTAACTACCGAAGTCCAAACTTACGTGAAATCAAAATAGGCAAAGCTTTTCCCAGAGACTGTTCAACCCTGATAATCTTTCCATAGTTTCGTAGACAGAAATGTCACAAACAACTGTAAACATAGCCTGTTGTGTTATATTGTTGCTTTATAAACACCAAAAAATATATTTTACTTGTTGGACATTTTTAATACAGTGCTTTATTCATACTTGTTATGTTTATTGCTATAATTTTAAATTGTTGGCATTTACTGTTTAAACACAGAACATATTCACTTTATAATAAGCTTTTGAGACCACAAGAAACTTGGTATAAAGAGTTGTCATGCTATTGTCTTATTTCTGTTGTGCTATTGTCTTATTTCTGTTGTGCTATTGTCTTATTTCTGTTGTTGTAGCATACACAGTTCTTTGGTCTACAACTCTGACTTGTTCAACACCATGAGTTAAAGACAAAAGTCATGTTTTTATTTAATTCCTTGTAAGTTTCCAGTTAATCTGTACTTCTGCATTAATCATAAAACTCCACTTTACTATAGTTGTAAAGGTAGGAAGGACAAGCATGTTGGGTTTTATTAAAGCCTATGGAATGAACTAAATGCCCTCTTCCCTGTATACTGAATGTTGTTAGTAAAGATACTGCTCAAGTACATATAATATTTTAATTAATCAATGAAACTGCTCATCTAAAGATCATATAACAATAGATGCTATTAATGGCGATGATGATCTAATAGTAAACATGAGCATTTTTTATGCAGTTCCTCCTTTTAACCACCCCATTGAGGGAGAACAAATCTCCCTACTCAACTTTACTTATATAATCTACTGCTAAGATCTCATTAAGAATAGAAGAAATGGAGCTGAGATTGTTAAGAATTTTTTCATTGAGTTGTAATCATAATCTGCACTTTTCTTTATAAAGAAAATTTACTTTTTTCTCCCTAGACTAAATCAGATATGTGAAATAAAAAGTATACTAAAAACAGTGGCTAGTAAAACAATTAGTAGGAAATTATAATTCTGAAGATGTGTATCAATAATTATGACTTTGTGAGAAGCTGTACAGTCTTTTAACTGGCTTTTCAGTGAGGATGCAGCAAGGATGAAAAATGTGCCGAAACTGTGTTTGGAAAAATACTTCATCTTTTTCTGTAAAGATGCATCAAATAAAAATTATGGAGAATTATGCAAAACATATTTACCACTGTCCGTAAAGTGTAGAACATAAAGGGTGTCCTTGCGGCTGATTTAACATTACAGTAAATTAGTTATACAGCTTTAGAAAACACACACACACACACACACACACACACACACACACACACACACACACACACACACACACACACACACACACACCATAAGGGCCTTGTGCTTCTTAGCAGCTACTTCATTTCACTTACTGCATTGCCTTATATAGCTAGAACTTTCTGGGTGATGCGCTGAGTGGAACTTAATTCTTTTTTCATTGCCAAGGAAGGAAAGTGGAGCTCCTCATCCTGATGGAGGAGGAATGAGGGATTGTGAAAATAGACTGTGGTGACATGATATCATCCAGTATTGATTCATTCCAAGACACTCCTCCAAGCCAGCAGCCATTTTCAATTCAGATGGAATCTAGAACTGTAAGCGTTGGAGCTATCTAGTACCCCGAATCAGTGAGTTAATTTCCATTTTCTTTTCCTGTTTATTTTCTACACTTTACAGATAGTGATAAACATCTGGTAGTTTTGTACCTGCAATTGGAACAAGAAAGCTGATTAGATAACATTTTTCTACTGTCACCTGTCAGTTAAAAACAGATTTTGGGATTCTTTGTGACAGCACATATCTATCTATGTAATTAATTGTCAAACTATATTGCTTAATTTTTTAAGTAAACAGTTTTATTTATTTAATTTCGAAAGCCTTTTGGTGCAAGTACACTAAAGCAGTGAATTAAATGTCAGTAACCTCCTTTGAAAGAGAGGGGCACTGCTTAGATAAACTATTTTAAGTTATTAATTATAGTTAGCTCATTGAGTGGTCCAGTAATCTATTCCTGTGTGCTACAGACTGGTCTAGCTGTTAGCAGTAAAATACCATGACAGCAAGAGTGGGTTTATGACACAAAGTTTTCTTAGCCCCTTCCGGAAAGTAAGGTGCATATGTCAATGCAGTAGTTGTAGCCAAGGCATTGGCAGGCTAGCTGTGTAGGGCACTGGGCTCAGAATGATGTGGAAGCATTCCTAGAAAGCCAGGGTTCATAACCCTGTTCTGCCGTATGCTCTTAAGGCCAAATGCCTCACATGTATTATTTTAATCTGACCCATGGTCTCAAATAAATTTGCATAATGTCCTTGACCAATTATTTAGTGCAGTGGTGTGGTTTGTTGCTTTACCCTCACTTATTAATTGGTGGTACTGGGGGCTTATAAACCTAAGCACATCACAAAACTCTAAAAATTCACTGCGGAGTTTACAGTTTTTTGAAAATTAATTTTATTAGTAAAATATCCTCATGAATATTATTGTACTGTTTGTTAGCTTCTATATTATTGTTATTACTATTACTGCACTTACTGGATTTATAGGAGTTTTAAAATCAATTTAGTCTCACAAGCAGCAATGCCTTGACGATACCCACTTTCAGGCTATACCCCCTTTCTGATGGAAAGCTTAGTCAGTTAGTCCTGGGCTAAGTTTGAGTGTACCCATCCAGTCATAAAGGTTCTTTTTGAAGAAAGATAATGTATTGTGATGCTTAACCAGCAGGAGCAGCTTATTCCAAAGATGGAGCAGATGCTGAGTAATAGGTCTACCTCTGCTTTGTTTTTATTCACCCGCTGATGAGGATGTAGCTCCTTGGTTCTCATGTCGGCTAGGGGATTCCACCTGCATTGATATAGGAGATCAAGGATGACAGATTCTGTAGTGGCATGATAGGCGAGGAACAGATTGCCTCTAAAAAAACTATAAGATACTAGGTAAAGTTAATTCCTTCATACATATATTTTTGTCATTGCTTCAAGAATTTGTTTTAGAAAAGCTGAACAGACACCATTCGGCTGACTTAACGTTACAGTAAATTATTTACGTTACAGCTTCAGAACATTTTTATTCAGGTTCTGCTTGCTTTGGGGAGTTGCTGAGTTTTTTTTTATTTTCTTTCAGTTGAGTAATGGCCCTTTAAACCTAGTGTTACTACAGTGAGACCAGTAACACCATGTGAGCTATAATACTGTGTGAAAATACGGTGAGAATGATAGGCTTAAATGTGATTAGTTCCAGAGAAGAGGTAACAGCCCAACCCAAATTCGGTGGAAGAATACATTATTTTCCTGACTAATGTCTTAGTTGGAGAAATGATATTAGTAGGAGGAGGTGTGGCTTGTGATACCAACCAAGGGCATAGCTAGACATTGCAAGTATGGCAAAATGTACACTTTTTTTAAGCTTCATTATTTGGGGGAGATATTGAATTTCTCAGTAAGGATTCCTTCTATTAGCTTTCTAATTTGTTTATAATTGCAGGGCAAATTAACAGGATTAGCAAGATTGAAAAGGTACAGTCTCTGCACTGTCAGGTGTTTTGTGTGTGTGTGTGTGTGTGTGTGTGTGTGTGTGTGTGTGTGTGTGTGTGTGTGTGTGTGTGTGTGTGTATAGGGCAGGGATGCTGCAGTTGGAGATTTGAGCTATTTTCTGAAAGGCAGTGTATTACGTGCACACATTTGTATACAATTCAATAAATTCTGTCTTCACTCCTGATTTCAGTATTGCAAATTTAACAGACTGATGTTAAACGACTACGTAAAATGTAATATATTATATGTACATTTTAAAAATATGTTTGTGCATGCATGCATGCATATATTTTTACTCATTTGAAATTCTGCAGTGGGATCTCCTTGGGTTTATGATGAAAATGATTAATTCCAGCAATCTGTACGACACCATTGCAGTAATCCATACCTCTCAACTTCTTTATGTAAGAAATTTGCATAAAACCTAAACTAATTGGGAGGGGGGATAAAGGCCCAAAAATAGGGAGAGATTTTAAATATTGCTCTTATAAATTTAGAATGTTTCTAGAATAATAGGTTTTGTGTTAGCATGCATTTTCTGAAGAATGTAAATTCTGAAACTCAGATGTATATATTTTTTAGTAACTTCAGTCCTCAGTGATTTGCTAGAAAAACACAAATTTTATGGAGAACAGACCAGAATTGAGACAAAAATCTGGACAGCTGAGAGGTATGCATAACCCTAGTTATTTGTTAGCTTCAGCTAGGAGTACCATTGTATTATCATAATGCAAGGCAGAAAAGTAGCCATTACTAGAACTGCATATGTATATATATATATATATATATATATATATATATATATATATATATATATATATATATATATAAAACTGGAATTCTACATATATAAATCATTGCATGTATTAATGTAACTCTGAATGGCAAACACTTGAAAAATTCCATATTTGAAAATAAGAGCACATGTGCTACAGGTGTTGACTTACTATGTTTTCAACTCAGTCCAGGCTGCATTTTTAAAAATTCACATGATTTAGTTCAATAGGTACGCATTTTAAGTATATTTTTAATTGAAGATACAGTGATGGGAAACACATGGGTTAGTACTGAAACAGTGAGGCACGTATGAGTGGTAGCCTGATAGCAGGGCATGAGTTTGAGTACTTTCTGCCTCACATGCTTACTGGTCAGTTGTCCTTGAAAGATCACTTCCTTTAGTGGGGGCATTCCTGGTTAATAAAATCAAACACAAATAAAATGGAGTAGCTCATTGATTTGTTTTTCAGTTTCAGAAAATCACAATCAGAGGATTAAGACTGTGAATTATAGTTCCTGTGGTGCAGGGTTTGATTCCCCTCAGCTCTCATTTGTCTAACCAAAACGTGATTCCACGTTACCCCTGAAAAGGGACTGTCTGTACAGTGGGCCTGCCTGGTTAACAAATGGTTATTATTATTAATGAAAAATGAGTATTGTGTCATCAGTATTGTTGAATATTCTGGCTTTGCCTTGCCTGATTCAGTTTATCTGTCTGAAGACTTGAGTTAGTTATGACAATGAAAAGGAATTCATTCTATTTAGTTTTACATCTCCAAAATGTTATGAATATTTGGAATTTTTAGCTTTGTGGGCATAAGGCATCCTTTTCTGCTTGCAAAAAAGGCAAACGTGTAGATCCAAGGTCATAGTGATGCTTAATGGATATGTGTGTATGCGAGCATGCTAGCACTTCTGTTTAGGTGTGTCTGTGCAGGTATATGTAGGTGTGCCTGTGCAGGTATATGTGGGTGTAGCCATATCAGCCATGTATGATAAGCTATGCATCTGGTAGCTCTTAACTTTTAAATAACAGTGGAACACTAATTTATCACCCTATCTGTCCAGTACCTCTTTTTATGGGAATATTCCTTCCAACATACATATTGCGTGTATGTTGTCATTTTGTTATCTTTCATGCTTGTAAGAAATAAAAAAAAAATATATAGCGCACAGGAAGCTAATAACTTTCTTCTTAATAACCGGGCAGTAACCATAGATATAGAGTTCAGAAACCCTTTGGGATACCGCACCAGGAAGAGTCTAATGAAGGAATCTTTTGTCCGACTTTTTCTGTGTCACAGTTCCTCCTCGCATACTGTTCAAAGCTTTTCCTTCAGATCGAGAGAAAGAGCTTCAATAGACATTTGAAGGAGATAAGAAGGAAATTAAACTCTGTGGGTGTTAGTCCATTCTCTGGAAAGTAATTCAGTGGTTAGGGCTGCCAAGTGGCTTTAACTCTCTGTTGGAAAACATTGCAGAACAGCACTGCTGAGTAACCGCATTGTGCTCACTAATAAATTCACAATAATAAAAAAATGACAACATATTTTGTATGAGAGATTTCTGTTTGCAATTTGAGATAAACAGTTTATGCTGAATAAGATACTGGAACAAAGATAGCACAGACATTGTATATTAATACTAAAATATAAAGGAGGACTTTAGGAGTTTTAGGCTGCACCTTGGCACAAGAAACCGGTACAGAAAGGTCAGAGGGGCATTTACATCAGTATATAATTAATACCTTTTAAAGTAACAGTGACAATCTGACAGCAGCTTTGCCCTTCAACTGTTTAGCGTAGTGATGCCAAATTGGTATGAAATTTCAGACACAGTGGGCATGATTAAAAAAGAAAACTTCAGTATTGCATATTTTCAACGTCATTTGTTGTGGTTCCCTTTTAACACTTTGCTGCCCATACTGCCCATATATTCATATTTCTTTCACTGAGTCATTTCTGGCTTTAATTCAGAGAATCAGTGGAGGATATATTTTACATAACAAAAGCACGTTCAGTAATTCTGTATTTCATATATCCATATGTGTGCTATGGAAAAAGTTGTCGCAATATAAGATCAACTGCTGTATGGAAACCCTTCAATGCAAAATTGAAAGATCATCTGCACAGGAACTAGACCTGCAGCAGTGGTGTCACATATTTATTCGGTATAGTGTGCAGAGGATTACGGCTTGAGCTGTTAATGAGGTGCTTCTTCTTGTCCTGGGTTTGAATCCCTCGGCCTCATTTGCCTACTGCATGACTCTTACCAAGGCAGTTAACTAGACGATGTTCTGGGCAATTGTAAAAACTGTTTTAGGCTCTTCAGTGGTCTACCCGACTCTATACATATTAACCACTCATGAAGCTATGAAGTGCACCTCCCTTAACTTTCACAAAATACCTCTTCATGACAGTACCAGTCTGAGACAATGAATTCTTCTGCATAATTTCGAAAGTGTAATGCTGATGAAACTGCACCTTTTAATGTTTTTGTTTTTCCATTTAATCTACTATTCAGATTTTACATGCTGCACATTTTCCTTTTATTCTTTATTTGTTTGTTTGTTTCGTTCGGCTTTTCCCGGTTAGGGGTCGCCACAGCAGAACTCCGGTCCGCTAATGATTGGCAGTAGATTTTGACGTGCTGGCTTGCCGGGCCTAATGCACAACCTTCAGCAAAGGAACGCCCATTCACGCATGTCGCCACACAGAAGACGCTCTAACTGAGAATCGAACGGGCAACGTTTATTCTAAAATGCATTTCACTTGTAGTACTCTGCATGTTCCTAGAACTGTCGTAGAATTGCTAGTATGGATTTTTTCTGTATTATACCACTGCTAAATATTTATTTTCTGTTTGGTGAGTTTCTCTTCCTCTAGACTCCACTGAACATTGGACCTGCCTGCTGGATATTGTTGGTTAACATATGCAAATTTACAAGCAAGCAGATGCATGATGGAAAATGTAAATAAATCTGTAGTCCTTCAGTGAGGGAGCAGGTATAGGGGTCTGAATGGTGACATCAACAATGGTAATACTATGGAAGATAGCTTCTTTTGTGCTGTCTGTCTCTTCCAGAATGTTTCCAAGTTGGTCATGCCTGTTCTGTTACATGTCATCCAACATCTACCATGTTCCAGTTCATATCATCTAACATCTGCCATGTTCCATTGCATGTCATCCAACATGTTGTGTGCAACCCAAACCCCTCAAATTATTTGTCTAAAACAAACCTGTGGCCTATGCCAAAAGGAAAACATACAGCAGGAATGCACTCCCACCTCTAAAATTCCTACCTAACATGGCCAACCTTTCTTTTTATGATACTGTTAAGTGTGAACCACCAGCATTACTGCTTGAGTTAACCAGACTGTCAGAAGTTTGAATATACAGAGTATGTATTTTTACAAAAAGTAAAGACCAGTCATGAAGCCAGTTTCCTCTAACTAACCTCCATGATCTCTAATATCGAAGGTTAAATATATGTTCATCACATGGCATGCTAACCACAGAAAAACTGTGCTGAATGGTGATGACCTAGTGCTACAGAGTCAAGCTTTTAGTAGCTTGAGCTTACTCCCGAACAAATGTGTCAGCCAGTATGACAAAGATGAAGTAGCCATTGGCCAGCTCTGTAATTTTAGAATGTGGGGACATGGGTGAGAAACTGATGAGAACCAGGAGATCATGAAGGGTGAATGACACTTAAGATGTTGGGAAGGCATTTATGGATTGTGACAAAGTATGTGTGAGTGTGTGTGTGTGTGTGTGTGTGTGTGTGTGTGTGTGTGTGTGTGTATATATATATATATATATATATATATATATATATATATATATATATATAAAATGTGTGTGTATATATAAATATATATATATATATATATTTGTGTGTGTGTGTGTGTGTGTGTATATGTGTGTGTGCATATATAAATATATTTATATAATGTGATGTTATTGGATTATATACCTCCAGCATGAATACTTCTACTCCGATAAACCCATGTCCACTGGGGCACTGGACCGGTTTATGTTCCAACATCTGTTAAGGCTTTGGTCCTTAGGACGTAAAGAGGGCTGCTGGTGAAGATCTGAATCTTCTGGTGGCAAGAAACTTGGTTAATCAATGAGTTGGTAGTGAATTGGGGTGGGCAGATAGTGATATAGTCACAGCAGTCACTGGATTGTTTAGGGAAGCTTAAAACATAACTGTACTGGATACAGGATGAGGTCTTCTGGTCACCTGTGCTCTAGTTTTGCCACAGATGCCCAAGTACGATAGAGTCCGCTGGATACTTGTTGGCAGTTAAAAACTGCCAGCCTCTACTGTCCACTTTTAGAAGTCTCTTTAAAAATGTAATACTCTCTGTTCATTTCACCAATTATGAGACTTTTCACTGTTAAACATGATATCTTTCAAAGAATAAGAACCTGCACCAATTTTCAAATGAAATAATGTGCATGCTGACTTTTTTCTTACCTCTTGACATTGATGTCTGATAATTGAGCAATATGATGTTGCATAACATGTTTATTGTGTAATAACTTCAGTCGTAAGGCGGCTCAAAGCCAAGTGTTTGGACCTCTTCATTGTAATATCATTGCACAATGACACACAGCCACAGAGTGTCTTATTACTGCTTTACAATCACAAATTTCGTACAATAATATAGTTTATTTATGTTTTAATGTAGCCAATTTAAACACCTTGATATTGTTGTGGAGTATCAGAGTACCTGTGTCTCATCAGCAAATCTGGTTTCTTGAATTTGTATAGTTGTTATATGATGTAATAGTGTAACTTACCACATGAGGGCATTAGAAGTTGTATTGCAGAATGTGTATACGTTCTCTCTCTTTTTTTTGCCTAAAGAGTTGCTGACTTGTTTGCATATGTACTGCATTATAGAAATCATTAAATGTATTTAATAGCTTTTGATAAGGTTAAGTATATTAGGGACCACATCTGATGTGACACCAGCAGTGTATCTGTTGTTGAAATAGGTTGAAATAGGTGAACTTGACATTGGAATGAATATTCTTCATTTTCCTTTCAATGGTTACAGAATCATTAAAATTTTATTAGAGCATAACATGCATTGTAGATGTGTTGCTTAACACATAATGAATGCATATAAATGTAAAAAAAAAGGGGGGTAGACTAGACGTGTAAACCCTTTACTGTTTTTCATAAACACACAATCGGGTTGTAAGATTACATTTGTAGGATGATAGTGTTTTCAAGGGCACTGTGTGTGTGTGTGTATAGATGTGCACATCTTGTAAGCACATAAATGAAATTATCATTCTACAAAAATTAAATGTGCATATAACCTTGTGTAATAATATTGTTCAAAACATGATTTATGCTATAATGCATGAGCATTACAAATAGAACTTGAAATTTCTTTTGATGTTATTGTATAGGTATAGCTGTAGCTAGCCAGTTATTTTGTTTTCTTTTGTGAGAAAGAACTTTCCAGTGCTAGCAAAAAACACTTGATTGAAAGGGATTCCTGTTTCTTATACCTTTAATAGAAATATTTCCATAATCTACATTTGCTCAGGTAATTGCATGACCAAACTTTATAGTAGTCTGGACAGACATTAATTTTTTGGAAGAGCTGCTTTTGTTGTTTGAACGTTATATTATTTCCCTGAAGTAATCCCCTAGGCATTTCAGTCAGCTGGGGAATATTTTCTATTGACTAGAAACTTTTCTTGAAGTAATATTCCTGATTTATGTACTTCTGTATTTTAAGAGGTTTGAGAAAGACATTTGGGGCCAGATACTTGTAGTTCACTTTGTATCCTCCAAGTCAAGCTGCACTTGAGAGTTTTTTTCTTGTTTTAGTTAAAATGTATCAGTGTACGTAGGGAGATGTCGGCTATAGCAAATCACTGCCGTTATATAATTTGTTAACCATTTTGAATGTCAAGACTCTGATAGCAGAGTCCTAAAAAGAAGTGACTGAATGACCAGAAATCTGGATTTGCGTGTACTAAGTCCAAAATTGCCATTTCTTGGAATAGTTTCATAGGTAGGTACTAGGCTATCTGCCCGAGGGCATTTATAAGCCTAGCCAGAGTGTGTTAGCTTTCACCGCCCCATTGATTAATTAACTGAGCCTCTGTCAAGAAGAGCCAATGAAGTGATCCCAGTGGGTGTATTTTCTGTTACCCATCCACTCATCAAGGTTTCTCTTGAAGAATGTTAATGAGGGGCTCTGCCTAATGTAGTTAGGAATTTTGTTCCAAAGCATGGGGAGTCTCTGTGACAGGAATCTATCCCTCCAGCACGTTCTATTTATTGTTGTGGTGAGGTTTAGCTCACTAGAGTGAGTGGCTCGCAGTGACTTGGATTTCTTTAGGTGGAGCATGTCCATTAATTCTGAGTTGGACATGGCTTTGTAAGTCAGGCAGAGATCACCTCTGAGTAAGCGATATGCCACTGAGTACAGCTGGAGTTTTTGCAGTCTGGCTGCATAGGACATATGTTTGAGACCAGTAATCCTCTTGGTGAGGTACTTTTGTAGTCTTTCCAGCTGAATATTCATAGATTCATTGGTGAGAACTAGAGAATTGTCCCTGATGGGACATTTAAGCCTAGCCTTGCTTCTCACTTGTCACACAGCTGTGTTATCCCATAGATGTTTAACTATCCTTGCGATGGTTATATTTAAATAGTTATTTGTAGCAGATTATTTTGTTTTAGTCTTGTTGCCAGTGCATTAGTGATCCTTGCTGTATGTTAAGGCATGTAAGCACTGCTCTGTCCATCAGGAGGATAGGGGTCAGTCCTGGGATAAATTTCTTCTTTCTGATCTTCTGGTCCAAATTATGCTTTAATAGGATTGTGGAAGGGCTTTGTGTTATGTGTATATTATGCATACCTCTCAACCTCTTAGTGCAAGAAATCTGGACAAAGCCTAAAATAATGGGGGGATAAAGGCCCAAAAATAGGGGCACATTTTAAATATTGCTCTTATAAACTTAGAAAGTTGATAAAAAAACACAATTTGTGTTAGCATGTATTTTCTGAAAGATATGAATCCTGAAATTCAAATGTATTTTGGTATTTAGTGGCTTCATCCATCAGTGATTTGCCAGAAAACCATTAGTTTTATGAGGAACTGACCAAAAATGTGAGGCAAAAATCTAGACAGTTGAGAGTATGATGGGGTGTCTGTTTCATAGTAGTGATATCCTCTGGGATCTGTACCAGTCTATCTAGACCATTCTGTTTATGTTTCAAAAGAAGCTGAGGTCTCTGGACTTGCAAATGCACTTTATGTGAAGGTTGGACACCGGGCTGGCAACTCGACACCGTAAAAACACCACTGCCAGTCAATCTGCAGACAGGTGATCCGCTGTGGTGACCCCTAACTGGGAAAGGCCAAAAAGCATTGCTTGCTTGACCTGCAGATGCGCAGCAGGTCCATTATTTCTGAGTCTGTGGGTAACTTATAAAGCGGGCTGGAACTACTTCTTGGTAGTCTGTATGAGATGGAGTATAGCAACAGGACTTTGAGTGTGTTCCATGGAGTTCATGTGCATTAGGCCCACTATTCCTTTTTTAAGGAACCTCTGTGGGTGTTCTAGCTTTTGCATGTACCTGGACAGCTACATACCAAAAGTGGCATTGTGGTCTGATGGATCTAATGAGAGTAATATAATCTGGGACAATAACCTCCCTGGATTTAGATACTAATTATTTATAAGCTGTACTATATAGAAAAACTGCCAATATAAGTTCCTAGGGGTAGTCAGTTTTCCATTTAGTTTTAGTCCATGACTCTGACACCAGGTATTTATTTGGGACAAGCCCTCCTATAGGATTGCTGACTCCTTGGGGATTCTATGACTGTTTCCAGCTTGCAATTATGCACAAACTTGATCAACCACAGACCCTCAACATTTGCTTTGACTTCGAGAAGAAGATACCAAATAAGAGTGACCCCAGAACAGAGACCTATTGGACCCGCTCATGCCAGGTCTTTATGCTGAGGTGGCAAGCCCAATTATAACTACCTGTGTTTATTTGTGAAACAGTTTACAACCCAGTGGGTGATGTTGGGATGTATTCCTAGATTGGAAAGCTTGTCCACAATGAACAAGTAGGGTATAGTATCAAAGATCTTGGCTAGGTTAAGGTAGGCAGTGTGTACAGTCTTCCATCTCCTTGGTGGCCTTTTCAAACAAGTCTAGGTTGAGCAGGCATGACCTGCCTTTGACAGAATTAAAAAATGTGATGAGTCCAGTGTTTGAAGGTTTCCTATGTCCTTACGGATTAGTTCCATGATAAGTCTTTCCATGCCTTTACATATGAGACTGGTCAGACTTATGGGACAGCAATTACCTGGATCTGTAGATGGCTTTTCCTTGTGCAGGGGTATGATTGTTGTTTTTCTTCCTTCACTCGGTATGAAGTCATTTGGGAAGCTGTAGTCAAAGTGGTATTAGGGGCATAGGAATGTCTTGGTTCATGTTATTTAGGATGCATCTTGGGATATTTTCAGGTCCCATAGACTCCATGATTTTGTTCTTGATATTGTTTTGATGGAGTTGTATACTTTCCTGTTATTTCTTGTGAGACTGGGTGGATGGGCGGTAAAGTTTGAGCTGAACTTGTTAGCTAGTAGGTTTGCTATATTCACAGCTTCTGTGGTTGTTGCTCTTTACAGTTAGTTCAGCATACTGCTGTGTATTGCTATGGAGATTGTGGATATAGCTAAAGAAGGGTTTGTGGATATCCTTGGCCTTGGTGGCTATTTCTTCTCAGATTTGGCCGTAGTAGTTGTTATTATGTTCCTAAGTTGGCTGTCTAATTCGATTATTACTTTCTTATTTTGCTGAGGGCTGTACTTTTAATTTTTGGCTGTTTTCTTCCTTTTGACATAAATCGTATTTATGCTGTGACTCAACCAGGGTGATTTGTTTTCAGAGTTTGCTCCTCATGTTCTTCTTTTGGCCACAGCTGCTTCTGAGTAATTTTGTGCACATTGGTAAAAGTTAGCTGTGCATGTTTCCACATATGCTGCAGACCTTTCTGGGTTGGGGAGGGATTTCAGCCTAGCCAGGGAATCATTCTGAAGTAGGAAGTTAATCTGAGAGAAACTTTTAACAGTACCTGGGTCTGGGTGGGGGGTTGTTTTTATCTTTATTATGAGGGAAATGACATGTGAGGAATTTACACTGGGAATGGAGCATGATTCACACACATATTAGTGTGGACAAGGACGCGGATACTGTTTACCCTGTGACTAGTTGTCCCAGGGCGTTTGTATTTACTAAGTCCAAGAATCTTTGGGCATGCATGCTAGTGGTGGTATATGTTTCCCAGTCTATGGCTGGACAATTGAAGTCACCTAGGAATATGATATTTGGTTTAATGCTAAGTGACAGTAGGTGATATAACATTCCTGGGTCATAGGTGACATCCTGTAGTTTAACATTATTTGTTAAGGGACTTTGTCTGTTGGACATGATTGATCTCCAGGACATCGTACTGCTTTATTAGCCTTGAAGTGACACTTTTCTGGATGAGGACTGAGTCACCTCCACCTTTCTTCCCTTCCTGTGTAGTGGCTGTATTAAACTTATGGAAGGCATTTTAGCCCTGGACTACTGATGTGCTCTGTACTGATTTGAACCATGGGTCTGTTATTACACATGTCTGTACCCTCCTCTGGTAAGGAGAGCTTGCAGAGAATGGAGTGTTTTTCTTTAGGCTCCTTGCATCGATGTAGAACCTTTAAGATTTCCTTCATTTGTTTTACGTAAGCATTTTGATCTGGTTAGCATTGCCTAAAAAGGCACAGTGGGGCTGGATAATGTTTTAGCTAGTTTATAAAAGCCTAGAGTGATTAGGTGCATGACATCCCTGGTGAAGCAGTGTGGTCTGACCATGTCTTCAAAGGGTGACTGATATTGCACCCTTCCTTGAATGATACCAAAAGTTAAGAAAATCATTAAAGTCAATTATTTTGCTTATTGAGGTATCATCCCTGATGAAGGTAGAATGCTGCTTAGTGCTAGGCTCATACCTACCTGGGTCCAATAGTTAGAGAGATCCATCATGTCTCTCTTCATGTAGACTAGGGAGGTGCATCTGAAGTTGTTAACACTCACATGTACTACAACATGAGTCATAATGGTACTTGCTGTTTAAGGCCTTGAGTGCCTGTATGATCTGGTGAATCTTGGGCCCAGACAAATGAATGACCATAATTTTTTCCTTACTCAGCCCCGTGAGTGGTGTATCTGGATGTCTCACTGTGGAGTCACCTATGACTAAAATATTAGGTTGTGAAGATGTTTGCCTTATGACCATATTGTTATCTGAGAGTTTGAACTTGGTCACTATGTGAAGTGGTAGGCTTTGTCTGTGTTACAAGTCTTGGAATGTCGGTGAGGGTACTTAGTGACCTTGTCATATTTTGGAGGTCTTTAAGGTTTAAGAAAGTTAAGGTTTAGATCACTGGCATGTGATAGACTGTGAGTTTTATATGAGTTGTGTACAACTGTGCTGTATGGCGAGCCACTTACCATCCTTGCATCAGTGGTGACAAGTAACATTAAATACATACATCTCTCACACACTGGGTTGTGCTGTTTGAGTACTAGGCAGTTGTGAGTCAACACGAGACAATTCTTTGTATCGCAATACCCATCTCAGTCAGGCTTCTACAGAAGTTACACAAGAGAGTGGTTTTCTATGGTTCCTATTTGTGGGATTTGGGGGGGGGCAGGAGTTGGGATTGTTCTAGGTGTGAAAGTAGCTGGATAAAGAGACTGGAGGGTAGTGATACCTGTTTGAATAGGCATCTGAGGTTACTACTTATAAAGGGGTGATTCATTTCCTTGGGCTAGGGAGGGCTACTGTGGTTGCTGCTGCAGAGCTGCCTTATCTTGCTCAGAAGGGCTGCTTGGTTACCTAGGGCTAAGTGGGAGGTTACTACTGTGATTCTTGCTGTTTTATCTTTGCTTGGTGCAGTTGAATGAGGCCACAGATTCAGAGTATTAAATTCTCTTTGAGTAAAGCAAAGCATTCTTTGTAAAAAAACTCAATTAAAAAAGTCTTTATGTTTTCGTATTTTTCATATTAGATATAGGCAGTGTACCAGATCTTTAAAATTAGCCAAGAGAAGTAGATCTGGCCTGTGTCTTAAAAGGCACTACCTACTTGGCAGAACAAGCATTTCTCAGAATACAGTTCAGCATGTGTAGATTTTGTATTCTAAAAGGAACAAGAGTATGTTAGCCATGGCACCCACAGAGGGGTGTTGCATGTACATTACACACTGGAAAAAAAATTTGCTCCTAAGCAAGTTCATTTGGCAACAGTGCCAAGCCTACCTCTCACATTATAAACAGAAGAAATGTTGAAAAAAGCCAAAAACAATGGAGGCACAAATGCCCAAAATCAGAGACAGATTTAAAGTATTGCTCTTGTAAACTTAGAAAGGTGCTACAACAGGCGTTGCATTAACGTATTTCTGAAGGATATGACGTCTTAAACTCAAATGTATGCAATTGTTTAATTATATCAATCTTCAATGTTTTCTCAGAAAACCACAACTTTTATGAGGAATCGACCAAAAATAAATGGCAAACATTTGGACATTCTGTGAAAATCTGGACAGTTGAGAAGTCTGGTGCTGAGGTGTAGGAATGTGCGGATATAAACTGAGGTACATGAGTGAGACTATGCCTGCTGGAACAGAAATCGTTTGCAGTTCTGACTGCACAATTTAATGTTGCATTGCAGTTTGATTCCTCACTGTAGTACTGTTTGCCAGTTTTCATAGTATTTATAATCTTGTATGATGTGTGGGAAGTGGGTAAAATCCACTGATATTTACTTACAATTTCAGAATAAATAAATACCAAATTCTTCCATTACAGAGAGAGAGAGACAGAGAAGTGATGGCAGGTTCTGCAACTGTAGTTATACATGTACAAACAAAGTCTGCTGTTTTCCTTACAAATTTCTGCTCTAAAATTTGTAAAATCATGTCTGGCTTTATAATACTTTTTTGATCTTTTGGATTTATAGTTCAGTTAACAAATATTAATGTAGGTACTCATAACTGAGTGAAAAGTATGTTGCATACTGTTGTAAGACTGTTGTGGTTCATAGACCTCTTGTTGCCAATAATTACCATTATGCACTTTGGGCAGTAAGGTTGATGCAGATGTGATGGTTCATAGGCGAAGTCTATGAATATGAACTTTGTGATGCACAGCCTGTTAGAAGGCCTGTGTAGTAACTGATGTGTCCTTCAGGAAGGACTAACACAAGCAAATTACTGGTGCCAAATGGCACAGCTTAAAGCTAAATGCCAAGAAATGCATAATAGTACCCTTTGGGAATTCAGCCTCCCTAGGAAATGACCTCATTGATAACACACCCTTAAGAGAAGAATCAGTAGTCAGGGATTTCGGTACATATGTAGGTAGCAACCTAGCTTTCAGCAAACATGTCTCTAAGGTAGTAAGGAAATCATTCTGTGGTGCTGTACTTACAAGGAACGGTATAGCATCTAGGTCCAAGGAAGTCATTGTTCCACTGTATTTAGTCCTTCTTAGGCCTGTCATTGAGTACAGTGCCCCCTTTGGTATGTACATGACCACAGAGGTTCCCTACAAAAAAGAATGCAGGGCATAAACAGCATGCCCTTTGCAGATCACTTCAAAGCCCTGTGTACCCTGTTTCCTACATGCTGAGAGGCTATTTAAGCCTTGCATGCAAGGTGCCCTTGGATCCCACTCTAATGGACATTTTACATATATGCAAAATGAATAGCATCAGATTTACTCTATCTAGGGATTTAAATTTTACTTGTGACATAAATAGTACATATTGGAGAGACAGGTATGTGTCTCATTGCCTTCACAAGGACAGGCTTCAGATCCATGTGAAGTAGAGATCTTCCCTAACCCTTTTCAAGAGAAACCCAGACCAGTGGTTGGGAAATCAGGAATAAACTGAGTCTAGCAGTAGCACATTATGTCTGTAATGGACATAAGCTGCCTGTAAATCTTGCTGTAGCTTACATATACCTCTTAAAATCACCTGTAAAACACATAAATTTACTGGATACAGTTGGGATGTTTGGCTAGGCTTGTAAAGGTTACAGTGGTTGTTAGGCTACTATACACCAATGATCCTGTAAAAGTACTGTGCAAGGCAGAGATCCATGTGCATAAAAGTGCATGGAAAACTTGCTGTTTAAACTTATCCAGTTCAGTAGAGGGATATGCCGTCAGTGAAGGGGAACAGTTTTAACCTGCATAGATTACCATTGAATGTAGTTATGTCATAGTGTATGTATGCCTGTGCATCACTGTGTGTCTCAGTACTAGCACAGCAAATGGGTGGGGCCTTGAAAATCTGTGTGTGAATGGCTTTTGAGTGCAAGTATGAGTGTGTGTGTGTGTGACTGTGTGCGAGTGTGTTTCTTTGAAGGGAGGTGCCACAGGTGCCTGTGTGTGGTCTTACCACTACATGTAATGCTTAGTGGTGCAGGTGATAGATACTCTTCTGAGTAATTTTAGTTGCACAGTCGAGTGATTCATAGTCATGCAAACTCCCAGGTGGTGAGATATTCCCCTTTTGGGAATGTGGATAACTCTGAATTTCCATTTTCTGTGAAAACCAGCCTGGGACTTGAAGTAATTATGGGCCTAAGCTAAGTCCTAAATGCATTCTCAACATGTTGGTAGTAATTGCTGTTCTTTGCTCTTGCTACAGTCACATCTTGCTGTAGCTGGAATTGTAACAGCTTCTGATTTTTATCTCCTTTCAAGTGTGCTGTTTTTTACCCCAGGTATTTGTTTTGCAACTGTGTGTGATCATTTTTAATCCCGGTGGTTAACATTTACCAGACTATTTCTTGGTAGTGGATTGAAAATTGTTGTGAAAACATAACTATGTACTATGTGTCTTTGTTTATTTATTTATCTATATTAATTGGGAATGTCCAGTCAAGAGGTTCCATGGACATAAACAACAAGACATTCTATTGTTAAACAATAGACAGCAACATAAGAAGTATAAGCATGCATTTATACATGTTACACAAAGTACACTTTCTGAGACAAATATTGATACAAATTAGTAGAAAGCGTAGCAAATAACAGAGGTACATAGGTTAAGTCAGCTGAACTGGAACAAAAGATTCCTTATTGTCTACAATATATATGGTGGCATACCTCTCAACCTCTTAGTATGAGAAATCTGGACAAAGCCTAAAATAATAAGGGGACAAAGGGCCAAAAATAAGGACAGATTTTAAATATTGCTGTTATAAACTTAGAAAGTTGCTAGTATAACAGGATTTGTGTTAACATGCATTTTCTGAAGGATATGAAGTCTGAAACTCAAATGTATGTCATTATTTGATGACTTCAGTCCTCTTTAATTTGCCAGAAAACCACAGATTTGATGAGGTGTAGAACAAAAATATGAAAGAAAAATCTGGGCATTCTGCGAAAATCTGAATATTTGATAGGTATGGTGGAGTGCTGGTGGCGGTGCAACTGTAATTTTGATTGATTTTTTTTAGACAATCTTAAAGAAAGAAAAAAAATATATTGTAATTTGTGGCAATTACCTGATTTCTATGAGTATTGTTATGTGTGTGTTTTGAGGCTAGCAAGGAAAAACTGTGCCAGAAACAGCTGGAATTGGCTGAATGGTCTATAACAAGATAAGCAACTTAAAATAATAGCATCAAACAACTTCTACTGTAACATTGACTTACTGTGTGTATGTGTGTGGAGGGGTGGACGGGTGGGGTGGGGTGGGGTGGGGTAAATGTTTCCATAATCAGAAATGTTAAGTCAGACTGAAGAACATGCATCGATTTTGAGACTTTAGCTTCTCAGCATTTAGGCAAAAAGAGAGGAATCAAACCCAGAACTACGGGTTGTTAGTAGCCCATAGCCTTAATCCTCTTTGTTAAAGTGTCAGGCCTCTAGTGATGCCATACAAATATAACTGCACAGGATTGCTAGGTGCTTCCTGTTGGTACAAAATCACCATTATTTTCAGTGTTAACCTGCAGATTTATAATTAAAATGATATGCATATGCCTGGTTAATACAGGTTACTTGAGTGGAGGTGGTGTAAATTCAGATTTGTAAAGACATTTCCCCCATCCCTTTGTTTGCATTCTAATCAGTTGCCAGCCCCAAAGCAGTCGGCACTCCAAAGTTTAGAACTTAATGGAGTAGAAGCTACTGAGAAGTTAATCCTGAAGCTTCAGGCTCTTACGTGTTGAAACAGCGTTCATATGAAATGTTAAAATTCTTCAAATTGTTCTTAAGATTTAGATTGTTATGGGTATTTATCAAGATTTAAACAAAAAAAAAAACTCATAGCTTATACTTCAAATACATGTGGACATGTGCAGCAGTGTGCTGCAAAAATTGAAGCATATAGGGTGGTGACATACAAGTGTCTGTCATAGTTCAGCAAGATAGAAGCTATTAACTGTATTAGTATGGAACAGCTAAGGCAAAGGCTGTACCTTCTTGGCATACATGACATCGTTAGTTCAAGTTACAACAAGCTTCCTGTAGGGAGTAAACATTGCTGCTGTACTGTAGACACCAGTATTGCTAATGTAACCAAGATGCGGGTAATCTGAAGTAGTTTGTTTTAGGAGAGTGCAAAGAAGAAGAAGAAGAAGCGTGTACTGATATATGTACTATGCATGGACTTAGAGCTCACATTATAGCTCCAGATTTAATGATTTAAAGTGCACTGGTGTGAATGTGTTCTTGACAGAAGTCAGACCAATTTATTAACCTGTGTCTGAGTCTGGTTAACTAAGGTTAAGTAGGGACTCTTGCTTTTCCCAGACAATAAAAAGCTTGAGGACATTTTGCTAATATGATTTGCTATTAAAGAAATGCAATTATGGAGGATGGAGTGTGTGTGTGTGTGTGTGTGTGTGTGTGTGTGTGTGTGTGTGTGTGTGTGTACATATACCTCTTATTAATCCACAAAGCAATTTATATATGACATTTTGGGCTATTTTGGCATGATGATTTTAAAAATCACAACTGTCTGCAGAAAATAGGTTACTTACCAAGTTTTTATAAGTAGTGTAGTAGGGTGCCACTCATTGCCTTAGTCGTCTGTGGTCTAGGGTTTGAATCCCTCAACCTCCATTTGCCCAGCTGTGTGACTAAGTCACTTAACCAGACAGTGCTCATAGGCTTAGTCTAAAAAGGTCCATGTGGCTCAGTGTTCTACTCCAGTTGACAAATAACTTTGCTGTGTACACTATTTTATTTAACTTTTTACTATAATAGTGTGCAGAACACAAGGTGTTTAATCAGTGCGTTAGGTCATTTTCAACAGCTTAGAGTAATGTAAGCTGCACTGTCATGCTTTTTTAGCTGTACCAGTAGGAGGAGTTTGGTCCTGCACCGTGGACTTTTAAGTCTTGTGCTGCTAAGTTATCCTTATGGTTGTAATGCATTGTGATATGCTGCCAGTGCTTTGTAGGAGAACATGATAAGAAGAACAGGATGCCAGGAACGAAGCACCTTTACAGACTGTACAGTTGGTAGAACTACCACCTCACAGTATTTGGTGCTAAATTTTAATTCCATACAGGGATGTTTTGTAGATTCTGCATATCCATGTCTCCATGTGACTTTCAAAGTAATACAGCTGTCTTCTTCCACATCCAAAAGCCATGGCTACACTGTGGGAGAAAAGGGAATCCTCTAATCTACCCATAGGGGTGTGTTTGTTTTGTGTGTGTGTGTGTGTGTGTGTGTGTGTGTGTGTGTGTGTGTGTGTGTGTGTGTGTGTGTGTGTTTGCGCGTGTGTGCGCATATGTGATCCCCTGGTGCCCCATCCAGAAATAGTTCTCTGCTCTGTCAAGATAGCCTGCGGATGTTCCACAACCCTGAGTAGCATAAAATAAGTACAAGCAAATCATTGACTTTTAAGCATTATAGGTAGGTTCTAGTTTTGTACTGGCTCCCTACTGAAATGCCTGCACTCAAAATGCCGAGTGCTGAAAAGACGAAAAAAAAAAAAACCCAAAAAGCCAGAGAACAGTGACTCTCAAAAATCACTCTTCTCCTTAAAACTTCTTTTTGGTGGTGGTGGTGGAGGATCTGCACTCAACACCCCCCCACCCACCCACACACACACACACACACACACACACACACACACACACACACACTCCAGAACTAGTATATAACAACTGTAAGATTGGCATACCTTGGAGAAAAGGGAATATTCCGATAAATGGCATCTAGGACTTGATATATGCAAGTCCAATCTTTTGGCCATTCAGTCTCCGCGTTTTGGTATGCATCTACTCCTGCTTGTCTCAGCATCATTTAACAGTGACGCCTCCATGTATACTCCTGACAGACTGTTTATTTTTTTCAGGCCTTAGACTGGCTCTTTCAGGGGTACAGGGAACCCTGAAAGTGGTAACAGGAAGCAGCATGCCTTTCTTACTGTGGGACCTAAGTATCTCAAATTATGCGTCCTGTTTGTTTCTGTATTTGGTGTTCATGACGTGATTCCTATCCTGTAGCAGGCTTGGTTACTGCCATTTTGCTTCTTAAACTGCCTGGGCAATGGGAGCATTTAAATACAGGTAGAGATTATGAACGCTTCCATTGTAGCAGAAATGGGGAGAACAGTAGTCTTGTCTTCATGAGTAATGCTGACCGGGGAGCGACAGAAGCAAACAGCAGGCACGATTTAAGAGGACAGGCTGAAAGGCTGCATTCTGAAATGGGTGCATTCACATGACCTACTTACAACTGCTATGCACTGAGCTCATTCAACTTGAATACGTAAATAAGCACAGTCATGAATGCGGTGCTTGAATGGCTGTATTTCCTGTTCATGACTTCCTCCTGCTTATGAACTCTTGCAGAGATGAACATTTCTGTAGCATGGCAGTGTTAAAACCTCATGAGTGCCTTCTGCATTGTGTTGGTTAAACTTGGTAATTACTCTTGGAACGCAGTGCTAGGAAACATTTTTAAATTGGGATTCCCTTTTTAAGCAATTACGAACTTTGGATGCATGCACATATACATCATTTTTATTTTATTACATTTCATTAATAGACTTTATGGCATAAAATGTCTATTTCCAAGTATTAACCACAGCAAATATCTACACCATTTTATAGTAATGCCATTTGACATTGCAGTAGACGAACAGATGGCAAAATAACTAGGCAAGAACACTATGAAATACCATATAGAGAAAAATGCTAAGAATTACATAAAAAAGATATCGTGTCCTGTTTTATATTAAAAGGCAATCCGTAATGTTGTAGGGGATCTGGTAACAGATTCCTAGCTAATTCATGTTCTACTTCTAGATTTTATGTTTTTATGCAAAGTAGGCATGGCTGATGAAGGAACATATGGTAAAGAGCCCATCTTACTGTCAGCAGCATGTGAAAATTCAGGATTACTTTATGCCCATGATGTTTAAAGTTTCAATCCTCACTGCTTAGATGTCATCTTGTCTTACAAACCTGTTTGATTTTTTTTTTTTTTGGTAACTTTTGGGTCGTAGTATTAAGAACGTCAGTAAGTGAAATTATGGTGGTTCCTACCATTTATTGTGTGTTTTAGTAATTTTGAGGTTTCCTTATACTAATTAGAGAGAAGAACAATGTGGTAGCAGTAATTGGTAGCTGACATAAAGTAATGGGCTAAGTCCAAGTATGACTATAGTTTTACCAGCAGCAGTGCTCTGGGGTCTTTTAGCTGCTTTACTTAAAGGAGTTAAGAATCAACAAAGTTAATAGTTGTAATAAAACTGTTATATCCAAACAGAAAGTGAATCTTATCAACTTTTTTTTTTTGTAGCAAATTCAGTTTGAGTCATAACATTGCTTAAAAATGTTCACGAAAATTGCAGGCAGTGTCTAACAAAAATGTTAAAGGAATACTATGCGTATACGTACTGCAGCATCAGATATGGTATCAGTAGATGTCATGGTTGAAATCACTGTTGCAGTATTCCTGACATATGGGTTGTTGTTGCTGACATCCAGCCGGGATACTAAATCCTTAGCTTCCTGACATCATTGTACATCTGAAGCATAAATCTGAAGGTAATGCTACTCAATGCTAGAAGTTTAAACCTCAAAAAGCACTCTCTCGAGGCACTCATAAAAATGGAGAATGTTGATATCTGTGCAGTAACTGAGACCTGGTTCAGGGCTCCAGAGAGCACACCTACAATACCAGGCTACAACTCTTACCACACTTTTCGGCCACCAAACCAGGGCCGAAACACTAAAGGTGAAGGGGTGTCCATATTCACCAAGGATATTCACAACACCAGGCTAGTTGCCCAACACAATGCATCTGAAATTCTCCAGGTGCAACTAACACTAGGTAAGACTGCAATCCAAACTGTAGCTTTCTACAGATCCCCCACCATGCCCCAGGATTCTCACTACACCTTTCTAAACATACTAGAAAATATTAAGATACAACCAAATACCCTAATACTGGGTGATTTCAACTACCCTGCCATTAACTGGGAAAACTACTCGTGTACCAACACCTTTGCCCAACGGTTCTTGGAATTCGTAAATTCCAATGCCCTGGATCAGCTAATCCATAGTCCCACCAGGGGCTCCAATATCCTAGACCTGGTCATTACCAGCATGGGAAATCGATGCTCCACACCTGTGGTCACCCCCTCATTGGTCAGGTCTGACCATAAGCTAATCATCCTTGACCTCCACATCTGTCCCCCACCCTCCAGTAAGGAAACTGCTGTAAAAAACTTTTCCAAAGCCAACTTCATGCTACTGAAGTCAGAAGTGACAAACATCATGACACCCATGTAGACGGGAACTGAAAATTCGACTCCTGAATCCTACACTAAGGCACTGTACGAGCACACATCCACTCGTGCATGAATCGTGCCATCCCAAATAGAACCAAGACACTCTCCTCCAAAAAAGGAAGCCAATCTGGTGGTCCCCTGCCATAAACAAGCTTTACAACAAAAGGAAGAAACTGTTGCAGTAAAGAGGAAAATCCCAGGATGCAAAAAACTCCCTTACCAGCCTCAGTAAGAAGCTGAGATCCCTCATAAAATCCTCCAAAGCTAGTTACGAAAATAAAATTGCCAAAGATTCAAAAGACAGCCACAAGGCATTTTATATCTATGTCAAGAATCTAAATGGCAATGCTCAGATCTGCTCTGAGCTACAACAGAATGACATTAAATATACTGATCCCAAGGATATTGCCAATATCCCGGCAGATCGATTCAGTGCCAGCTTCACCCCCCTCTCACCCCCTAAAGGGCCTATCTCAATACCGAAAGATTGCCAAATTCCAGTAATAATGGCCACACAGGTAAAAAACGCACTGTCCAAAGCTAAGAATACAGCATCCATGGGACCAGACGACATCACGGGCTGTGTACTACATGAACTACAAAATGAACTGCCTCCTCACCTAAGTGTCATGTTTAATCATAGCCTCACCTCAGGCTTTCTGCCCACTGAGTGGCGCACAGCTAAAGTTATCCCACTCCACAAGGGGGATCCACCTTGGATCCTGGAAACTAACACCCCATCAGTCTGACGAGTCTGATCTGCAAGGCCATGGAACGTATTATCATGGAATTTATAAACAATGACATTGGCAACCTTCAAACACTGGACCCCACCCAGTTTGGGTTCATGAAGGGACGATCTTGTCTCCTGAACCTGATTGACTTCTTCGAATCAGTCTCCAGAGCTGTGGACGAGGGTAAGGTGGTCCACACAGCCTAGCTGGGCATTAATCCCAACGTCACTCGATGGGTTGCCAACTGTCTTACTGACAGAACCCACATTGTAAAAGTAGTCGACTCCAAATCCAGCTCCAAACAAGTGACAAGTGGAGTACCTCAGGGTTCAGTCCTGGGACAGCTCTTGTTTGGCATCTAGTTCTCTGAAGTACAGGCCAACACTAAGGGACTCTGGCTAACAAAGTTCACAGATGACTGCAAACTGGGAGCCATTATTGAATCCCCAAATGATGTGGATATTCTACAAAATGGCCTTACAGAAACAGATGCTTGGTGCCAGAGCCATGGGCTCAAGCTCATTGCCAAGAAATGTATAGTTATCCCCTTTGGGAAAAAACATGTACCTGTGAATTACCACATAGGTGGCAGGACACTAAATACCAAAAGTGTGATAAGAGACTTAAGGACACAGGTGGACAGTGGTCTCACCTTTAATAACCACATTGCTACAACAGTCAGGAAATCCTTTGATGTGGCACACCTCATCACTAAGGGGTTTTCATCCAGACAAAAAGGAGGTCATTGTCCCACTGTACTCATCCCCTCATTAGACCCATTATAGAATACAACGCCGTGTTTGGTATGTACCTCTCAAGACATTTGCAACAACTGGAAAGGCCACAGAAATACCTCACTAAATGAATCACAGGCCTAAAGCAGATGCCCTGTGCTGACCATCTAAAAAAACTGCAGCTGTACTGTGTCGCATATCGTCTACTCAGAGGAGATCTCTGCTTAATATACAAGGCCATGTCAAACCCAGAGCTGTTGGACATTCTAATCCCTCAGAGCCACATGCTCCAGGGATCTATACCTTGTCAACGCAATGAACAAAACATGCTGGAGGGATATGTTCCTGACCCAGAGACTCCCCAGACTCTGGAATAGACTGCCCGTACATGTCAAGCAGAGCGCATCTTTGGCCCTCTTCAAAAGGAACCATGACGACTGGATGGGAGAGAGGAAATTCACCCCGGGGCTCACATTAGTCACCCTGCTAGACAGGGGTCCAGGGAAGTAAATATTGTGGGAAGAAATAGCCAGGGAATTGGAGTATGTGTATATCTATATATATGTATATATATATATATATATATATATATATATATATCTGTATAGATATATATATATATATATATGTATATATATATATATGTATATATATAGGGATTCACTTTATAATTTGGAAATACTGAAATATCGAATTTCAGTATTTCGAGACTATAAAGCCGAAACACCAAAAAACTGAAAACCAAAACCTCGAAACCCAAAACCGTGACTGTTAAAGCACACATGCAAATGCAAATATACCTACCTCCGTACAACAATACAAACACATGCACCCACACCCTGCACCCCCCATGAGGGTGCCCCCCCCCACTTATATATACTAACTCCGAGGTCACACTAAACACCAACACACACACAAAACCCACCAACATACATTCTATACCCCCCTTGCACAAACACACATCACACAGATAAAAACACCACCACTCTCAACACTGACACACTCACACTCTCACCTGCGTACCCTAACCCACACCTAACACTCCCCGACACACTCACAAACACACAAACACTCCCCAAAACCCCTAAAAACTCCACACTTACCTAACGCACTGTCAGCACTGTGGGTTCGACATTTCCGGGTTCAATATTCTGCAGTTTCGTGCATCTGCAGATTCGACACTTTGGTCTTGAGATACTGAAATTTGACATTTCAGTATTTTGAGATCCCAAAGTGTTTCCATATATATCTATATATATATATATATATATATATATATATATATATATATATATATATATGTGTGTGTGTGTGTGTGTAAATATGTAGACCGACTACAGTCATGGAGCCTCTGACTATCTTACCACCAAAGCAAACACAGGTCATGCAACCGTTGGACTAATCACAGTTTTGTCGTTAGTACTTTTGCTTCACTTGATTGTTTTCTCAGATAATTGCCCCATTGGGGAGTCTTCCCTGGCCTTTTTTGCTTATGGTATTTTAGTTCAAATTTGTTAGATGTCACCTAAGTAAGTGCAAGTGCAGTAGGTAGATTCTGTACAAGAACATGCACACTGAGGGGTAGGTTTAAGTGCAGTAGGTAGATTCTGTACAAGAACATGCACACTGAGGGGTAGGTTTAAGTGCAGTAGGTAGATTCTGTACAAGAACATGCACACTGAGGGGTAGGTTTAAGTGCAGTAGGTAGATTCTGTACAAGAACTTACACATTGAGGGGTAAGTGTAAGTGCAGTAGGTAGATTCTGTACAAGAACATGCACACTGAGGGGTAGGTTTAAGTGCAGTAGGTAGATTCTGTACAAGAACTTACACATTGAGGGGTAAGTGTAAGTGCAGTAGGTAGATTCTGTAGAAGAACTTGCACACTGAGGGGTAGGTTTAAGTGCAGTAGGTAGATTCTGTACAAGAACATGCACACTGAGGGGTAGGTTTAAGTGCAGTAGGTAGATTCTGTACAAGAACTTACACATTGAGGGGTAAGTGTAAGTGCAGTAGGTAGATTCTGTAGAAGAACTTGCACATTGAGGGGTAAGTGCAAGTGCAGTAGGTAGATTCTGTAGAAGAACTTGCACACTAAGTGTTTTGTTTGTCTAAGCACAGAACACGATCAGAAATCCTGCTCCATTTGTCAATTGTTTATTCCCAACACCCATAGGGTGAGGCTTTCCTCTCTCAACACCTTTCTGGAGACTTGGCATCTCAGTTCAGGATGGCAGAATCTGTATCCCTGGATGTCCATCTTCCACCTAAGAAGAAGCTTAAGAGGCCCAAAATCGATACACAGTGATGTTTCAGACTCCGATGTACACGCTGAGGTAGCAGAAGCCATGGTACATCAGATTACCTCTCTTTTACCAACTACCAAGACCCTGTTGGAGACTGGTATGCCTCCTGAGGTATTGCAGACTGTGGATATGTCCACTGAACCATGACTCTTCATCTCTAAGGGTCTTGATGACATCCCTCAAATAATAGCAAGGGAAGAAATTCCAGGTGTGTTAATAAAGGTTATGCAAGGTTCCAAAGCTCTCTTTCTCATCCAGGTGGATGTCATGCCCAAAAAGAAACAATCAAATACTAGGCATGTGGCCTCTCCCTCAGCAGCTAGAGAAAATAAGTGGCTATTCCTGTAACAGATCGTTTAAAGCTGTTATGGCTTTGGGTCTCCACAACCACAGTTTCTCCTCAAAAACCTGCCTTGGCATCTTCTGAAGAACAAGATTATGATTCACTGTCTAGACTATTCTTCTCAGCTGCACTGTCCTGGACATCTCTCTTTGAATGAAGAGGACTCCCTGTCTCCAGATTCCCTATTGAGGAAGCTTCTTGTGGGGAAACCATTCAGAACATGATGAAGTATTTTGAATGTCAGTGCACTCAGATTTGTGACATGCAGAAGAGGTACTGCAGCCTCTTGCAAATGGCTGCTCTTCCCTTCCCCAGTCCCCTTCCTCCTGTTTTTGATGCTCTCCATTCCACCTACAATACTTGCATACCAATCCTGTGGCAGAGCTGTCTGCAGTGTCTTTTGCTTCATATAAACCCTCTAAGTTCCTCTATCTACAGACAAGGATAATAGGGCTATGGATGGGTGCGGGAAAGAAGGTATAAACTTATTCTAACCTTCCTTTTATGGCAATTAACTATCAGCTTTACATGACCAAATATTTGATTTCCGTACTAAAGTCCTTGAAGAAAGTTATGCTGGACCCTCCAACTGCAGAATCAAAGCAACAAATGCAGAATCTACTTTCCCAGGTCTCTCAAATAGCCAGTTTCAGCACTAAGTGCAGTTGTGATGCTCTGGATGTTTCTGATAGGGCAGCAGCTACTGGGCCTGTTCTTTATAGATATTCATGGCTTCATAGCCTGCTTATTCCTAAGGATTTCAAAACTCTTAGAATTCCCCTTGGACAGAGATATATTGTTTGGTTCTCAGGCTACCAGTCTGTTCAAATCTCTCCAAGACTGAGGCAAGACTATGAAAGACTGCAGGCAGATTTTACTTTCCTCAGTTCTTAGATACCATAGGAACCACTAATATAAATCTATATGCTTCTTCAGAAGGGATCCGAGGGCAACCCCCCCCCCAAAAAAAAAAAAAAAAAACTAGGAAAAGGTGATCTGACAAACCATAGAGAACCTACATCTCGAAGGCCTCCCTTTGAAAATAAATCTGTGACTACCTTTGCAGCAACCCCTCCCATGTCTTCAGCCCCATAATTCCTCTTTCCAAAAGGCAAAACACTGTCACTGTCCTTGGCCCGGTGGGAAGCTGTTACCACAGACAAATGGGTTCAGTCCATTATCAAGGACAGTTTTTGCCACATCCTGGGAAATATTCCCCCTCGGAAAGGCATGCCACATCCTCCTCACAACCAGCTGTATCTACTCATCCACATTTTTCAGGACCTTCTGAATCAGAGCATCATTGATCAGGTCCCAGAAAAGTTTATGGAGAAAGGATTCTACTCCAGTATCCTTCTAATGCTATGAAAAGCAGTACAATGGAAACTCAGCCTAGATCTTTCTCTTCTAAACACTTTCTTGAAACTACCAACTTTCAAAATGCTTTCCTTTCCCACTGTCTTCCATTTCATTCTCCCACAGACCTTTTTAGTATGCCTAGAGCTGAAGGAGGCGTACTTACCTATTTCCACCTACCCTTTTTCCAGGAAATTCCTCAGGTTTTTCTCTGGTTCCTTGCATTTTCAATTTATTGCTCTGCCTTCTGTTCTTTCCACAGTGCCAAGGGTATTCACAAAGTGTCTAGCTCCAGTGGTGACATTCTGCCACACTCAGGAAATTTAGATATTCTCCTACCTGGATGATCTGTTGCTCCAAGCTCTCTCTCCAGGAGTCCTTCTTTAGCATCTACATTTCACTCTCCATCTCCTGTTAGGTCTGGGTTTCAAAATAAACTACAAAAAATCCAACATGGTTCCTACATGATCTGGTTTTCCTAGGTTGCAGAGTGGACACAAACAAAATACATAACTTCTTACCTCAGGAGAAAGTTTGTAGTCTGTCCACTTTCTTAGATGTGTCCTGTACAACACACTGCACAGCAAGGGAGATGTTAAGAACTTTGGGTTTCATGGTAACCACCGTTCCTATGCTTCCCTAACCAAAGTTCACATGAGAAAAATCTAGTGGTAACCGAAGTCTTTGTGTTCCCAACACTCCCACTCCAAGGACACCATGATTCCCCTCCTCCCTTGTCTCAAAAGGGAGCTACTTTGGTAGAAGGAACAGATTACTCTCAACCCAGGCCCTCCCTTCACACCAACCCCTCCTGTTCAAGATGTCTACACTGATGCCTCATATAAGGCATGGGGTGCATGAACAGGATAATACCAAGTACAGAGCAGATGGCAAACACATTTTCTGATAGCACATATCAATCTGAAGAAAAAGAGGGCTGTTCTGTGAGTACTGCAAATCTTCTTCCCCCATAGAATTGTGGAATACTCCTTGTGTACACAGTTATGTGGTACATACATAAACAGGGAGGCAACAGATCTTACCAGTTGTGCAGGTTAGCACAGGAGGCATGGAGCTTATCCACCCAGATGGACATCACCCTCATAGCCTCATAAATTCCCTCACAGGACAATGTTCTGGCAGATTCCCTAAGCTGCTCCTTGGAAGACTCCCATCAAGTGGACTTTAAACAGGTAGGTTGTCCAGGCAATCTCCCTCAGTGGGGCACATGTCAGATAGACCATTTTGAATCACCAACCAACAATAGGCATCCCCAGTTCTGTACCAGGGAAGCTTGTCCTTCAGACTGGAAAACAGATATCTTTTCCTTCCAGCAGAGCCAGATCATGGCCAAATGGGGCCCTAAGTAGGGTAATCCACCAGTTCTCTCCCCTGCAGTAATTGCAGTGTTGCATTGCTTGTCTGTCTCTCTCTCCCCTAATTACCATAAACACTGTTCAAAACTGTCAGCCTGTATAATATTTTCTTCTTTACTTTTGAAATTAAGACAGAGATATGGATTCACTTTAAAACTTTTAATTTATTTTTCCTTTGTAGACTGAGTAAGGCTAGGTATCGGAGGTGGGTTCAAATTGTTTTATCATGGTGTGGATGGGAGGAGAAATGGCATAGGAGTTATCCTGAATGAACAGTATGCTAAGAGTGTTTTTGAGGTGAAAAGAGTGTCGGATAGAGTGATGTTTATGAAGCTGGAAATTGATGGTGTAATGATGAATATTGTTAGTGCATATGCTCCACAAGTTGGGTGTGCAATGGATGAGAAAAAAATTTTGGAGTGAGTTGGATGAAGTGGTGATGACTGTACCCAAGGGTGAGAGAGTGGTGAATGGAGCAGATCTCAATGGACATGTTGGTGAAGGGAGCAGAGGGGATGAGGAAGTGATGGGTAGGTATGGTGTTAAGCAAAGGAATGCAGAAGGTCAGATGGTAGTGGATTTTGTGAAAAGGATGGACATGGCTGTGGTGAATACATATTTTAACAAGTGGGAGGAGCATAGGGTGACATACAAGAGTGGAGGAAGATGCACACAGGTGGATTATATCTTATGTAGGAGGGCCAGTTTGAAGGAAATTGGAGACTGTAAAGTGGTGACCAGGGAAGTGTAGTTAGGCAGCATAGGATAGTGGTTTGTAGGATGATGTTGGTGAGCAAGAAGAGGAGGAGGAGTGTAAGGACAGCACCAAGGATCAAATGGTGGAAATTGAAAAAGGGTAATTGTGAGGTGGAGTTCAGGGAAGAGTTAAGACAGGCACTGGGTGGCAGTGAAGAGTTACCAAATAGCTGGATAACTACAGCAGAGCTAGTAAGGGAGACAGCTAGAAAGGTGCTTGGGATGACATCTGGACAGAGGAAGGACGACAAGGAGACATGGTGGTGGAATGAGGAAGTACAGGAGAGTATACAGAGAAAGAGGCTGGCAAAGAAGAAGTGGGATTGTCAGAGAGATGAAGAAAGTAGACAGGAGTATAAGAAGATGAGGTGCATGGCAAAAAGAGAGGTGGTGAAGGCTAAGGATAATGCATATGAAGAGTTGTATGAAAGGTTGGACACTAAGGAGGGAGAAAAGGACCTGTACCGATTGGCTAGACAGAGGGACCAAGCTAGGAAAGATGTGCAGCAGGTAAAGGTGATAAAGGATAATGAGGGAAACATACTCACAAGTGAGGAGAGTGTGTTGAGCAGATGGAAAGAGTACTTTGAGGGGTTGATGAATGAAGAGAATGAGAGGGAGAGAAGTGTTGGATGATGTGGGGATAGTGAATCATGAAGTGCAATGGATTAGCAAGGAGGAAGTAAGGATAGCTATGAAGAGAATGAAGAATGGAAAGGCTGTTGGTCCAGATGACATACCTGTGAAAGCATGGAGGTGTTTAGGTGAAATGGCAGTGGAGTTTCTAACCAGATTGTTTAATGGAATCTTGGAAAGTGAAAGGATGCCTGAGGAATGGAGAAAAAGTGTTTTGGTACCAATTTTTAAGAATAAGGGTGATGTGCAGAGCTCTAGTTACTACAGAGAGATTAAATTGATCAGTCACAGCATGAAGTTATGGGAAAGAGTAGTGAAAGCTAGGTTACGAAGGGAAGTGATGATTAGTGATCAGCAGTATGGTTTCATGCTGGGAAAGAGCACTACATATGCAATGTTTGCTCTGAGAGTGTTGATGGAAAAGTACAGAGAAGGTCAGAAGGAGTTGCATTGTGTTTTTGTAGACTTAGAGAAAGTATACGACAGGGTGCCTAGAGAGGAGTTGTGGTATTGTATGAGGAAGTCGGGAGTGTCAGAGAAGTATGTAAGAGTGGTACAGGATATGTACGAGGGTAGTGTGACAGCAGTGAGGTCTGCAGTGGGAGTGACAGATGCATTTAAGGTGGAGGTGGGATTACATCAAGGATCAGCTCTGAACCCTTTCTTATTTGCAATGGTGATGGACAGGTTGACAGACGAGATCAGACAGGAGTCCCCGTGGACTATGTTGTTTGCAGATGACATTGTGATCTGTAGTGAGACTAGGGAACAGGTGGAGGAGACCCTGGAGAGATGGAGATATGCTCTAGAGAGAAGAGGAATGAAGGTCAGTAGGATTAAGACAGAATATATGTGTGTGAATGAGAGGGAGGATAGAAGAATGATGCGGATGCAAAGAGTAGAGGTGGCTTAGGTGGATGAGTTTAAATACTTCAGATCAATAGTTCAGAGTAATAGTGAGTGTGGAAGAGAGGTGAAGAAGAGTGTACAGGCAGGATGGAGTGGATAGAGAAGAGTGTCAGGAGTGATTTGTGACAGACTAGTACCAGTAAGAGTGAAAGGGAATGTCTACAAGTGGGTAGTGAGACCAGCTATGTTATATGGGTTGGAGACAGTGGCACTGACAAAAAGGCAGGAGTTAGAACTGGATGTGGCAGAGTTGAAGATGTTAAGATTTGCACTGGGTGTGACGAGGGTGGACAGGATCAGGAATAAGTATATTAGAAGGTCAGCCCAGGTTGGAAGGTTTTGAGACAAAGCCAGAGAGGCAAGATTATGTTAGTTTGGACACGTGCTGAGGAGGGATGCAGAGTATATTGGGAGAAAGATGCTAAGGATGAAGCTACCAGGTAACAGGAAAAGAGGAAGGCCTAAGAGAAGGTTTATGGATGTGGTGAGAGAGGACATGCAGGTGGTTGGTGTGACAGAGCAAGATGCAGAGGACAGGAAGAAATGGAAACAGATGATCCGCTGTGGTGACCCCTGACGGGAACAGCTGAAAGAAGATGATGATGAGACTATGTTAGTCCCACTAAGCAGTTTTTTTGGTGGTATTTATACTACAAGGAGAGATATGACTAGGACATTGGGGAACTTCCTCTACTCTTTTTGATAGCTCTGGTGAATGTAAAAGATCTCACAGTGCCTAACAGCTACACAGACAGAAGGGTCCTCAACTTAACATCTCATCCAAAGGACAGTACCCTCAGGAGTGCAGCACTCCATTATGCAGCACTACAATTTCAGAAATCTGTGTACATGGTATGGGAGTAGAACCCACAGCCTTCTGCACCAAAGGTGAGTTTGCTGCCTGTTGCACTACTAACTGCTTTCAAAACTTATAACACAAGCATTGGTGGCCATTTGCTAAACAAAACAGTTGCACATTGAAAACAGACTTGGCATGAGCAACAGTAAACATATTTTCTCTTGATGCTCACATTCATTTAAAATGCATTGAACCACACATTCATTGAAAATGTAGCACTGGCGGATTAAGTATATATATATTGGTCACTGGACTGTTTTCAAACCATGGTCCCCTTGAAAAATGTTAGGACCATAGGTTCATAGGTTCATAGGTAGGTACTAGGCTATCGGCCCTAGGGCCCATACAAGCCTAGCCAAAAAATGTACCCTGGCTTTCGCCACCCAAGAAAAATTATTTTCATGTGCCCCTGTCGAGCAGAGCCACAGAAGTGATCCCCGGGGTGAATTTCCCATTTCCCATCCAATCATCAAGATTTTCTTGAAGAGTGCTAATGAGGAGCTCTGTTTGACATAGATAGGTAGTCTGTTCCAGAGTATGGGAAGTCTCTGGGACAGGAATCTATCCCTCCAGCATGTTCTGTTTATTGTGGTGACAAGGTTTAGGTCCCTAGAGCGTGTAGCTCGGAGGGATTGGGATTTCTTTAAGTGGAGCATGTCCAACAGCTGTGGGTTTGACATAGCTTTGTATGTTAGGCAGAGATCACCCCTGAGTAGGCGATATGCGATGGAGTAAAGCTGTAGTTTTTTGAGACGGTCTGCATAGGGCATCTGTTTGAGGCCAGTAATCCTCTTTGTGAGGTATTTCTGTGGTCTTTCCAGTTGTTGTAGATGTCTTGTGAGGTACATACCAAAAGTGGCGTTGTACTCTATAATGGGTCTAATGAGTGATGAGTAGAGGGGAACAATGACCTCTTTTTTTCTGGATGAGAATCCTTTTGTGATGAGATGAGGCACATAGAAGGATTTCCTGACCACTGTGGCGATGTGATTATCAAAGGAGAGACTACTGTCCACCTGTGTCCCAAGGTCTCTTATCACATTTTCAGCATTAAGTAGACTACCATCTATGTGGTAGTTCATGGGTGCAGAGTTTTTACCAAAGGGGATGACAATACACTTTTTGGCATTGAGCTTCAGGCCATGGCTTTGACACCAGGTATCTGTATCAGTGAGGCCCTTTTGTAGTTTGTCCACATCGTTAGGAGTTTCGATTATGGCTCCCAGTTTGCAGTCATCTGCAAACTTTGTTAGCCAAAGACCTTCTGTGTTGGCCTGCACTTCAGAGAAGTAGATACCAAACAGGAGAGGACCCAGGACTGAACCCTGTGGTACTCCACTTGTCACTGGTCTGATGTCGGATTTGGAATCTGCTACTTTCACAGTGTGGGTTCTGTCCGTGAGCCAGTTGGCAACCCATCGTGTGACATAGGGATTTATACCTAGTTTAGTGAGCTTATCTATAATTCCAGAGTGGGGGAAGCCTTGGCGAGATCTAGATAAGCTGTGTGAACCATTTTACCCTCCTCTATGGCTTTGTGACTGCTTCAAAGATGTCAATCAGGTTTAGGAGACATGATCTGCCTTTTACAAATCCAAACTGGGTAGGGTCCAGAGTTTGGAGATTACCAATGTCTTTGTTTATGAGTTCCACAATGATACGATCCATGGCCTTGCAGACCAGGCTCGTCAGGCTAATGGGGCAGTAGTTCCCGGGGTCCGTCGTGGCTCCCCCTTTGTGGAGTAGGATAACCATCGCGGTGCGCCATTCAGTGGGTACAAAGCCTGAGGTGAGGCTATGATTGAACATGGTACTTAGGTAGGGTGCCAGTTCATTCTGTAGTTCGTGTAGAATGCAGCCTGGGATATTGTCAGGTCCCATGGATGCTGTGTTCTTGGCTTTGGAGAGTGTGTTTTTTACCTGTGAAGCCGTGATTATAGGAACTTTGCATTCTTCCAGTATAGAGATGGGCCCTCTAGGGGGTGAGAGGGGGGTAAAGTTAGCACTGAACCTATCTGCTAAGATGTTGGCAATATCAGTTGGTTCTGTATATTTAGTGCAATTGTGCTGTAACTCAGAGCAGATCTGAGTGTTTCCATTTAGATTCTTGACATAGCTATAGAATGCTTTGTGGTTGTCTTTAGAGTCAGTGGCAATTTTGTTTTCGTAACTAGCTTTGGAGGATTCTTTCAACTAACAATGTTGCAGAAGACAGAGTTATGGTTGGCAATCACCCACATTTGAAGCGGCTGTAGAGAAATATTTCTTAAATCTATTATTCCCTAATCACAGACTGCATGAAATACCTGTCCACAGTACTGCACACACTCTATGTACCTGCCAGCCACTACAACGTTATGTAATTTCCGGTGGGAGTCAGCAGTCGCAATAATTGCTGAAAGCCTTCCCACCAGTATAAATGATCAGGCCATCAACTCATTTTTTCCACTCTCTCTCTGACCAGTCCTCTGAAAGTACAGTTGTGTACACTTACCATAAATGTAGATGTTCGTGTGTATTCACTGTTGCATTTATCACATTTGGGTTATCCTGCCAGGGGTAGCCCTCAGTCGGCCAGAATACCAGACGCTTACTATTTCTGCATTGGTTGCTGTCACTCCAGGACTGACGTCAGGTCGTCAGTGGTAAAAAGTCAGGCAGCCAAAGCCATTACATCAGTTTTTTCTTGCCCTGTCAGGAGACCCCTAAATAGGGAGCCAGGTTATGGTGGAAGAATACCACCAGTAGAAAGTAAATACCAAAAATAAAAGGAATCCCTGTAAGGAGAGAGAAGAGAGAGAGAGAGAGAGAGAGAGAGAGAGAGACAGAGAGAGAGAGAGACAGGGACAGAGAGACAGAGAGACAGAGAGAGAGAGAGAGACAGAGAGATAGAGAGAGACAGAGAGAGAGAGAGAGAGACAGAGAGAGAGAGAGAGAGAGATGGATAAATGCATGTGTTATTTCATTCACCTTTCTGATTTGATGTCTTTCTTGTTAAATGCATCAACACTTGATGCATAAGCCAGTAAATCACAAAGTACCCATTTCAGAGCATTTCAACCAACTAGTAGTTGGTGTAGAGCAGCGATTCTTCCATGGGTACATGCATGGTCTTGTAGGGGTACGCAAATAAAATTAATAATGATGTCTTCCTAGCCTGCTTGACGAAGATGAAAGGGCAGAAGCCATTTTTTTATGCAGCAGCAGTTTGGAGCTATGCTGCAAAGTTCTCTCTATAGATGTTCTGGAGTCAAAAGGCTTTAGAGGGGGAGCAGGAAAGGGTTAAGTCTGACGACTTTTGTATTAGTCACACTTACAGCTTTTCAACCAATAGGAAGAGATGTGTGGTAAACTGCTCAGCGGCAGATTTAATGTTTGATGTGAGGAAACCGAGAATGGCTGTGTCAAGTAGTTGCAATTATGTTAGAAAAGAAAGTTCAATATAAGTAATTGGTTTAAGCAGGCTAAATGTTTACGGCACTTGGATTGCTGATACTGTGTTGTATTTTAAGGGGGTTGGGTTCTGCATTCCAGAGCATCTCCACCTTTGGATGAGATTCTTAGACAAAAGTGCTCTTGTCTTTACTGTTTGTGTGTGTGTGTATCTTACTGCTAAAGTACTACTGTCTTAGTGCTTCAACAGACAGCACGCACCTTTGGTGTTGGTGTGGGAATAGAAACCATGGCCTGTAGCTGGATTATTTATTCTAAAACTAACACTGCAGTGCAATATGGTAGGAGTGCTGCAGTCCTGAGTTTGCAATCCTTCTGATGAGAAGTTAAAATGAAACTCCATCTGTCAGAGTTGGTGCTGAGACTGGATGTAAAACATCCCACAGCATGAATTAAAAAGAACAGAGGAAGTTCCCAGTTGCTCTGGACAAATTTCCCCAAGTCAGTATGAATATCAGCTTAGGTCTGCCATAAAAAAAGGCCATTGGCCTAGTCACGATGAAACACTGAAGTATACAGTTATTTGCTAGCAGCAACCTTTTCATTAGTTACAGATCTCTTTAATGTGGAATTACTCAGATGATTTTTACCTCTGCAGAGATTGTGCATATTGACTGATATTGGTGGATTTTAATGACAGAAGTCTGAGTAGCTTTTATGGTTAAAATGTTCTGAATTTGGCAGTTTTGTCATTATTGGTTCCTATTATTATATTATTGGTTCATTGCCTCCACTGAAAATGGGCACTCCTAGGCCCAGTCGACTATCCCAGAAAACAAATGTAAATAAATAAATAATATGTTTTGTTTCATTGCTTACCCACTGCAAAATGTTCAAAACTATAAATTTAAAACACGCTGTAACAACTGGTGCTGTGTTATACAAGGGATATAATTGAATTATTTTATTATAATTTAATACAATCAGGAAGGTGAATCAAAGAACTTTTGCATGGTCCTAATATGTGTGCAAGGGGACTATGATTTGAAAACAGCCTAAAGGTAAACTTAATTTGCCACTGGCTAGATGCATTTGCTTTGAATGTGGATTTCAATGCTGTTTCAGTGAATGTGAGTTCAAAGGCAGAAAAGATTTAATGCTAAGTCTGTTTTCATTGTGAGACTGTATTGCTTCCTTACCAAATGTCTATCAGTGTTTGTGCTATAATATTTGAAATAAAAGTTTTAAATTAAATCCAAATATCTGTAATAATTGTATAAGTAAAGCAGAAAACAGTATGCACACATAGTTTTGAACAGTTCTTTATGTCAAATGGGGAGAAATTGAGACATAGCCAAGTAATGGGACACTAGAATGGCTGCTTTGAGCTGTGTGGAGGAGGGGTTATCAAAATTATACACATTTTGCTTTCACATCCAAAAATATGGGGGGTACTATTTAGGGAAATGGACTGCCAAGGGGTACGTAAGTCAAAAAAGGTTGGGAAACACCATTGTAGAGGATTGAGGCTCTTGTCTCCTGTAGCTAAAGTACAGGGTTTGAGCTTAATCAAGTTAATTAACTAGACTGCACTCTCTAAAAAAGGGCATTGCACACACACACACACACACACACACACACACACACACACACACACACACACACACACACACACACACACACACCAAGTACCATGTCTGTAAATCCAACTTGGGGAAATCAAAAGTCTGATGATGCCAGTTGTTCACTGTTTGCTTGTTTTTGTACACATAACTCATGGGAAGGCTCCATCACTTTCACCTGTGTTGGTCTGTGGCTGTTGGTGAAATCAAGTTTCCTGTTATCTGCTGTTGCAGTAAATCTCCACATACGTAGCTTGTACCATACCTCTTATTTGCTGAAAGAAAGTCTCCACTTTGGAAATCAAATTTCATGCATATTGCTCTGTGTGCATCTGCTTTGGGCACAGCAGATGCAGCACAGTGAGCCAGAAAAAAAGGGAAAACTTTTATTTTAATTACATTTTTTTTAAATTTTAATTAAAGTTATGTTATGGTACCCTCCCAAGCCAGCGGGCCTTAGGCAGCTGCCTAGATCATCTAGTGTTGGATCTGGCTCTGCCTTCCAGTGGACAGGGAAGTTCCTCTATGCCTTTCCTCCACTATCTCTTCTTCCAAATATTTTTGTGGAAGCATAAGAGGAAGCACCTAATCTCCTTTTACTGGTCCCCTTTTGGCCAGGCAATAATGGTATCCCATTATATTTCACATGACAAAGGGAAATTATAGCAAAATACCTCTACAATCAACCCTGATCACTCAACAACAAGGATTGCTTCTCCACCCAGATCTTTTTCACTCAGCTTCACTCTGTGGGTGATTGGATTTTAATCCCTCAAAGTCACTTAATCTCTTAGATGGCTATTAATGTACTACAGGAAGCCAAGAGACACAATTGTAGAAAATCTTACACAGCTGAATGGAAATGGTTTTCTTACTGGTCCTGCAAAAACAGTTAAGACCCACTGTTATCACAGGTCCCTGCTGTCCTGTAATTCCTTAACAAACTACTTCATTCAGGCTTAGCTTACTCTTCTGTAAAAGCTCACCTGTCATTCACCAATGCCTGCCTGCTGCCTTTACTAGGTCTCTCCTGTCTGCACTGCTAGACAGCTCATCTATTCAGTAGTCAACCACCTTACTTCCTTCGACTGTGGGAATCACATACATGTCAAGAATATTTTACCAGTAATTTCACTGAGGACATAGTAGAGTTGTGTAAGAATTTACCAGAACAGTAATTGACCTCCTGATCACTGTTGCATTATTCCTTCCCACCCCCCTTCCCCTCTTCTCTGGCATTCTTCAACCTTCTTTTACATCTCTCCTTCTGCTGTAACCTCTGCTGTGCTACATGGAAATGAGGGAGTCTACTTACTTAAAACTTACCTATTTGAGCTACAGTCTTCCTAGCTGACCATTTTCCTTTCTAAGTAGTCTTCAGGCACTGGCTTGGAGATTGATGGGCATGGATCCTCAGACTGTCTATATACCCCTATGCTTATGAATTGAGGGTTATGTGTCAGATGTATGACCTTGGGAAGGTAAAGCTTTGGTACCCTGGCTGGACATCAGCAGTGACAATCCATATCAGTAGGACATCTACAGCTATACTTTTTTGGAAGAATATTTTTCTGTTAAATAATAGCTATTCCTATTTGCTTCAGTAAATCAAAATGCAGTGCACTGTTTTGTAATGTCTAGTAACTACTCTGTAAACCTTCCTTGCCATAGGGTCATTGCTGCACTGAGCCAGAATCCTCTGGGTATTGATGATTGTCTGGAGCACATTAAATGCATGTTCTAGCAAGATGTTTTGAAAATGTTGTTTTCCCTGACCAAATTTGCAACACAGGGGAGAAAAGAACTTGAGTTTTAACAAAAAAAAAGTATTTCCCTTTATCCACTGTGTAGCAGTCTGAGATTATATAATTTAGCATTGAATATCAAAGGTACAGCTCTTCCCTACCTGGGAGATACAGGAAACATGCAGTCTGCATGAGCATTATATTTTTGTGTGGATATCTCTTCATAATCCTGTGATTCCAGTTTTGTACATTTGCAAAAAAGTCTTTATAGCTGAGTCAAACCCACCAATCAGTGTTTGATTTTTGCTTTCTCTATGCATTTTGAATGTTTACACCTTTGTCTTATTAGCAGAGTACTGCATAAAAAAGAAATAAAAAATGCATCCTGTAAAAAGCACCTTTTGTTTGTTACCCACTGATACTCACTTGCTTCCTGGACAGTACTACTGAAAAGGGATTAAGCCAGTGTTAGAAACTGGGAGTATGACATACTGTTCATCACTTACTAATTGGTTAACACACCATCTGAGCCTGTACCCATAGAATTGACAGCTATGTGTTGATGGTTGGGAGGGTGGCCTAATGGTTAAGGTGTTTGCCTTACAAACACAAGGTGCAGGGTTTGAGTCTCACAAGGGATAATTGGCTAAGCTTAAAATGGCTTGCAAGGGCAGTTAGCTTAGTAAGAATCTATGAAAGAAGCATTGACATTCCATGTAGTGACTGGGATTAATAGATAAATGCTATGTGTTATGCAGTACTCATTTTTGAGGGTGTCACAATCCAAAGAGCTGTACAACTAATCAGACAAGTATTTAGCACTAGTACAAACAGTTCGAGCAAAGGACCATGTAATTAGAGAGGTATAAAGCTAATGGGAGAAGGAGAACAACATCCATGGCTGCAGCAGAGCTAGAGTAGGATATGTAACCAACGAAGGCAGACTAGCTTGGACAAGGTAAGGTGTGTTCATGGCAACAGTGCAGCACCCCTTGGTTGCATCTTGTGCTCATCAAGCACACGTCGGGCTGCAGAATGGCCACCAGACAGACCACTGTGGGTGTGGACAGCAAAGAGCCAACCATGTTCATCATATAAATGGGGAGAAAATGGTGTAGATAGGAAAGTAGGAATAGGTTCATAGGATCATAGGTGTGTGTTAGGCTAATGGCCCTGGAACTTTTACAAGCCTTGCCCATAGAAGTGCCCAGGCATTGTGCCACCCGACATTAGTTCCCAGTGCCTCTATCAAGTAGAGCCACTGGAGTGATTCCTGGGGTGAACTTTCTGTTTCCCATCCACTCATCAATATTTCTCTTGAAGAGGGCCAGTGAGGTGCTCTGCTTGATATGTATGGGAAGTCTGTTCCAGAGCATGGGCAGTCTCTGGGTTAAGAACCTGTCCCTCCAGCATGTTCTGTTGATTGTGGTAATGAGGTTGTGGTCTGGAGCATGTGGTGTGGAGGGATTGGGATTTCTTTAACTGTAGCATTTCTAAAAGAGCTGGGTCAGACATGGCTTTGTAAGTCAAGCAGAGATTGCCTCTTAGTAGATAATATGAGACAGAGAATAGCTGGAGTTTTTTGAGTCTGTCCATGTAGGACAAGTGTTTAAGGCCTAGGATCCTCTTCGTGAGGTACTTTTGTGGCCTTTCCAACTGTTGCATGTGTCTAGTGAGGTACATGCCAAATGGGGCATTATACTCGATAATTGGGCTAATGAGTGAAGAGTAGAGAGAGATGGTGACCTCTTTCTTCCTGGATGTAAAACCCTTGGTAATGAGATGTGCCACATAGAAGGACTTTCTGACCACAGTGGCAATGTGGTGGTTGAAGGAGAGGTTGCTGTCAACCTGTGTCTCCAGATCTCTTATAACACCTTGAGTGTTCAGTGGGCTCCCATCGATGTGGTAATTAGTGGGAACTGAGTTTTTCCCAAAGGGGATGACAACACATTTTTTAGCAGTAAGCTTAAGACCATGCTTTCAACACCGGTCATTGGTCTCAGTGAGGCCTTTTTGTAGGATGTCTGCATCACTTGGGGAGTTAATAATGGCTCTCAGCTTGCAGTTGAATGTGAACTTAATCAGCCAGAGTCCTTCCATGTTGGCCTGGACTTCTGAGAAGTAGATGCTAACAGAAGAGGACCCATGACTGATCCCTGTGGTACTCCACTCATGACTGGTTGGCAGTCTGACTTTGAGTCCACTGTTTTCACATTGTGGGTTCAATCTGTGAGCCAGTTTGCAACCCACCTAGTGATAAAGGGGTTGATGCCTAGTTTGGTGAGTTTATCAATAATTCCTGAGTGGGGAATGGTATCAAAGGCTGTGGCCAGATCAAGGTAGGCTGCATGAACTGTCTTGCCTGCATCCACAGCTCTGGTGACTGACTCAAAGAAGTCAACCAGGTTGAGCAGGGATAATCTACCTTTCACAAAACCAGATTGCGTGGGATCTAGAGTTTGGAGATTCCCTATATTCTTGTTAATTAGGTCCATGATGATGCGGTCTATAGCCTTACGTATCAGACTCTTCAGGCCAATGGGGTGATAAGTCCCAGGGTCTGTAGTTGCTCCCCCTTTATGGAAAGGGATGACTGTAGCAGTGCATCATTCTGTATGGACAATGCCTGCGGTGAGGCTGTGAGTGAACAAGGCACACAGATGCGGTGCTAGTTCACTTTGTAGTTCATGTAGAACACATCCAGGCATATTGTCGGGTCCCATGGAAGCTGTGTTCTTGGCCCTTGGACAATGCAGCTTTAACCTGTGCTGCAGTAATGCTGGGTGCCTGGCATTTCTCTGATATTGTGATTGGTCCCTTGGGGGGGGGGGGATGTAAAGTTGTCACTGAGTCAGCCAGTGTGTTGGCAATATCTGTTGGCTCAGTATAGGAGGTACCATTGTGCAGTAACTTAGAGCAAACCTGGGTATTGCCATGGAGATTCTTGATATAACTATAGAAGGCTTTGTGGTTGTTTTTAGTGTCTGCTGCAAATCTGCCTTCATAGCTGGCTTTAGAGGTTTTGATGAGGGAGCTCAACTTTTTGTTGAGGTTAATAAGGGAGTTTTTCCAGTCTTGGGACTTCACCTTTTTCTGCAACAGTTTCTTCCTTCTGTTGTAGAGTTTATTAATGGCAGGGGACCACCAGATTGGCTTCCTTTTTTTTGGAGGAGAGCGTCTTGGTTCTGTTGGGTATGGCTAGTTCCATGCATTTATGAATGTTATGGAATGGAATGAACAGTGCGTAGAGGAGGAAGCACAAGGAAAAGTGTAAGGAATGACTTGGGAGGAGGAATGATATATATATTTTTAACCAAAGAGAAAACCTTCTCACATAGACACATACACACACACAAAAGGAGGTAGGATACTAGAATATGGATAGGGCAGAGTCCTAGCATTGCTGGATGTCAGGCCCAGAGGAAAAAAATCCAAGGTGTAAACATCAGCAGTAGTTTTATTTTATTTGGAGTCATATTTGTGACATTTCGTGAAGATTTTCTTCATCTGTTGTTAGATAATTTGTTGGTGGTATGTTCCTTAGATGCTTGAAGCGATACCTTAGCTAATGTTCCTAGTATTTTTCTTCTCTAAAGTATCATCTGTTAGCATTTTTCTTTTCAATGATCTGTATAATATAGGGAAGGTGAATGTTAATCTGTTTTTTGATGGAAGGCAGTACGTACACTGAATCTCTGAAAACCACTTTCAAGAAGAAGGAGGCACACATTTTCCATGGTATATTTGAATTGGGCAGTATTGAGGATCTCCGCTCACATGGGGGGGGGGTGGGGGTGCACTGCATTAAGTCTTGACTCCTGCAAAAAATAAATAAATAAACTTGAAAGCATTTTGCTGAATTTTTTTGTGAATCATGTTCATGCATTTGTCGAAAAAAAAACCGCTTCAGTGGATAATCATAAATCCATAAGATATGCCTAATACTTTAACAGCTGTGATAACATACATTTCTCCTTAGCTGCACTGATTGCTTAGGCATGGATGAGGCACGGGTACATCTGTATGCTTTATCGCATGTGTTAATTCATGCTATTATGTTTGAGAAAACGTCATGTGCCTTTTACTCTCAGTCTTTAGTTTAGCGGTTGTGACCATAGGAATGTTGTCATTTTTTGCCTGTCTACTTATTAACTGTTAGCATGGTAGACCTATGACTGTATAAACTTGGTATGGAACCGTTCAGAAGTATATGCATGACAGTTAGTCCTTACCTAAACAAAGATTCTGTAGTCCAAAAGATGAATTGCACAGAACTACATGGGAAACAAAACTATGCTAGAGTCACCTAGGTCATCTGTAAGTTCTTTATTTCAAATTGACGATATAGCCCTACTCTCTCCCTTATCTAAGATTATGGAAAGGTGTATACACAAGCAACTGCTTGACCATCTTCTCCAAAATAACTTGCTCTCTAATACCCAACATGGTTTCAGACCTTCCCACAGTACCACCACTGCCCTCCTCTCCTTTACAGACACAATCAACAAAAATCGTAACCTTGACACCCTTTCCTCTGCACTTTTTTTAGACCTGTCCAAGGCTTTTGACATGGTCAACCACCAAATACTCATACACATTCTACAATCTTTGTCACTTGACATCCAACCTATTAACTGGTTCAAATCCTACTTAAATAACAGACAGCAAGCAGTACTCTGGAACTCCACTCTATCTTCCCAGCTACCTATTAACATTGGTGTCCCTCAAGGGTCCATACTGGGTCCTCTCCTGTTTTCTTTATTTATCAATGGCCTATATCAAATAGTTCCCCAAGCTACATGCATACAATATGCAGACGATTCTACACTAATTTGCTCAGCCACATCTGTATCAGATCTTCACTCCCTTACACAACACATATTTAATTCTGTAGAAGAATGGTTTTCACAACGCTGTCTCCTACTTAACCCAAAAAAAACTAAACTCCTTCTCTTCACACCTTCCAGTAAATCTCCCCATATAGACTTTACAATAACATCTAAAAATGGCACACCTATATCACAAGATCCTACTACCAAACTGCTAGACATTACCATTGACAACAACCTTAACTTCGACACCCATATAAGCAACACTTTGAAAACTATTAATAAAAAAATAGGCTCTCTTTACGGAATCAAACCCTTCCTCACTCCAGAATCTAGAATAACTATTGCCCATTCCCACCTAATCTCTTCTCCTCTCTATGCCTCACCCATATTTACTAACCTGTCAAAAAATAATCTTTTGAAATTAGAAAACTCCTACCACAACATAGCCAGATTTGCTACAGGTAACCCTTTCAGAACCCACCACTGTACTAATCTAAAGCAACTAGGCTGGCTTGAATTTCAGCAGCAACTAAAAATTAATCAACTAGCCATAGCCCATCAAATTCCATATCAACCTGCCAGAACACCTATACTATCTACTCTTATTTACCCCTACCATAACCTAAAGTCCCTAAGATCCGCACACAAACTTCTTGTAAATATTGACAAAGCAAACAACAAGGCTGGAGATTCCCTTTTCTCTAACACTGTTGGAAAACACTGGAACCTGCTTCCCTTTGAACTTTCTACTACTCCCTCAAAATCTCTCTTTAAAAAGAAACTTAAGCTCTACCTCAAATCACAATGGCTGTGCCCCTGTACTAATCCTGACTAACTATCTAGCTGTTGACACCTGACTAAATTCCAGACCTTTAGAACCCTAAATCTACTTCATATTTACATCCATTGAACTATTTCTCCTTCTTACTCTCTCTCTCTCTCTCGCTCTCTCTCTCTATATATATATATATATATATGTGTTTTTTTATTTTTATTTTTATTTTCTTTGCATGTTATACCACTAGATGTATTTACATAACTGCTATTTTCTTCTTACTTTCCTTTATCCACAGTTACTGTACATTATGCTAGTATTCTCTCGGAATGTCTCTTGTAACAATATTTTTACCATTTATGTTTAACTTACTGCATTTTTATATTTTATAAATATGTTACCAGTTAAAATGCATTCTTTTACTCTGTTATTTTCATGTATTTCTTTAATGCAAATTTTATTTAACTTTTTGGAGCTTATCTCCCCGGGCCTCTACTGAAAATGGACATACATCCAGCTAGACTAGCCCGGTCAACAAATGTAAAATAAATAACATAAAATATTGCAGTCTGTTTTGAAAATCAACCTGCATGACATGATGGGTCTTTGACTCGTGTAATTTTTGTCAATTTGCTCTTTTAATGCCTTCTTTGCTATTTCTGTACAGCTATGCTTTTTTATTGCTTGCATTTTATTTATTGGATTGAACCCACAGAATCAATAGTGCAATAGACTTAAAAAGCTGGCAGTCACCAAAGAATGTAGATTTCATATTGTTCAAAATGCAGCAGATTGACCGCAGTGTGGATAATATTGGATATTCTGGTATCCCTATGATTGATTCAGCCTTGGTTCTTAATAGTGCTTGCAAATTCAGGAAACTGGATAATTTTCCACATAGTAATTCTGGCATATTATCCCATCAAACTGCAATTTAATGCAATTAGTACCCCTCCCTTTGCAGCCATAAATCCTTGGAATTTACAGTTGTATCTTGCCATTTGTTGGGTAGATTTTTTAATCAAATGCACACATAAGTCTGCCCCTGCATGTTGCCATGATGTCTTAGGAGTTTAATGCATCATTCCTCCTGATTGTCTTTCTTTGTACATCACTTGGAGAATACTGCAGCATTTTGAATGCTCTTGCCAGTCCAAAACACTGTCTCACTGGTCGAGCGTTTCCTGCAAAACTATAACAGCATTTATTTCCTTTCAGAATGACAGTGCATATGATCAATCAGCCTTACATAGATTTTTGTAGATTGCTGTAGCGTCAATAAAGAACTTACAGATGACCTAGGTGACTCTAGCATAGATTTGTTTCCCATGTAGTTCTGTGCAATTCATCTTTTGGACTACAGAATCTTTGTTTAGGTAAGGACTAACTGTCATGCATATACTTCTGAGTGGTTCCATGCCAGGTTTATACAGTTCATACTTGGCTGTATTGCTTTTTCATTAACATTTTTTTAACTGCGTTTTCAGCTTTACCATTTGACTGGAACTCTATTTCCAGGATTTATGTTTTGCCCCTTAATTTTATGTTGCTTCCGCTGAGAAATTTAAAGTGAATTGCCGTTAGTTGCTTTTCATGAGGTGCGCTACACATAACATTTTCAGAAGTCAGCATCTCCATTTTATTTCTAATTGTCAGATCCTCCAACTGACAAATTAAGGCTGACCAATTGTAAACTCCTTGAAATGGCAACTGTGTCTCTCTAGCTTATGTTTTTTTTTTGTTAAATAAAATATAACTTTGCTAATTCACTGTATCTTTGCATTTCTATCAAAGATCTCTGAGTGATCAAGCTATCAGATTTTAATTTGATGGTATATGCAGTGCATATTTGCTGCGGTTTATTTCGATTGAAAATGGATAGCATCTCTTGTTGCTGTCATTCTGCTGGAATTATGCACAATCTTCTGAAGTCCTGCATTTATATTCTGTATGTCAACCCCCCCCCCCCACACCACCACCAATACCACCACCAAAAGTCAGTGTGACATTCACTGAAGCCACTGGGAAACCAGACTCGTTGGAAAGGCAGGACACTTTATTTGGAGCACTTGCTGCTGGACAGATGCCAGGCTGTATACATGGAGCCTAGACGTCACATAGTATGTTGAAGGTCATTCGCTCTGAGCTTAGCTCATAGAGTTTAATCTGTCATAAAGCTCACTATGTTTTCAGCAAGGACTGTGCATTGCTTTTGCCAGCACAGCAGCACTGTTCCCCATTATGACATTAGTGTTCCCCATTATCTCTAACAACATTGTTTACTTTTTTTTGCTTTATTCAAGTTGTGTGGGACAGTGCCAAATCTTTTTCTTTTCATTATAACCACAGAATAACCACAGCATGTTTTTTTTTTTTTTTTTGGCGGCTTATGTTGTCACCGTAAGACATTCCTTGGTTTAATTCTATGATTTTTACTTCATTTTGTAGTACAAATGGAATCTTCTTGGGTGGGAAAGCTGTGTGGCATAGTCTTGTCAGTTTTGATTGTGACTTTTTCCAAAGCAGTGGTGGTTTTCGATATCTGTAAGCTGTTAAATGTCTGCTTTGGTACTAAGCATATTGTTGGATCTGTACAGTTCGCTGTTTAAGCTCAACAAACCAAATTTTGTGTGTGTGTGTGTGTGTGTGTGTGTGTGTGTGTGTGTGTGTGTGTGTGTGTGTGTTTATCTCTGACTAGAATGATTTTGGTACAGTTTGATTGAAATCTAACTGATCAAGGTAATTCCACTCTTAAGGTATACAGATTTAGTTTGGTTTATGCATTCACTTTTGTGTCTTTACTATTAAAATATTTTGCCATCCGTTTCTTTACTATGTTCTTGAACAACATTTCATAAAACGTCTCTGACATGATATTATACATTGATCTCCCATGTGTAATGTAAACTCAGTATTTTTTCATTTATGCACTTCCATTTAGGTTCTGAGTTGTCTGAGACAGTTGTGTTTGTGCAGAATATATTGAAAGTATATACAGACCACAACTTTTGCACAGTGCTGGATTGTAGGCTTCACGGCCTGAAGCTGAAAATTATAAGGATACTAGTTATTGAAAATTATAAGGGGCCTATTTATTTGGTGTGACAAGAGAAAAGAATGTCACACTGAGATGAGAGAAATAGCAGAGCCTATTCCAGTCATAGGGCCTGATACTTCGGCTCCATTGCTCCCTCCACGAGAATATGTGTGTGCACAGAGTAGAGAACCTTTGTGCTCATCACAAAGGTTCTCTACTCTGTGCACACCCATATTTCGCACATTTCTGTTTGATTTTTGATAAAAAGCTGGGTATATAAGCCTGAGCAGATTTGTGCTCTGGTGTGCTCTGTGTATGCACATATAAATGTACAAGACCTGTAGACACACTCCATAAATAATTATAAGAATACAATGCAGTTAATCAATACACTTACATTTAAAATACTGTCAGGTGTGCAACATTTGCAACATTACTTTTCCTAATTATTTTAAATGGATAACAAGCATAATATTCTATGCTATTTTATTCCATATGAAGTACTGTAAAACATTAGCTCTCTACCAGGTTAGTTTTAATAAGATCTTGTAGGTTGTTGTCTGCCTGAAATGAGGCTAAACAACAAGTGAAAAAGTTGGTAGTAGATGTGTGAAATCATTCCAGACATCCTTACATCAAAAGCCACTGACAATAGTTGCCATGCAGCTCTCTGAGGAAAGACAGTCCATCTAGTCTGTTATGCAGTGATTTGTTTTTTTGAAAATAATATTTTTATTCAAGTTTTTATTTACAATATATTGTTACAAGCTATAGTCTATGTGAGAGCTATGGTCTTGTGATGGCTGTTACATAGAAGCAATTAATTATAATGTAGTTTAGAAAGCAGAGTGATATGGCCTCAGAGTCAGGCTAGCATCCACCAAATAATGCCTTTAGATTCTTTCTGTAGCTACAAGCTATATGCACAGTTACTACACAGTATGTCTGAAATAAGCTGCACCATTTACAGATAAGGTAAATTTCTTTAAGTAAATGAGCTGGCCCATTCTGCCCTCCCCCCCAGGTGCCTTTATAAGATCTTTGTAAACCCTGAAAATCCTACCATCCTTTGGGCAAGCCATTCTTTTTTTCTTGTATTGATTTATTTTATTTATTGTTTGTTTACTGGGGTAGTGCGTTGATCAATATTGACCTATTTCAGGCTCAGCCTAGGGGAAATAGAAAACATTTCACAAAGAAAACATACATTAATGTAAACAATAACAAGAGTAGTTCAGACTAATTACGTAGAAAAAACTGTATGTAGATTGCACCCTACTTGTTCAGTGCAATGTATATAATCGAGCAGAGTGTAATAACTTCTTACGTTACCACTTGTGGAAATTTTTTCTTCTAATCCTTCAGAAATTTAGTTCTGCACTTGTACTTCCTCCTATTGAACAGAGGCAACTTGCAAACACAACTATATACCCCTGTGTAATTTATCGTGTCAATTAAATATTGGAGTACATGTATAGGCTTAAAGGGCCTCCTGGAGCCATTAGCCCAGGAATCACCTGTGCACCTTTCTTTTTGTGTTGTACAGTTCTAAGCCGTAACTACTTCTACTTTAAGTCAAACTTGGTTGTGCATCTCTTTATACTTCTGTACATACCTATCAACCTCTTAGTGCAAGAAATCTGGACAAAGACCAAAATAATAGGGGGGGGGGGGGAACAAAGGCCTAAAATGTGACAGATTTTAAATATTGCACTTATTGCTAGATTAACATGATTTGTGTTAGCGTGCATTTCCTGAAAGGTATTACGTCTGAAACCCAACAATCCACAGTGATTTGCTAGCAAACCACACATTTTATGAGGAGCAGATCAGAAATATGAGACAAAAATCTGGACTTTCTGTGAAAATCTGTACAGCTGAGAGTGACGCAAGTTCTGTATGATTCTTGTTCTGTAGATTACAGCTCCCTCTATCATTAAGTTGCTTAAATTTTTTAGTATTTTTTTTCTTCCAGCTTTCTGCCTCTCAGTTTTTCTGCAGTTATATATGCAGCACCTCTCTAAATGATTTTCCATCAGTGGAAAAACTGAATGAAGGAAGTGGGTAGTTGATAAAAGTTGTGGTAGGATGCAAATTTTTGGAGGCAGCTCTGGGAGATGTGTAATACTTGTAAAAGAGTTGGCCCATTCCGTGACTTAAGACTTTTACATAGATGGTAGTGGGCCCCCCAAAAAATTGAGAGTAAGCAAAATGAGTTCAGATAAAGTATTAGAGGTGTGGTAAATTGGAAGCAGATAGCTTGCAGGAGGAATTTTAAGAGGCACAAAAGGATTAGTACGAACAAGGCAGATTTGGGGAAAGATTTATAATGAAGAGGTGCAAAGGACTAGCTGCTTGGTACATCTGGTGCAGAGACAAGTAAAGATCAGTATCCCTGATGTGTCATTGACATGAGGCTTGATTTATGAAAAAGCAGCCAGAGCACAGGAGTTTTAACCTAGTCAGTTCCTCAAGGTTTTCCAAACTCTTAAGACATGTAGCAAAAGAAAGTTTGATAAAATGGAATATGGCATCATTATGTAGGGGATTTTTAGAAGAAATCTGATTGTAGTGTTTTGGATGTGGCATACTTGTGTATTAGATTAGTTTGTATTTTAGTTTGCTCTATGGCTACTGTTCAAAAATAAAAAAACATATATTTCTCATTTTGAACTGCACATACTTGTATACACTTAAGATTTAGGGAGAGTATGTAAAAGCAGAAATTCTGAACAAAAACAACTGCTGTGATAGTCTCTATACATAAAGATGGTCATAAGGTATTGACACAGAGGAGCACAATGTACTATAGTTAGATGTGAGTTTGAGGAAGAGCACAACAACTGATCTTTTGCTTAATGAATGAATTACATTAATTGGATACAGCCTGCTGAATGTCCACAAGTCCCACTCAATAAGTAACACTGTTTCACTCTTATCTTGACAAACTGATGTTTTGTGCAAGCATACAGAAGAGCAATTGAGCATTAGTATATTCTTGCAACTGTTTCTTTTTCATTGTATTTATGTATCTGTGTTAGTATATGTGAGTAGCAGATTTTGTTGGGAGGGAGTTACAAGGGGAATGCTTATTGTACTGTGCTGAGTGTTTACTGATTGTATGTGTGTGTGTGTGTGTGTGTGTGTGTGTGTGTGTGTGTGTGTGTGTGTGTGTGTGTGAGTGTGTCTGTGTGTGTGTGTGTGTGTTTGTTAGTCATTCTGCATGGTTACTGAGTGAGGCTGTTTCTTGTGGTGTATATACATACAAACATACATACATATAAATGTTTCAAGCATGGGCATTAAAGCCCTTCTAGCTTGCCAATATGCCAAAACACTTGTTCCCATAATAAATGTCCAGGCTGTTCTTCAAAATATCTAAACTAGTACTTTCTTTAATGTAATTTGGCAGTCTGTTCCATGCATCAGCTACTCTGTCAGAGAACCACTTAGTGCACTTCTCATTCCTATAGAACCTTCTACATAGGTTATCTGATGATTCTCTAGTACTTTTTGATAACCCTAAACATTCCCAGAGGTAGTTGTCATTAAATGCCCTATATACCTGAATAAGATATCCTCTTAAATATCTGTAAGAGACACTGTACAAGTTCAGATATTTTAATCTTTCATAATAACTTAGATTTTCACATCCATGGATGCCCTTAGTATATTTCCGCTGTACTCTTTCCAGTTTACTCATGCTTGTTTTCCTATAGGGTTTCCATATTGTTATTCCATACTCAAGTTTGGGTCTAATGTAACTAACAAACAATGACTTCATTATGTTTGATATCTATCTTTTTATACAACCTATAGTTCTATAACTATCATTAGTCAATTGGTTGATATGATTAGAAAAAACTCATAGCTGAATCTACCCTTATACCCAGGTCCTTAAATGAGTCTACAGTTTTAATCACTGTGTGCTGTATTCAATATTCACCTTTCAGTTTATGTCTCCCAAATCTCATATGCATAGTTTTTGATGTATTTATCAACATATTATTCTCCTGTGCCCAAATGGTCAATCTAGTCAAATTATTTTGCAGACATGCCTTATCTGTAACACTTGTAATCAGTTTACCCAATTTCAGGTAGTCAGCATATATACTGTAAAACACCTCAGATGAAAAAGTAAGGTCTGAAAGATACAGTCCAAACAAGTAAGGGCCTAGTACAGAGCCCTGTGGACACCTTGACTGTAACCAAGGATTTCACCTGTCCAGTTGGTGTGTGATACTTGCCATGTCCTATTTGTAAGCCATGCAGCTATCCATCTTATCAACAGTACATCAATACCTAGTTGTACTAATTTATTGATCAGTGTTTTGTGCATGCCCTGTCAAATGCTGAAGTTAAATCTATATAAATCACATCACAGCACAATTTTTCATTCATAGCTGTTATTATATTGTTATAGAATATCATGTTACAGGTGGTAATAGATCTATTTTTAACATATGCATGCTGATCTATGGTTTCAAGTCCCAACCTATCCAGTTCTAATAATAACTTATCTAGTATTACCTTCTCCATTATTTTTCCACAACATGAAAGTAGACTTAAGGATCTGTATGATTCAGGGTTTAGTCCTACTCCCCTTTCCCGTAAAGACAGGTTTAATAAGTGCATATCTCCAATCTTGAGGAATCTCTCCATATTTATATGACCTAGTGAATAATAGATGTAATGGCAGTGTAAGGTCTTGCTTTAGTGTTCTCAGGTCATTGTTACTTATTCCGTCTCCTCCTTGTGCTTTGTTTGGATCCAGTTTGCACAGTTCTTTTTCAATATAATCTAATTTGATTCCAGTATCTGGGGTTACCTGGATGTCACTAGAACAACTTGCCACCCCATTTGTGGAGCCAAACTGTTTTGCATAAGATTTTGTAAATATATCTATAATCTGTTGTGTCTGAGAATACATTTTAGAATCTGAACACAGTTTATCAGTTTGTGTATCTTTACTCCTTCCACATCTTATGTATCTATAAAAAGGTTTGCTATTATGCTCAATATCTTTATATAAATTTTCTTCAGATTTTTCTTGATCTTGTCTAACACTATGCTTAATCTGTTTGTCCAGCTCATTTATTTCAGTTTTCAAAGTTGTAGTTCGACCTCTCTTCCATTTCTTATATTTTTTTGTCTCTCACCTTAATCAGGTATCTTGGTCTTATGGAAAGATACCCCCCTGATGTTGCATGCCTAGATCCTGATGTTAAACATTTTTTGACTTTTTGCACTCAAACAATTTCTCTTTCAAAACTTTCCACATTCCATCTGCAGTTTTTCCACTGAACACCTCACTCCATTTAGTTTTATATAGTAACTGTTTTGCTTCCCTATAATCTGTAATTAACCTTCTATGCATTGGCTTAGATTTCAGTTTGTCAGAATTATCTAGTAACAAATTAACCTTTATGACCCCATGATCACTGCACATCAATGGTGATAAAACTTGACTTGAAGTTACAGTAATTTCTTTGAGAACACAAACAATATCTAGTATATTCCGTCCCCTGGTAGTTTTTTTTTTTTTTTACAGTCTGAAGCATTTGTTGTTTCTGAATATACTCTGTGAATAATTAATTTACTAACATTGTTGAATCAATATTATTCCAGTCTGTTTCTGGTAAATTTAAGTCCCCAGCTAATATTATTCTTCCCTCCTGTGTTTCATGTAAGAAATGTATGAATTCCTGTAGGTAATCTGCACTTGACTTTGGTGGTCTGTATACTCCAACAGCTGTTATATGTTCCAGGGTTGTCTTTATTGTCACAGTTACACAATCTATAGTATTGGTGTTATCATTGAACATGTAATAATCACAAGTCTTATAGCTATCTTTAAACCCTATCTTAACACCTCCACTTGATTTTTTGTTAGAATATCTGTTACAGTAAAAACATTTATTCCCTGACAGAACTGGTTTCCAGTCATTGCTCTTTAATCATGTTTCACAAACTCTAACAACATCAATCTTGTGGGAACGTGGCAAGTTTTCTAATAAAAAAACTTTATTATTAATGCTCATAGCATTAACAACCATCAGAGATGCATCAAATGTTGCTGTCTGTGAACTGTTACATTTTTGACCTGGCAAAAATCCTGGCTTGTGTTTGTCAAATACTGAAAAATATCTGCTGCAAAAATTCCCTTCCCTGATCTAGACAAATGCACACCACCCTGTCAGAACACGTGTGCCCAAAAGAAGGCTTGGATGTTCTACACATTTCCATTTTTTAAAACAGGACATTTTTTCCATGTAGGTGTTTATCCAAAAAATCTTTTCATTCACAGAGACCTGACTATCCTTTCTATAGGTGATTTGTGAAAAATATGTCCTCACACCAGTACAAGCTATACTATCTAGGAGGGCTGTCAGTTCCCGACTAACAGGGAATATTTGTTGGTGACATCATTTGTACCGACATGAATAAAAACAGATACATACTTCCTTACATTAGGGCGTTCCAAGGCTTGTTTCACATCTTCTATTTTTGCTCCTGGCAAGCATAACACTACTCGACGTTCATTATCATCTCTGCAAATACAAGAATCAGTTCCTCTAATAACTGAATCTCCAATTACAAGAATATCTTTGCTGACCATCTCTGAAGAATCTTCAGCTTCTAATACAGTCATTTCTCCTCTATCAATTGTCATGAAGGATAGATCTTCATCACCATTAGTTTTATTAATCCCACTGTTTTCATTGCATATTAAATTCTCATCCAGCTGGTATTGTAAATCCACAGTTTGAGCCATGTAGTCAGCATTTGTCTTTCTCTTCTTTTTTCTTACAGTAATGTTCTTCAATCCTTCCACGTTCAGTTTTGATTTCTTCCTTTTCACCTGCCCCTTGCCTCTTTTTTCTAACTTTTCCATTGGAGAGGTGATGCCTTTTTCTGTAGACTGAGGGTTTTCTAATAGACAGATATCTTCATTCCCTGTCACCAGTGTGTTACATAAAAAAGCAAAGTCCTTTTTACTATGTATTCTCTTTCCTTTACAGTCATTAGTTTCTTTTTCTTCCTTGTTATTTGTTGAGAATTTCTTCCTTTCTTTCTTTTTTTTGTTTCCTTCTAAACAGACCGGATCCTCAGATTGATGAGTACTTGCATCCACAATTCCATAGTTCTCAGGGGCCTCATCATGTTTCATAGGGGTTGAATGTTCTTTGCAGAAAACAGATGCATCAGGAATCTGTTCTATTTGTTCTATGCCTAGCATTATTTAGCTCATCAGTCCAGCCATTAATATATGAAACAACAGTTCTACAAGCCATGCCAATTGCACATGTGCAATCATCATCATCAAGTCAAGATTTGCTTCTAACAGTGGTAAGCAAATCATCCAACTTTTGACATGAAGAACAAAGATTACCAGTGTTATCAGCTGTTACCTTTAAATATGCATAGCATTTATTACACTGTACAAGATACTTGTGCATTAGCAAATTGTTAATTGCATACTCATTTAAGGAATCCATATTCAGCTTTAATTGAATAAAATATTACAAAGAAATAGATTACACAAATTCAGTAGCAAAGAGTCCAAAGGAACTTAAATCAACTTCTATGACAAAAGTTATACCAGCAATATCAAACTAAATAATAGAATACAATAAATTTGCTCTGACCATACATGTTCTACTAGCCAGATAGAAGTAATTTCTTTATGTCACACAGTAGCTTCTGCTCACTATAGCTCGCAGTCAACACCTCCTTTTAACAGTAAAAATAAATAAAACTTCTCTTACCAGTCAACTCCACAACAAATTACAAACCAAGACAGGATTGTTTTGATATGCTCAGAATTTTCCTCTCTGCAGTCTGTGTAAATTTATAGCTGTCTAGGCCCCTTGTGGTGGCTAGAGCTTGCCTGACCAAAACCTGTCCTTTTCTGCAAAAGTGAAACTAAAGGTAAAACAACAAAATATGAATCAAAGTAAAGTTTGTTAATAAGCAGTCTCTTCCTACCTCCAAACAGTTAAAAATAGTGATAACAAATGCAATATAAATTCAAATAAAACTGCTCTTACCAGTCAACTCCACAACAAATCACAAACCTTTATGGCCCTTTATGATGATTTGCTCACCAGTTTTCAGTCTTGTGGTATGTGGGAAGCCATTTTTTGGTTATTGACTACATGCATGGAGTATTTGTACTAGATCCATTCAGGTAGCACCACAATTAAACTGCTATTCCCTCATTTGTAGTTTCCTTTTTTCATGGAAAGTATGTGAAAACGATGTGTTAGATCAGGCAGAGCAATGCTGTAAAAGCTGGGTCCACATTTGTACCTACCTTTTTCTTGATAATGAAGGTAAAAACCTTGCTGTAAATGCCTAATGAAAAAAAACAGAGTAATGGTAGAGTAACCCCTGACCTTAGTCACTTGATTTGTATAAGCAGATACCCATCCTTTAACACTTGATGTTAACAGATGCTGTTTTGTTAACAAGGCAGACAGACAGTTGTGCATATAATGTGACAGAGTTTGATTTTAAATGAAGATAACATATGCAGTGGCACTTTTTTCACTCAGCATAACCTGAGTCACAGTTTAAGTACACAGGTAGAATAAGTGCATAATATAGGGCAAGGTATATAAAAAATATTTTAAACAATATACAGACCATCAGGATATACTGTAGCAATTATAAACACAACATATCAAGAACTGTAGAAAAAGCTAGCGTACTACAAAGCAGACACATGGTCCCTAGCCAAGAAAAATGAGGGTAAGGCAGATGCAGAGGTGAACACAAAGCACGACTAATTAGTTCATGTCTTAGACCTGAATATTTGGTTCAAGTATTAAAATGAGAGGTACAGCCTGAATTCCCTCAGGCAAGTACTGATTCTGAGGTTTTCCATCCATGGAGATAATAGGCTGTTTTACTGGATGTGTACCATATATTTCAACCTCTTAGCACAAAAAAGTCTGGCAGAGCCTAAAATAATGGGGAGACAGAGGCCCAAACATAGGAACAGATGTTAAATATTGCTCTTATAAGCTTTGAACTGTGTTAGAATAACCTCCAAGAAAGTAGAATCCCTGTTTTGGAAAAAAAATGCAATGCACTGGTGTTTCATGTAGGCTTGTTCCATTAATGAATTATGGATACTAAAGAATGTGGCTCCCTAGCGAAAAGCTGGCACTAGAAATGCTGGGTGCTGAAAAAAAAGACTGAAAACTCAGAGAAGAGTAATTATTGAAAATCACTCTCTTCTCCTTTAAACTTCTTTTTGCAGGGGGTGAGGGGGGTCAAGACCCCTCTGCACCCTCATGTGCAGGGGCAACCCCCCCCCACACACTCCCTAAACGTCTGTATATACCAACTCCTAGATAGCCATACTTTGGAGAAAAGGAAGTATTCTGATAAATGGCATCAAGTACATTAAGTCGGTCATTCAGTCTCCATGTTTTGGGACTCACCCTAGTGGGTCCCAACATTTCAAATGGTTACAACAGGGAATACTTAGATGAAGAACATTTATGAGGGTAACTGTAGGCCTGCTAGAATAAGGAAGCCTAGAAGCAGCAGAAGCAACCACCTATTGCTGACTTTCCTTGCCTTAGTGATGCAAAGTAGGCTACTACTGAGATCTGGTACTGGCTTCTGTTAAGCATTATATATTTATAGTTATAGAAAGCTGTATGGTTCAATCCATATTCATGGGTACTTCACCATGTTGTCAACCACCTGGAAAGGAAATAATTCATTCCCTTGGTTGCTTTAACCACTTTAATGTGCATGCATGTTAGAGCACAGTTTTCCTTCTAGCACGTTTCATATAGTTGTGAGAGATCCATCTGCAAGTATCTTTCAGATCACTTTATTGTTTGATGCTGTTGGATGTAGCTGAGGGGCCCCTGTTCATTATATTAATGCCAGCTGCAGTAGTTTAGCCTCAGAACCTCTTGTTCCAAAGGGAAATCTGGCAATGAAATCTCTTAAGCAAAGACAGAAAATTGGCCTCTGTAGGATGGGATGCACATATGCCTTTCTTGACAAAAGCTTGAAGTCCCTGTCAAGGAAACAGGTGTCAGTGACAGAAATCCAGTTACTGAACTTTATCCCATTCAATGGAATTCTTTTATGAGATTCCTGAAGACCATAGCAGGCAAAAGATGATCTTCCTCCTTTATTTATGGCAGACCAGTGTCTTTGCCGGGTTGTTCTGTCCATGATTAAGTTGTATTCCATCCCCACTGGGAGGTCATACTTGGAGACATGGCTTGATGCTGGGCTATCCACGGAGAAGATATTTCTTTGTATGCTTTGATAACAGACATGCAGTGACCCCCCCCCCCAGCATGTGTCTTGCCTGCTTATGCACATGCACATGTGTGGGATCTTTTCTGTGTCATCTTGTGAATGGTTTCAGTTTATTTATATTCACATGAATTTATATCTGTATCCATACATGAAATTTAGGAGCTGGTGCACTGAGGCAACTCCGGGGGGTCATGTGTGTGTGTGTGTGTGTGTGTGTGTGTGTGTGTGTGTGTGTGTGTGTGTGTGTGTGTGTGTGTATGTCTGTGTGTGTATGTGTGTGGAGCCTGACATACAGCTATCCCACTGTTTTCCCACCTTCAAATGCATACCTGCACACAGACCTCTCAGCCTTCCCTGCTCTAGAGGAACATTTCTATTTTCAGGTCTTATTTTACACCTGCACAAGATGTACCTATTTTTGTTTGACTTTATTTGTATTTTTTAAATGTGAACAATTGACAAAACAGTAAATATGTAATATGTAATTATTGACAATCAAAATTGCATCCATCTTATATCGCCCATGGTTAATGTTGTGCATTCAGATATATGGAGGTGTATCTCTAATTTTAGGCTCAATTTATCCTTTCACACAATTTGCTGCGGTGGTGGTGCTGCAGTAGCGTTGTCGCCTCACAGTAAGACGTTGTCCTGTTCGATTGTCAGCTAAAGCATCTTCTGTGTGGAGACAAGCGTGAATGGGCATACCTTCGTTGAAGGTTGTGCATCAGGCCTGGCAAGTCGGTACGTAAAAATCTACTGCCAATCATTAGCAGACCGGAGTTCCACTGTGGCTACCCCTAACCGGGAAAAGCCGAAAGATATAACAACACAATTTTTTTAATCCCCCCTCATCACATATGATTTTTAAAACTGTCTAGCAGACAGAAAAAACAAACTACATTACTAACATGCTAGAGGCACCAAATGTTTAAAGAAAGAGGACACATCTTACATCTACCTTTATCGAAAGCAAAAAATAAGTGACCCTATGTGGTAAAGTTTTGCAGTATAGTACATTAAAGTTTACAGATTTTACAGTTACCTTTTGATACTGTACTTATATTTTTCTATCGTTTATGTCACTGTTTGTTTTTCAAGCATGTTTCTTAGTTGTATCCCCCATTCTTACTTTTAGTGGGAAGAGTTATGTGCTATTTGGTATTCATATTTTATGCTAATTAGATGTCCAGATTTCTGGTGGGATGCACCTACTTTCCAAGAGCCTTTGTATATATTTTCAGTGTCTGCAGGTTGAGAGGAATGGCACACTTGTACAAAGGCATTTATAAAACTCCAGTAACGAAGGAAAATTTTCTCATAGGAAAACAAACACTCACTCCTAGTTCTACATTTCCACCCAGGAGAGTTTTCCCATGAATAGAAATCTAGACCTAGGTAATGTAGCTTATGGTCAGAAATAACAGAACTTTAGTTCACATAGTGTCTATTGTATAACATGCCTGTAAATTGGATTGCCATGTCATCACAGTACAAAAAAGTTTGCTATTCGAATACAGGGAACTCTTGAATGTACCCTTCAAGGCTTCTAATTTAGATTAACTGATATTTGTGGGATTCAGTCCTGCAAGTCCAAAGACTTAGTGCTGAATTCAGACTGTCTGAAATAGGGGATATGTATATCATTTACATTGCACCTTGGCTGAGTAAGCGTGAGCAAGAGGAGAGAGTGGTAATTTGATAGCATGAAATATAATGTCCAGAGCTGAGCTGAACGAGAGCTCCGTGTCTCAGTTTGCTTCCTTGTCTCTGCTAGACTGCATCATATGAAAGCCCCTTTAAACAGAAAGTGGAGCTGGAACATTTTATATGAGACTGCAAATGCTGGACCCCATTAAATTGATGACAATGCACATTAAGTTAAAATGAGTACTGACTTTTTCATTACAGTTTCAATATTTAAAAAAATTATATAAATATTTTTTAAAAATTGAAAATGATAAACTTGCATATCAAGATTTGCTTTAACTTGGATGTCATCTCATTTCATCAGGTAAAAGTATAGAATTGTCTTCTTTGGCATGAATACTCCCAGGTAACCTTGACCATATGCTTGGGTTGATAAGCTAGAGAAGTCCCAGCTTCTCACTTTACACAACTCAGTAAAACTCACAGCAGATTAATGTTTATAATGCTTATGTAATACATAATTGACTTTTTTGTAGATAAGTTTTATATGAACTTATGTGCCAAGAAAGGGGAAAAAACAGATAATGTACTGTGGTGTGGTGCAGGAAGGAAGGCAAAGTCCTTGGACAGAAGTCAGGATAACAGGTTGGTCTTTTATGTCAAGAGGTGTTTTATTGACTAGCTGTGTACAAATTAAATTCACTATTGACAATGACAGGAAGTTTACATGAGTGGGAAGAATATTAAACATTCATTTTTGTTAGATTTACAACAATAGTTTTAATCTACTGTTTTGAAGAAAAAGAGAGGCAGTGAGCAATTCAGATACAACAGCATTTCCCGGCTAGAATGATATGAAATCTGTTTTAGCTACTTTGTATGTTTAATGAAAATTTGTTTCAAATCACCATATGTAGGAGGTAGACTGCCCTTCAGTTATCTATTTTTTTCCAGTGAAACAGACATTGTTGAAGGACTTCATTCCCCTGTGTTAATTCTAAGTACTTTAGTGAAGAGAAAGATAAATGTTCAGACATAACAGTCTATATGCCAAATGTCAGCCACCACAGAGGATAACTAATTAAGTTAATATGTGTGCCATATTTTTTGCATGTTTTCTACATTAAACATGTATTACTTTAATTAGTATTTTTTTTTATTATTTTTAAGCACTATATCCTACATGGTGACTGATGTTTGCATTTTCTGGTATATCTATTGCTTTTGCTGTACTCACTATAATCTTTGAATGTTCTTGTGATTAATTTTTATATAGTCTGTATGCTTAGGTTCAGAAGATAATATGTCTGACGGGCTAGGTTTGTGAGCTGTCACACCAGTAAAGCAAAGGAAACTGTATACAAAAACGAATCGAAAAAAAACAAGATCTAAAAATGGATTTCACATATGGTAAAGTCTAATGAGTGTTCCACTTTAAAAGCTGAATTGTGCTTGCTTGACTTTAGGGTGAATTTTCTGGAATTCACAAGTGCAATTCAAATATCTTAAGTCGTGATTGTATGATTTTCAGTAATAGATTTTAGCAGCATTTTGAAACACTGTGCATGATTTAGCAGGGTAAAATATGAAAACAGATAAATTAAATTGAACAAAGCTACTGCTCCATGGCATGTAAACATGTGTTGTTCTTACTTCGGCAACTTGCATCTGAATGTAGATTTTGTGAGCCGTCATTTTATGTTGTATTAAGGACAGTACAGTGCTTCAGCTGTGAGTGAGTCCCATTACACTGATGCCTGCTTATAGGTTCATAATTGTTTTTTAGGTTTGTACTAAGCTTATGGCCAGAGGACCATTGAGAAGATTAGCCCATATACCCAAGTGTAATGTAAATAGTTAGTTAGCCCAGTTAACAGATCACTGCCACACAGTTCAGGCATAACTCTATGATCTGCCATCCAATGGTCTAAACTGGTTTTCAAAGTAGCTGAGCACCTGATTTGTTTGCTATGTAACGGAAATGTGTTATAGAGACTGGTGCGGTGTGAGGTGCAGTGTGTCAGAAGCTTGTCATACCAGCAGGCATTGCTAATCTTGGAATGCAGGTTTTTGGCTTTGAAGTAGATGCTTGTTAAATACTGGTTCTGTTAAGATTGAGGAGGTTGAAAAGATATAGATCTTTTATTGTTCAGAAATCCAGGCAGAGTTTACCCCTTAAGAAACCATAAGAAATGGTATATAAAAAAAATAATCTGGAGGTTTAGCCTGAGATCCTTACTAATGAATCTGGATATTTATGGCTGGTACAGTTGTTTAGAAAGATGTAACCCAAAGGGAGGATTATAATCAAGGACTGGTCTAGTAAAAGTGGAATATAACAGAGCTAAGATCTTCTTGGATCTGGACAAAGGACATCCAGTGTGGTGCAGAAGGTAGAATATTCTAATGAAAGCTGAGACATGATGGTCAAAAGAGAATTCATTATCAGTATCAGCAGCCAGATTTCTGATGATTATGAGATAAGAGGATGGGATATAGTCACTTCATTAAAAATAAGTTTGCTGCATTTTTTTTTTTGCATTCTGAATGAGACCGTGACTGACAAATGTGTTAGCCTGGTACAGGCCCTGCTAAAAATAGGTGTCAGACAAGGATTTTAATACAACAGTGGATTTGAAGCCATCAGCAAACTTTCTCAACTACAGATCTTAAATGCATAGTTGAACTTCTCAAAGTAGAAGCCAAAGAGTAGGGGAACCAGGAGATAACCCTGTGGGACACCACTAGTGACCTTTCCTTGACCTGAAGGCCCTACCCGCCCTTAAAGTGTGCATGCTGTCAGTGAGCCAATTCAGTACCCATTGAGCTACAGATGGGTTAATGTTGAGCTGAGATTTTATTTTATGTGCTTTTTATGCATGACAATAGTATCAAACATCTTGGCAAGATTAAGTTAACCAGTATGAAGTGTCAAACCATCATCAAGGGATTCGATGACTCTGTCAGGGAAATCAACCAGGTTAAGTAGATTTAAGTCATTTCTGATTCCAAAGTGGTTTGAGTACCTAGTTTGGCAATCAGCTAGTTCATGTTTATTAATTCATTCATTGTGTTCCATTACTTTTCAAATGATGCTAGACACACTAGTAGGTATAGAATTGTTGAGGTCAGTCATTATGATAATAAGCCAGATAGCCCAATATACCAGTGGTTTCAAGCTGCAGGCAGACAATTTCACCCTCTCCATACTTACCTTGGAATCTACAAAGGTAACTTGAAAAGGGGAATTAAAAATTGAACCATGGTTCATTCCAGAAGTGAGTTTCCATTTCTGCAGAGCTATAAAGCCATCCTACTTGACTTTTGTCCTTGTGCAAGGGGAGAAACTCCTACTTTGAGCATGGGGTATTCATCACTAGTAGCGGTCATGACCTTAACAGTAAGATTAGCAGTGAAGTAGGACTAGACTTAAAGGTGGACAAGCCAACAAACACCATAAAATGCTAAATAAAATGCACTGTAGGTTTTTTCCATGCTGTGCTATCACTGTACATATTCAGTATATGTTCTGTTTCTTAACTCAGTATATATACAGTCAGATAATGTTTGTGCTTACACTACCTGCTAATGTATAGGAAGGACAGTGCACAAGTAACATCTGAAGGTACAGTACTTACAAATATCCTACCAAGAAATGCCCCACTGTTATCGTAAATATTACAACCACTGTGGTCTCAGCTTTAAAAAAATCTAAACTGCTGTTGTCTGCTGCTGAAATTATAATTGTTTCTTTATCATGTGGCTCTGAAAATGGCAGAAAATCATCCTTGAACCAGTGAACTCAGCTTGTTTTCAAGTAAATAAGTAGATACATTTTTTTCCTAACTGTGTCGACAGTGAGCAAGACTGCAGAGGAAACTGGTGCTTTTTCTTCTTTTGTTTACTGGTGTTTGAGATCAGCAGTTGACAGAAGCCCTCACTGGAGAACAGTGGGAAGACTAAAGGGAATTCATATGTGTAAGCAAGACGCAGTAGGCCAGCTGGAGTGAAACAGTGTAACGTGCTAAAGCACTAATGCAAACAGAGAATAGGGGAATTCTTACACCATCAGGAATGTGTACACTGAAAGAGAGAAATGAAGGAGAGGTAATGATATGGATGTAGTCCACTGCCATAGGATCAAGCTAGTGCTTATATGTGCTTCCTCACTAGTTCCTCAGCAATGGGGAGGAACTAAGTTATAACTGATAGGAGAAGGTTTAAGACCAGTGTTGGGAACTATTAAATTACACAGAGGTAGATGAGGCCCTGACGTACTCTGAAGCTCTTGGTGGAGAACTGATCTTTAGAGCGTGTGAAACATACAACTGGGATAGATGGAAAAGTGGGATGGGGTTAGGTGTATTAGTATACTAACAACTTAGGTGGTACTCTGATTAAAGTTCCTGTTGGTTTATCATATATTCAAAAACTGACAAGGGGTTTAAACTCACACTGCTCCTCTAAAGATTCTGAGACCTGTTTGTAAACGTTGCTGTCGTCATGGAGGAGTGATGGTTCACCATAGAATGATGTACAAAACCCTTTGTGATTCATAAAGAATTCTAAACATTGGAGGTAAGACATGTATGTGCCTACTGTAAATTGTATACTCACCCCATACCAGTATATGCCATTCACAGACATTCTGGCAGCTGCATGCAATAGGCTAGTTTTAGTTGGGATGACTTAAATGACTACAACCACATTCAGAGCCAACAGGGCTGAGCAGAACATAGAGCACTGAATTGTTAAAAAATAGTTCAGTATTAAAACCCTACTGGTAACAATGGTTCTTGTGGTGTAGGCAAATCTGCTATCTCTGTTACCTCAACCACACTTGTCTGGATCCCTGCTTACTGACACTGCTGAGCTACGTCCTTCATGTTTACAAAATGTAACATCAAATGTGCTACTATATACTGTTGCATTAGATGTGACTATACTTACATCAATATTATTTTTAATGTGGTCATTGCTGACCGTGTTCATGGATCTAAGGTGATAAAAAGTAGCACACCATGGAGCTCTGTGTAGCCAGTGTTCACTCCCTGTACTTTATAACTGCCCCTAATTTTACAAAACATTGTTACTTTTTGCCTCATTTTTGCTTTGTCCCTCAAAAATGTTTTGATTTTCTTGTAAATTACGGAGTATTACGAGCAGATAGTTTTTTGTCCATAAAATTCATGTTGATGCAAAGCCAGGTATTTTAAATGTTTAAGTGGATTAAAGGTGTTGTTGTTGTTTGTCTTTCGGCTTTTTCCTGGTAAGGGGTCACCACAGCGAAACTCCGGTCTGCTAATGATTGGCAGTAGATTTTTACAAAATGCCGAGGTGCCCGCTTGACGCCCAACCTTCAACGAAGGCATGCCCATTTACGCACGCATGCCATTCGAACGTGGATTAAAGTAATATGTAAAAATGTTCCTGATTTTCAGCCTTTATCCCCTATTGCTTGTGGCTTTGTCCAGAATTCTTGAGCAAAGACATTTAGAGGTACGTTGATCCCCAAGACACCCTCGTCAGATTCAAAGACCATCATAACTGGCATTGTGAGCTATTATGTGGAGCTCTGCATGAGTTGCAGAATTTTTCTTTCTATTCACCATGTATATATGCCATTATCCATGTCTATGAGTCACTGTAATAACAAAAGGCCACTAATCAGCTACACAATGTGTTTAGGAATACTAGAACTATCTTCTGTGTGTGTGATTGGGGGGGGGGGTTAATCTGTCTATGTTTGTGTGTACATGTGTTTGTTCCTTTCCAGTTAGATCAGCTTCAAAATTGCTACTGTTGTGGATAATACAGTTGAGGCATGAAATCTCCTGTCATTCAGATTTGAAAAATCAGTTATAAAAAAGTTTAGTTTAAGAGTGATGAAAAAATGACTTGGTAGATGTTTTGGTACGTGTTTTCTTAAAGATAGTTTTCTTGCAAAGCTAAATGAAAGAAACTCAAAAGGCAGAGAAAGGTGTTAATGCATAAAACAGTATTAGACATTTGCACCTTTTGGCATCATTCTCCATACTCTTAATCACTTATGCCCCACTGTGGCATGCTTCTTTTTGTAATTTGTCCAAGGAATATATGTAATATTGACTTGCTTTTTTAATACTTTGATTGCCATTTTAGGCAGCTGTGACCACTGAAAATTGTACAGCTTTTCAAACTATCTCAGTACAGTTTCTGATTTGCAGGTTTATGTACTTAAAGGTTCATAGGTGCTTACTAGGCTATTGATCTGTGAGGATCTTAAGCCTCGTGTTCCCCAGTTAGTTTGTAGCCCTCATATTTTGCATGCAATAACCCACAGATAGGCCAAACAAGGATATGTTGGGTTATTTTGTTTCCCTTATCCCTTAGGGACAAGGGTACTAGACTGGAGATGAAATAAAAGTTATCCATCCATTTATCCAAATTATATTCAATAGAGTAATAGAAGTACTTTGCTTTATGTGGAGTGGAAGATGGTGCTGTATTGGTGGTATTTTCTGTGATGCAAAGCTATCCTTCCAAAATATTCAATTTATTTTGCAAAAGAGATTGAGAGCTATTGAATGGTTGTTTATGTCACAATAGGACTGATAATGTGTAATAAGCCTGACAGAATAGGGTCTTTTGAGGCTCTATGCACACATTAGAGGTCATCTGTCAGGTTCCTGTATGATATTAAGAAGAGAGAGAAGGCTTTGAGACTGTTTGGGTAGTTTTTACGATTTAGACCCTTTATTTTTTTTTTAGTGAGAAAGCATTCCAGTTGTGACAAGTGTTTGGATAGGCACATACTTTATTTTTAATAATACTTGGGTCTCACCTGAAAAAGATGCCATTGCAGAATGAGTGACTATTTGGTGATCAATTAAGTAGCAGAAAAGTCCCCTGACAGTCTAAAGACATAATTATGCATTTATGTTTTGCTGAAAGTCCTTACTCATCTGGGTTAAGCAAGCTGTTTGTTTATTTTGGCCTAAGAGCGATCTCTGTTATCGTATATAAATGAAATGGACCTACAGATGTTACACTCCTTATCACCGAGAATTGTGGCACGTGGCAAAAGTAAGCTGTTTGCCATGGATACCACTCTCTAGCAGTGTTACCTGGCTCAGAGCATGCGGAGCCTGTACCACAAAATGGCTACTCTGATGCAACATATGTAACACCAGCTCTTAACACAAATTTTGTAAATACTACTTCAGGCAATGTGACACTGAAAACTGTCTCATCTTTGTAATCTTTGTCTTTACTGGATTCATCCTGATGGTTTAAGAGGAACGTGACAGGAAGCATGTATCTGACAACAACAACATTACGTCATCACACCAAGGTATTTACTTTAATCATTGCAAGAGCTGACAGACATGAAGGGCATTGAGAAATGTCAAAACACCTATCTCTTTTCAGGTGAAAGGTACACACTGCAAAGAAAACTGGATGAAGTGATATCTTGTTTTGGAAACAACTTTTTACTTAGTTAGAAGGATCATGGATAGACAAGTACTTAACAGAAAAAAAGAGAAAAAAAAAGTTGGGTTCTTCTTTACAGTTGAACAATTGGGGTTGAACTGAGCAGTGCATGTCTTCAATAGTAGATGAATGCTATGCACTGTTGTTTTTTGAATGCCCTGATGTAAGCATACTGTAGTAATCAGTACAGAAGGATACTGTCCTGAAAATGGTTATACACTTTACATTATAGGCTGTTTAGTGAGACTACAACGTTAGTTGGGCAAGTGTTCTGGTCTAATCAGCACAACATGATATCATTAAAAAATATAATAAATGTCCTAGCCTAATCAGCGCAAAGTCGTATCATTAAAATAAATACAGTTTTTCCTTATTTACTTCCTTCATTATTGAATTTTACCATTTGATATTTATTTAGACTGGTACACCAGTTTCATTTGTGGGTTTATAAGCTGTTGCTAAGGAATAGACCAGTTAAGCCTTTTGAAGCTTCACCACTGATGCGGGGTTACTGTAGTGTTTAAATTGTAGTGATCTAAAGAAGAACTGGAATTCTGACTGTAGCATAATTCCTTATATTGCCAGTGAATCCATCCCAGTAAAACATATGGGGAGCCTGCAGCTAATCCCAATCATTCTGTACTGGGATAAAATTTAACTTACATTTCTGTACCATTATCTTTTTTGCCTCACACTGTATTCCTAATGGTCCAGTCAGACAAAAAAAAAAAAAAAAGATTGTCACAGCCAGCAATAGATAATGGACCTGCAACCAAAACCGTCTTTCATATTTAACCCTTTTTGATCGTAGGTAAGTCTTTCATGCCTTGACTGGTATAGTGGTTCTTGATTACTGCCATATCATCAAAATATGAGTATTTAGGCACCATTCTAGAAATGGTGCATTATTTGCAGGCCTGTGTAGGTTATGCATTCAAAACTAATGAAAGACTTGTTCAACTGCAGTCATTCATGCAGACCCACCCCCAACACACTGCTGTCTGTTATAGTAGCTGACAGCATCATACCATAAATGAAAGGTGAAGTTATTTCTAATGTGACATTTTTTTTTCTTTTTTTTCAATATAATTTTTATTATAGTTTTTCAATATACAGTACAAATATAGAAAGATAACTGGCTTTCAACTAAAATATGTTACAAACAATCAAATACAGGAAGTTTAAAGTATCAGACATATGTATTTCAGTGCCAATACAGCAGTTAGAGTTAAACATAGGCTCATATAAAACAATACTTGTTGTTGTGTAAAAGTAGTGATATACTTATTAAATTCTCACACAAATAGGATGTAACCATATGTTTAGGCCTACCTAGTAAACTGTATACACTATGTCCACTCGGTTGTCACTTGTAAAGAATGTCGTACAGAAAATTAATAGAAATGAGTTAAACAAGTACAGTCAAAAGGTATGCTCATACCTACATTTTTTATATCCCTTGAGAAACTAGATGGGTCTAATGTGAACATCTTATTTCCTTCCTAAGTACACTATCAGTATTTCAAGCACATGTACCACATATTCTTAAGAGTGTAGTATGTATATATTTTTCTAAGTAGGAATCAGAAAGGGAAATTATCAAAAAGTAGTAAAGATGTCTTGACCAGTTCTACACTGATTATCTGGACATAGTTTGTCCTATATGTTCTGGATTTACTGAACTTACAATGTATATTTGTTTCATGTTCCAAGATTCCTGAGAGAATGTTATGTGACTAAGTGCTAAGGGGTTGTAAACTACACCCAACAAGTTTCCCTGTCACTAATTGAGAATAGCATTTTAGAGTTTTGTGGTGATTTATTTTGTTTCATAAATTTGAGAAAATATGCTTGTTCATCCAACAAAGAGTATATGTAAAGCAGAATAATTAATACTGTATGAGATCATTTTAAATTCCAAGCTGTAACCACTAGTTAGTCTCACTATGACTGCCATCCGTTCCTTCTCAAATCAATGTCAAAGTGTATCAGCTAAGCCAAAGTCCCACATATTTTGCCGAAGTGGTGTTTGTACTCGTGTTTATTGTCTTTTTTAAATATTGGTACACCTCTGAACTTAGTTACTCCATCCTTTCATTTATGCCCCAGAAAATTACACAAGAACTCATCTTTCATTGTGTGGTATGCCATTACCAGATGTACCTTTTAACTCCAGTACATCAGATTGTCAAACTATCCCAAGTTAGTTTTCATAATTTGCTTCTTCTTTTTGCTTATATGTGGAACAAAATATTCCAGAATATTCTCAATTTGTTAAAATGACTAACCAACAATAAAACACTGGGATTTTTTTAGTTTCAGAACATTTGGATTTTTTCAGGTTATATCACAGATTATTATTTATAGCTTATATGATTCACTTTTGATTTTATGAACGAGTCAGAGATCCTTGTAAGTGAGGTTTTGACAACATCACAAAAGCATTTGACAAATACTTTACAGCTCCCAAATGTTTTACATTTTGCCAATGTTATGTTTTAGATTGCTTCTTTGGCTAATTGTGCATGTTTGTGAAATGTTTCATTTATAGCTGTAATAAAAGATGTCAAAGTTTATTACTAGTTAACCAGTGTGCTTTGAAAGATCTAATCTCTACAGATTGTCCACTGTATATAAATTAAACCAGATGTGTTCTTAAACACTGATCCCTTTAGATTCCCTGCAGTAATCCATTCCTTTCTTCTTTGATCATCTGATACGAGTGCCAATGGCCTATTTTAAATTCACTCATTTATCCCGTTTATCAGTAAAAGATGTAATTTCATTTTTGATGTTGTTTGCTAATTTAGTATGATTAACACTGTAGGACACTACTGGAGTCGCCTTATAAACTTGACACATGCCAACAACGATCACATAACTGTTAAGTATGTGCTTATTAAATATTTTGTAAGTTTGCCCTCCATGAGCAATGGTTTGAGAAGAATATGAGGTTAGTTATACTTTCTGCTTTTAGGTTGCTGTTGTAAACAGTTGATTGTATTTAATGTGTGTATTGTTGTTGTGTCTGTTTGATTAAAGGAGGTTACAGTTACCTGTTTTAAGCACCAGGATAAGACAAGTAGCATCCAACGTTCAAATGGATTATGCTGTTCAAATTATTTATGCTGGTAAAGAAACTGTTTTAGAAGAGTGTCTTGTTCTGAGAAAAGACCGAGACATGAGGTATATGAATGTAATGATGGTGAACACGAAGTGTTGACTTTCCTTTTATAGTGGGTGATGTGACATTATTGTTATGGCTGCTGAGATTTTATTAGATGGTAATAGTTTCTTAAAAAATGTATTGGAGTCAAGATACCTCAACACTATGCAACCCTTTGATATTTACTTGTTTAGTTTCTGTAAAAGCGTTAGCTACATATTCCGTGTTATAATTTTTGTTTCTATCTGTGCAGCATAACACAGCTACAGTCTGTATGTCTCTATCTATATTTTTTGTTTAGTCTGTATTTAACTGACCAGTATGTTTTCTATATTTAATAACAGACTTTTTGGTCTTTGATTTTCTTATACCAGCTATTCTTGTTTTAGCCTTGTTTATAGATCTACCCATAGTTGCTTTTTAGTCATTTGGTAATGATTCTGAACGGAGTATGCCGTTATCACACAAAACATAATAGAATATGCTATTATTTGTTCTTCTCTCTTTATATATGAGTGCTTTTCCCCTCAGGCCAAATTTGAAAATGGTCACATCTTAGCAGGGCTAAACGAATCAGCAAAAAATATTAAAAATTAAACACCTAAACAAACTAAAACTTTTTTATGTCATAGTGAGAAGATAATCTAGACCATCACCTTGTATCATGTAAATTGTATTCTGACCTAAATCTAACTGTCTTTATATATTTCAAAATATGCTAGAAATGTACTTTTTACCTTTTTCTCCACTTTTCAATGAAAAGTACATAATTGTAGAAGCCTTTCTCTTGTGATCTAATTTTGTGATTCAGGTTCACATTTAACAACAATGTGTATTTTGTAGTCACAGTGTGTGGCTTGCGTGGCTTTCTCTCTTCTCAGCATTATTCTATACTACATTGTGTTGGATTTTTTATTTCCCATTCTTTTTAATCTCCTAGACAGTGTTGTATTATCTTTACCATGGTTAAATGTTTATTAAAGTTTTTTTTTCTTTAAAATCAATGTATTGCTCTTGTGATGTTTCATTCTTAAAGTCCACTACTCAGTCTCATAATCTTATGGTGGGTCTTCCTTTGACATTATCTTGAATGATTTTTTTTTTAATTCTGCATTTGCTTATCTTCACTGTGTCTCTCAAATTTAGTTCTTTCACAAGGTATTATCATATGGTCATCTCTATTTAATGCAAATAAGATGTGATACACTTTATGTAAAATATGTGTACTAACACACTCACTTGGATATAATAGTTCTTATTCTTATATTTGTTAGATTCATGCCTTTAATTACATTTCTATATCTGTTTTTTTTTGCCTTTGGAAATCTGTGCATACCAGTAATTGTTTTATCTGATAAAAGTGGCTAAATTCTCCTTAAACTAAGGGACTAAGGTTGCAGGCATTAGGACCACCCAATGCTCCAAACTTTCTCAGCTTCTAGGAACCCGCAATCTCCTTCTCCAGATTTATTTGCTGCATTTAAGATGGATATTATTCTATATTGTGGTACCTTTCAGCTGTTTGCTTTTACAAGTACACAAATCATGCTTCAAGAGGAAACTGATCAACTACCTCTGGAGTCAGCTCCAGCTAATGTAGATATAGGCAAGGAGGACCCCAGCATTCTCCCAAGATGACTCCATATTTAGAAAACATTCTGGAGATGCGGCAGAATATGGTGACCAACAGACTCCGTACCCTCCCCATAAAAAACTTGTCATAATGTTTCATGCCTTCAAGCAGTCTTCTGGAAGTTTCTCCTATTTCTAAAACCATCAGGTAGCTAGCAAGGCTGCTTAGGCCTTTGCCAGATACAGTGGTCACTGTGCTTAAAAGGCAGCTCAAGTGCTACATTCTAATATAGACAGGAGTTTCTTATTTGAGATCTCCAGTCTGGACTCTGGTTTCTGGTTAGAGAGTCTATGGCAGTTTGCCACTTGTAGATATATGCATTTGCCCTGAACTTTCTCCCTGTGGACACGGTCTTGTTTGGGCCATATGGAGGAATCCTACCAGGATATATAATGGCCAAATTATCTCCACCATAGAACAGTTATGGGAAAGCTGCTCAAAGAATAGCTCTTGTCTTGATCTCATGCTACTGTGTTGACCATGGCCCATGGGCAATCTTACAGTGGCAGTGACTTTAGGCACAGCCAAACATTTGGCCAGAACTTCATATTCAGGCACCACTGTGTGACACCCAGCTTGGCTTGGACTGATTTGGACTGACTGCTTTTGCTAACGATGTAAAGACATTTTTTGTGAACATTCTATTTCACAGTCTTGAAATGTTTATTCTAGGAAATAGGACACATATGGAGAAGATGAAGCAGGACTAGAAGACCTTGAATGCTTTTGACACTTCTTTGTAATGTTCCTTTACCAAAAACTCAATAATCCAAGTTAGTAGTACACAGGTAAGTGGTCCAGTGACTAAGGCTTCTTTTAGAGATACATCACATTAGCAGTGGCTAAGACCACATTCCTGTTGACCTGCCCAGTGATTCCAGCTGTAGGCAGTCAGGAGTTGTTTGTCCCTTCACTTGTCAATACGGAAGGGAATCACCGCAGAGGTAGATGAACACCATTGCATACAGGGTCACAGTATGCTCATTTTCTCAGTCCCATTGCCCTCCCCTTCCACTGCTAGACACCTCACAGTTTAAAGGAGAGTATCAGCGATGGGAGTGTTACATCTCTTGGAAATAATAGCCATACAAAAAGTCGCTTCAGATCAGAAAGGATGTGGATATCATCCTAACTCTCCTCTTTGGTGCCACAAAACAATGAAGGGCATCGAGCTCATTTTAGACATAAATGGCATAGTCTTTTTTTGCCAAAGAAAGCAGTTTTGGTGCAGATTATACTGTCTTACAAAAGGCGATTACATATGTTCTTTAGACTTCAAGGATACTTATTTGCATGTGAAATTTTTCAGGTGATCCATGGGTTATCTGAGGTTGAGTTTAAGCATTCACTATCTACTCTGGAGGCCTCATTTGGTTTTATGTCATCTTTTGGGGTGCTCACCATAAGTATGTCTGTGGTAGCTGCAGTACGTGTGTATGCAGGCCGCCAAGGTATTTTCCTACCTGGTGACCGTTCCGTGCTGTTCCATCTCAGAATCAACTCCTCTTTGTGAGAGGCTCTGAATAATTTCTTCTAGTCTCTTGGGACTGCATTGATTCACGACTAGCCTTTGGTAGGGGGTGCCCTATACTCTGTGTTGATCCAGAAAATTGGATTCCCTTTGTTACAGAAGCTTTGATGGAGCTTCCTTTCAGGGTACCTCTAAGGAAGAATCTTCTAGGTACTAAGTGCTGTGTTGCAGCTGTGCCATATACCTCATGGTTAGAGACCAGGGATTTTTAGGCAGAGTTTGTGTATACTTTCTCAAAATGTGATTCTAAATATGAATATTCTGATCTTCATCAGGACTAAATATCTAAAAGCTGTGCATTACTTCTGATAATGTGAATATTTTTTTCTGAATGCGAATATTAATGTGAACAATTTACTATATCTGAATGTAAAGAACAGTTTTTTTACTTATTTGTTGTGGGGTGTAAAACACTGATCTCTCTGGACCTTGATCAGTCTAGGGTATAGAAATTAAGGAAACAGACAATATTGAGTGCAAGTTATCACAACAGTGAAGTACAAATTACATTGCCAGTTTGTATGTGTACACACCTTGAGCCCAGGCTATGGCTGAAAAATATTTTCCACACATAGACCTCTGCACCCACAAGACATATCAGTGTAAATGGAAAAGCATTTCAGTTTGGGTTCTACAGAATTACACTGACCTTTTTCAGCTCTTGTTTTTTAAAGTTGAATACTTGTGGACATTTTTTTTCATTTGAGGATCAGTTATGTATCCATTAGGGTGCATGTGATGGCCATATCTAATTTCCTAACCAGTCTTCCTTGTCTTGTCTTAAACATTGCAAGACCTTTCCCAATCTGTGTCCTCCACTTATAGAGCCATGCCTCCATGGATCCCAGTTTTGTTTTGGAGAAACAAATTTACTCTTTAACCGAACACCCTCCATTACTTCTGCATTTGTGATGTAGAAATAATTTGGTAGCTGTGACTTCTGCCAGACAGATGTCTGAGTTAAAAGCATTATGTATTTACCCTCTATACTTCATGTTCTGCAGAAAAATCATTTTTGTCTAACATTTTGGCCAAGTCACACCTTAATCAGTCCACTGTTCTGCAGTTGTACTGATAGTACTCCTGCCAGGATTAATTCTTGTTGCATTTGATGGATGTCCACAGGCAAAATGTGGACAGGACTAATGACTTTAGGAGAAATATCCAGTTGTTGGTTTCCTTTGCATCATAGGACTTGGAGCAAAAGAGACTAATCTTTTTTTTTTTGCCCCAGAGGTACAGAAAGAGTTTGCTAGAGCACTACAGTGCTGGTTACTTCCACTTTTTTTTAACGTGACTTTGTGGAACATTTATGCACTGCCACATTTTCATCCCTGTACTCTTTTGTGACATACGTTCAACACTGACTTCAGGATAAGGTCTTTATTCTCCTCCGACCACCTGCAGAATAACCACTTTGACAGATTCATCTCAAAAAGTTTGACTTTAGTCAACTAAATAAGTATGCTCATGATAATTTTATTTTAGCTTGCTTCACACACACACACACACACACACACACACACACACACACACACACACACACACACACACACACACACACACACACACACACACCACTTTCTACCAGTCATCACTGATGCAGTACCAAACAAAATTTCCATTTACATGCAGGCTATTCATAATAGTTTATATCAGGTTCTTACATATACAGACCCTCAACTCATCTTTGCTGTCTGCAGTCTGACCTGTTTACATCTTTGATGTTTAGTAGTATCAGACCTTTACTATGTAATGTTAATACCGGTCACATGCTACTGTGAATCAGACAAGGAAGCAGGAAGGTACTTCTCATTTTGCATTACAGTCCTGCTTCTGTCTACAATTTTAAATATTTTTCCAGGCTGAATAATCTAGATAATATAGCAAGACAGATCACATTGTAGTTAAAAGTTATATGAGCTGACATGTTTACTTGCTTGTTTTTATTTTCAGCACTGAAATCGATGCCTGCAAACAAAGTTATATCTACAGTTAATGCAGTGCCACATCTCAAGTCTGTTATCTACTACATAACTAACAAGAAAAGGGTTGGTTGCTATCTAGTATGTAAGAGTGGTACAGGATATGTACGAGGGTAGAGTGACAGCGGTGAGGTCTGCGGTGGGAGTGATGGATGTGTTTAAGTGGAGGTGGGGTTACATCAAGGATTAGCTCTGAGCCCTTTCTTATTTGCAATGGTGATGGACAGGTTGACAGATGAGATCAGACAGGAGTCCCCGTGGACTATGATGTTTGCAGATGACATTGTGATCTGTAGTGAGAGTAGGGAACAGGTGGAGGAGACCCTGGAGAGATGGAGGTATGCTCTAGAGAGACGAGGAATGAAGGTCAGCAGGAGTAAGACAGAATATATGTGTGTGAATGAGAGGGAGGATAGAGGAATGGTGAGGATGCAAGTAGAGGTGGTGAAGGTGGATGAGTTTAAATACTTGGGGTCAGTAGTTCAGAGTAACGGTGAGTGTGGAAGAGAGGTGAAGAAGAGAGTACAGGCAGGATGGAGTGGGTGGAGAAAAGTGTTATGAGTTGTGGGCAGCACAGTGGTGCAGCGGTTAACGTTGTCGCCTCACAGCAAGAGGTTCTCCGGTTTGATTCTCGGCTGGGGTGCCTTCTGTGTGGAGTTTGCATGTTCTCCCTGTGTTCGCGTGGGTTTTCTCCGGGTACTCCGGTTTCCTCCCACATTCCAAAAACATGCATCTGGAGCATTTCTCCTCGGGCCTCCGCTGAAAACAGGCTCTGTGGAACCTAGTCGGACATTCCCGGTCAACAAATGTTAAATAAATAAAAGATTTGTGACAGACGAGTACCTGTAAGAGTGAAAGGGAAGGTCTACAAGAGGGTAGTGAGACCAGCTATCTTATATGGCTTGGAGACAGTGGCACTGACAAAAGGGCAGGAGTTTGAGCTGGATGTGGCAGAGTTAAAGGTGTTAAGATTTGCACTGGGTGTGACGAGGGCAGACAGAATTAGGAATAAGTATATTAGAGGGTCAGCCCTGGTTGGAAGGTTTGGAGACAAAGCCAGAGAGGCAAGATTACGTTGGTTTGGACATGTGCTGAGGAGGGATGCTGAGTATATTGGGAAAAAGATGGTAAGGATGAAGCTGCCAGGTAACAGGAAAAGAGGACGGCCTAAGATAAGGTTTATGGATGTGGTGAGAGAGGACATGCAGGTGGTTGGTGTGACAGAGCAAGATGCAGAGGACAGGAAGAAATGGCAACAGGTGATCCACTGTGGCGACCCCTAACGGGAACAGCCGAAAGAAGATGATGATTTTTGCCCCTGCCTCTCCTAAAATTTTTGACTTTCTGATAAATGAAATCAGGATTTTAGTCTGTCACTACATATTGTTCAGAAAATGCATGTTGATGGAAAACCTGTTCTATTGACTTTTTTTAAGTGAAACAGAGTAATATTTAAATTGTCCCTGATTCTGGACCTTCATCCACCTTTATATACAATTTGTTTACCAATACAGAGCACAGATCCCAAGGAACCAATTTCAATCTCAGCCAGGGAATAGCAAATCAGAATTACACTCAGTGAGAGACAGTAAGAGTAGAATGAAAATGGTCATGTACAATATCAGTTAATAAAAATGCAATGAGTATATAACAGTTTTGTAGTACAGGCAGTCAGATGCTTACTCTTCAGAATTGGAAAAAAAATATTTACTTACGGTGCTATAGTGATGCTGAGCCAGGGTGTTATTAAACTCATATTTGAGTGTAAATAACACCAGTAGAACAAGAACGGGTTACTTTCAACTACGTTTCTGTCTGCATTTCACTCAGTAAAATGTATCTAAAATCTAGCTCCTTTCCTTGCACAGGGAATATGTAAAGTCATAAATGGTTCCCAGTTACATTACGGACTTTCAAAGTTGACACAATATTTCCTGTTTTTTTTTTTTTTATTTAATTTTTGCGTAGCTAGTAGTACATAAAGCAAAAAAGTCTCCATCTATTACAAAGAATTATGATCGGATCTCCAATTGTAACTTAAAATTATGTGTTATTGACATGGATGCCAAGATTCACCTCTCAGGCAACACTCGAGAGGTGAATATCTTGGCATCTATATCAGCATCATCATCATCAGCCCCTTTATCACATTTTTCTACATGGGGTCGGAGTATTGAGTCAACTCTCGTCATATCTCTCTATTCAGTGCCACTCTCCTGACTTCTTCAACACTCATGCCTGACTGTCACAGATCTTCTCTTGCACAAACCATCCACTTCTTTGCTGGATGCCCTTACTTCCTCTTGTTTTCTTCCTGTCTGTCCCAAATCTTCTTTATTAGATTGTCTTCCACTTTTCTGTACATGTGTTGAACCACTGTAATATGTTCTGTTTGACCTTTTCTGCAATTGGAACTATTTTGGCTTCTGCTCTTATGTTCTTATTTCTTTGTCTCTCCCGACAGTGTGCATCCTACCACCTGTCTTAGGCACTTCATCTTTATCACCTTCAGCTTCCTGAATTGCTGTTCCTTTACTGCCCAGGTTTCTGTACCATACAGTAGTGCTGGTTGCACCACTGTCTTGTACACCTTAGTTTTCAGATTCTTTCTGGAATTCTTCTGTCATATACTACATCTGACACTCTATGCCAGGTGGCTGCAGCCCCTCTGATTCTAAATTTGGCCTCCTCATTCCGACTTTCCTTCTCCTCAACCACCCCTCCCAGATAACTGAAGCTGTTAATCCATTCCACTATTTTTCTCTCTCTTTCTCTTGGCATCTGTGTCTCGAATACATAATAATTAAGTTACAATCAGCAACCTGATGATAAGCTTCTGTACCGTACATTATTTACAATAAATCAAGGCAAATTTAGAAAGTAAGCTGTTTCTGTAAAAATTACAGGTGTGTGTTGTCTAAGAGAGAGTGACAGGATAGTTGAGTGGAGTGAAGAGTGTTAGAGTTTGTGAGTAGCTGGAAGGACAAGTTACTTTAAGCAGGGATGGCCTTAACAATTGCGGGACCCAATTTGGACCATATTGGTGGGCCCATCATATGGCCACCCATTTGCCACCGCACCACTTTCCCACTTCCTGGCTGCTTGAACTTAAATTCTGTTTCAGATTAGATATCAGGCACATATGCTATTACTGTGTCTTAAAATAAAGCAATATTTATTTATTAGATTATATTTTGTCATAAGAAGTAAATTGCTAGATTCCTGGATTATTCCCCAGTCCGATATCTCCTGTAGTTCCTTTGCCAGGATCTGCTTAACTTATTTAGCCGCACTGTAAAGGAGATGTTTAATGGGCCACTGAGATCATGTGTCCACTTGGTATGTCACCTGATGAGTGCACTCTGGCATACCAGTAAACATTTTCCTCAACTCTGTATTACTGCCTGGTTCTCCTGAACTTGACACTTGCACACTTCTCCCTTGCTACCCCAGCACTTGTTTTATTTTTCTCTGTTTTCTGCCTCTCTCCTTTCCTGTCTTCCCCTGATTTGACTCATGCATTACTGTCCTTTACTTCCCATGCCATACTGCAACAATAAATAAATAAATGAATGCAGTTGTAGTTACTAATAATATGGTACTTAATAATACTGCACTTGTAATCACTATGGGAGGAAGACTGCTGTAGGAAAATGCGTTGTGCTTTGCTGTACTGTCTCTTAGGCAAACCACTGGGTCAGATAAGGCATAATGACCCTGTCATAGCCTAGTGCAGGGCCCCCTGAGGAGAGGGGCCCTACTGGGCCAAATTGGTCCAATTAGCCACGTCTGGCTCTGATTTTTAAGCAAAAGATTATGCGAGTGAAAAGTGTTGATTAGTGCAGTTGAATATATATGGCTTTGTCCAGAATTCTTATATTTTCAATAACAGCTGTTTACTGTAATGCAAGTCTATGCCAGCAGTTCCATTGGTACATGTTTGCTGCATGCACTGATTGCAACTTTTTTCTGTCTTTGCACTGTTAGCCTTTGTACTGTGGTGCTGACCTCATCCTTGAAAAGTTGCTAGTAATCTGAGAGGGGACTGGATATTTTTAGGTGTTCTGAGAATTTTCTTATTTTACTGCAAAGGCCAAAGTGATCCTAAGATCGTGGATTAAAGAAAAATATTATATATCATTATGTAGTCCAGTCCTTTCTTTTAGCTGGAGAGCTAGTCTTCTTACCTTTTTGTGTAGCTGCATAGAACTTATAAACTTCCATCAATGCACCAGCAGCAGTGAGAATGCAAAAATGTAACTTTAGCATAAAATATGAAAGATCCCTAGTAGTACCTCCTGGTTATACATTGTTCTGACCCATTGTGCCTGAAGCAGGATTTGAACTGCTTACTTTAGAGTCTTCTGCAGAGTTGATCAAACATTCCATGTACAAGAGATTCTCTGTAATGAGATTGCAATTCACCATTTATGCATGCTGCAAAACAAAGCAGGTTTTACACAGAAGGACACTCTTCTGACTAGTGGTATTTGTCATTTAGATGACTTGTAATGCAGGACATATTTGTCAGTATTCTCCCAGACTTGATTGCATTTTAGACTGTGGAGAGAATTTTTATGAGTCCACAGCTGAGGTGGGAAACTAGCTTGTCATTTCCAGTGGCTGGGCAGGACTTTAGGAAACCTGAGTGAATGGAAAAGGCTAGGCCGTGCTTTGTTTGCTTCAGCTGGCTGCCACACAGCATAATAATCTGTCAGCACTTCAGGTGTGGATTTATTAGTGTATTAAAAGAAAAATTGCCTGGAGTAGGCAGATGGAGGCAATCTTCAGTGTTCTGGAAAATGTGCCTCCAGCGTAAAAGCAGTCCTTGAAAATATTTCGCCCCATTTTAATAAGCACATTTAATTAAAGTCCCATAAATTTGTTTGCTGAAGCTATAAGTAAATGTCTGACCAGCGACAGATTTAAAACTTGTTTTTTCATGGAAAAGCCATCAACTTTCAGTTTGTCTTTGTTACACTTCTCCATTCATAATAAAACAGTGGAAACTCTGCTGTTTAACAAATTACATACTGACACTTGTGGAGCTTTTAATTGATTTCTTAATTTAAGAAATGTATGACTTTCCACTGTGGACTGCTAAAATTGTCCCTTCCTATAAGGAAAGAAGCTGAATTTCAGAGTAAAGGTGGAAAATCCTGCTGTTACTCTTTATGGCAATATTTCAAGGCCATTGTCCACTATAGTGTTACGAGTTCATATGTGTTTTAAAGTCTAAAATGGCTGTAAACTGCTTTTTAATTATTTATGCTGTACATGCTCTTCTGGATCAGACTGAGAGTGGAGACTATTTAAAAGGTTGATACCTAATTTTTAATACTGCCACACTGCAGTGGTGAGGTTAATGCTGTCCTGTCAGTCACTACTGTGACAAAGCAGCATTTATACTAGTCTTGCATGGTTAAAATTGCAGTAGCTCAGAATGTATTCAGATTATGCCTAGACAAAACATGGTATCAGTTCTGCTTGTTTGCCTTCTGAGTTTTTTTTCCCCTGGAGGAGTTTAACTGTGAAATCTTTGGTTGGCCTTTCCATTGCTATGACAATTCTCTCAAGTCTGTAAACTGCAAAATTAATTTATTTTCATAATCTGTCACGAGATAGTATTATATGCTGCTCAATAGCTGCTATAAAGGAGTGATTTCACAATACATTGGAAAAAGTAGCTTAGAGGTATGCAACTCATTTTTTGAATATGCAGTAGTTAGTGGTACAACAGGTAGCACGCTTGTTTTTGGTGGAGAAGGCTGTGTGTTCTATTCCCACACCAGGTAGATGGATTACTGACACTGCCGTGCAGCATTAGGATGGTGGTGCACTCCTGAATGTGTCATTCTTCAGATGAGATGTTAAAACCGAGATCTCATCTGCTTGAATTGGTATGGCTCAGGTAGATGTAAAAGACCCTGCTTATCAGAAAGTGTAGTGGAAGTTCCCGGTTGCCCTGGCCAAATTTCCCCTAGTTATACAATTACCCCATTGTGCCCCTTAAAAGACCCCACTAACCTAGAGGGGACTATCCCAGTCAACAACGGATAAATTGTAAATCCAGGTCTTTGACTTTAGAGAAGTATCTTATGTATTTGCAAAGAAGTGAACAGGAGTCTTAAAGATAATTGTAATACAACTTTGAAAGTCCTAGCGTCAGCTCACACAGAACTCCAAAAAAGATCTGGTATCACAGAAAGGAAAATTACTATAAAATATAAGATGGTCTAAATGTATGAAAAGTAGTTTGCTGTATCACTATGAAATGACCAAGCACCCTTCAGTAGTTGATGCTGGGAAGGCTCACTGTTGCCTTGGGAGGTGTTTTCCACATACAAATTCATCATAAGCTCCTGACTTGTGGAATGTACAATTGTGCAAGATGCTTATTGGCTGATTGCTGAATAAGGAAGTAAAATTCAGGAAATAGACTACATGACATTTGCACAAATGTAATTATTTGGATTTCTGATGTTGCTCCTGAGTTTTGTTCGTCTTGGAATGTTAGACCAGTCTTAAAAATAAATATTCTTTAGCTGGCTAACTCTTTGTAAAAAAAAAAGAGTATTAATTTATATTGCTTTTTTGGCATATCAGTTAAAAAAGATTTATATGTATTGAACATCTTTAGACCTCAGTAACTTTGCATAATGAATACAAGAAGTACATGACATACGTTGTGCATTAACTGCATGAAAGTAAATTTTATATATAAAACAAATGAGGAAATTATTTCTAGTCACTTTGAACTTCTGGAAAAGCTGTAAATTATTCACTTTAATGTCTCCCTAAATAGTAAAGATAGTTGTATTTGCTAGGGACTGAGAAGACCATAGATAGACCATTTTTCCAAGACTCAATTTCTTTGCCAAGAGGCATTACATTTGGGAAATAAACTTGTCAGTGGCAGATTGTTGTCTTTCCTTAAATAACTATCTGCTTAGTTGTCTATTTTATATGGTGGTCATAACAGTAGCATCATGTTGTGTAAAGTTCAAATATCTGGGTAAGTGCCAAATTGACACAAAAACCCACTAAAGATCTTCAAAGTTACTCCCCAGAGGTTCCATAGGTGTAAAAGATTAACACCAAAGGCTGCCAGATAAGCAGGTCTTTTTTCCTAGATAGAGGGATTGTCTGCAGCAGTGATGAAATATATGGGTCGAATATCATTTTTTAGTAATGACGGAGCTTATTCAAAGTGAAGACCTGATTATATTTCATTTCCATTCAGGTTTGGTTAGCGAAGATTGGGCAGGTGAATTTAAAGGCCTCAAGAAAAGTTTGATTGCTCTCTCTTCTCAGATTGAAATGTTGAATGTGCATATAACTGATTATAAAAACAAGACAATAAAGAGAATGGGCCTCAGTGGTGGAAGTACTAAGAAAGAGTGGAAGCAGGTGACTGTAAACTTTGTGAAAGGACATCCCCAAGGAACGGCTACACATTGAGAGGGTGCATCTCTCTGTGGGCCTTTAGTCTGCTTCAGGTGGTTACCCGTGGCCTGCTCTTATTGGATTTGACACACAAAAACTTAAAGGAGGTCAATATGGATACTGTCAAGAAAAATAGTAGCTTTCCAAAAAAAAAAAAATCTGAGCAGTATTACTCCCTTTAGCCCTGCAGACTGAAATATACATTTATCTTTGCGTTTCATGTCTCTTGAACAGTGGGGTGAAATTCAAGCTTGATTGAAAGTTTCTGACAGGAGAAAAATGTTTTTTGTTTCAGTTGTAGAGACGATGGATTTTCTGAACAAGAGCAATCAATTGCTGAGAACTGTTTTTCCAGTGTGGCTTGAGGGGTAGGATTCTGTAGGCATGCTAGCTAATAAGACTTTCTCAGTGCTGAAGATATGGCCAGAGACTTTTGTGTTCAGAAAAAAAGAAAAGCAAGTAAGTGACAAGGTACAACTTGCTATATACCTGAGTTCTCTGGTAGGGTGACTTGTATGCATTCTAATTCCAGTAAGCCTGCATTAAAGATAATTTCCTGGTAGAGACAGTGCCCAAATATTGTGCATTAACTTATATGATGTGTTATGGATGGGCTCTTTTTCTTAAGAGTGTGGAACATTGTAAGTTACACATCCTGTACTGTCCTAATGGCTTGTGTTTAATTCTGAAAGACCTCGTGGGTATGCATCTTGGAGGAAGGAGATGTTTGTCCAACAGGATTATGAATTTACTACCTAGAATAGTGAAGATATTGTCAGCACCATTATTTGTGTCCCCATTTTTTGATGCAGCTACTTATAAGATTAAATGCAGAAGTGGCAGACATTGCGTTTTTAAAGGGATTGGCAGTAGGATAACCCTGGACTTAATTTCTGCATAGACTTAGTCCATAGTAATTTGCTTCTGACAGCTTAGATGCAGCTGTCAGAGCCGTGCTACGTACAGACCCTGGGACTCAGGAGTTGTTCTTACATTGTGAAGGATATTCGATTAAGTGGCATTTGTTCAAATTTTGAATTTCCTGGTATGCCTTACTTCAGCTACTCTGTTTGTGGGAGCTGGGGGTGCATCTTTGGTGCTTTTATTCCCCATTTCTTCACTGTAGTTGTACTAATATATATATATATATATATATATATATATATATATATATATATATATATATATATATATATATATATATATATATATATATATATGTGTGTGTGTGTGTGTGTGTTAGGTGTATAAGGGGTAATGCCTGTGGCATGGGGGATATAGGTGGCCCCCTCAAAAATATTTAATATATTTTTTGCATTACACATTTCATTATTGATAAATCAGAAGAGTATAATTAATTCTTTTGTAACTCAGCCAAACATATGGAATCCAAACAGTTCTCGTGCATAAGCCAGCCAACAAGTGGATAAACTGTTGCTGTGCACAATGGATGTGCAGAAGAATGCTCCCTCAATGGGATCTGTGTCATACATGCAGGTTAATAGACAGAATGCTATAGAAGCATTAAAAAAGCCTCCTGGACCCACAAGATAGCTTTTACCTGTCCCACTGCTGTTTTGCAGATAGTTTAATTGGGAGGAAACACCTGGGCCTGACAGGGGAAGTAGGACTTGGGGCATCTTGGGGGGGGGGGGTCGTGGACAAAAAAATGCACATAATAAAGAAATCTCTCTGAACCTGAATCATAATCAGAAATAGACTGGCTGCCCCTCGTATAACAGATGTCACCTTATAGTTTCTGTGCTGCACTTTTAGGTCCAACGGTGATGCAATAATGTTCAGACCTACTGTGCTGAAAATGTGATGCAGTGACTTGGGTATTCTGAATACATACATACATACATACTGTTTGGAATGTGTTATAACTTAAACAGGTTTTGTAATCCTTTTATTATATCCTTTGACCTGGCTTCTATTACCAGATGTTCCCACATTATATATATATATATATATATATATATATATATATATATATATATGCATATATATATATATATATATATATATGTATACATACACATATATATCTATATATATCTATATATATCTATATATATATATATATATATATATATTTATATATATATACCTATATATATGTCGTCATATATATATATATGTATCTATATATATATATATATATATATATATACACACACACACACACATATATATATATATATATATATATATATATATATATATGAAATTCTTGTAAGTATTGAAATGGCCACTAGCCTGCACTGCTTTACAAGGGTGCTCTAACTTTTTTGAAACTCAGAGTAGTTTTAAGTCTATACCTCAAAGCAGTTGTAAAAAAAACTACTAGTACTACTACAGGAACAAGTTGGAGGCAAAGTACAAGTTCAGATTTCATGGGAAAGCCCATAGCTTGGAGTTTAAAAGTTGTTGATCTATCAGTTGAAACTCGATCCTATGTAGTTTGAGGAGAAGATGGAAAGCTTTATAGAGGAAATCACAACATACAGTAAACCAAACATACTGTATGAAGGGCAGACACAGGTGTTGCATCCATTTATTTTGTAAGAAAATAGACTAGTGTGATTTTTAAGTGTTGCAAAGACAGATTCCATAAATCAAATGTCCACAAGAAGCATTAACCCCAAGCGATGAGATGTCCAATTTTAAATAGTTCTTTTAAATAGCCATGTTAGACCATTAAAGAGGCCAGACATCTATAAGGATTGTTGTCAAACTGCAAGCAATTCTAAGGACTGACAGTTTCTGTACTGAATATATCTTATGAATGTAAATGAAGTTTCATTTTGATGTAACTAGTCTATAGCAGCCAGTGTGTGTAGCTAATTTTAATTTCTTGGTGTAAAGCAATGCATACTACCTTACATTTATATAAAACAGAAACACACACACACACACACACACACACACACACACACACACACACACACACACACACACACACACACACACACACACACACACATACAGTAACACAGTGCTGGCTTCTGAGCATAGACAGAGCCAGAGTTTGGTTAACGAACAACTGTTCTTGCTGTGTCCAGCTGATAGGGGAGAGGGCAGAATTAAAACATGTTCTGTACTGGGGATAATGCATCATCTCACACCCATGCTTTTTCTTGAGTTGTGTAAATTTAGGGGAATCCCAAAACCATTGCCTGTATCTTGAATGGACAGTACACTGCAGGAAAGTAATATCAGAAGCTATGAAGATATATGCAAAGCTCTGTGGGTAAGTTGAGCAATAAAGTTGAAGTAAGTAAAGAGAGTGTGTGGGGGTGGAAACAAAGAAAAAGAATACACAGTACCAGGAAGTTTATGTTTTAGTAGTAATGAAGCTGACTTGTGACAGACTAGATATCCATTGCATGCAGTGTAAAGAAACCAGCTGGGGTTGCCAAGCAGATAAAAGTGTACTAGCATAAACATAACATTTTAATGATAGCACAGACTGCTGTTGCCTGAATGTACATTTTGTGCAAATAGCACACACTTGCTTCTCAATGTGGAAAAGTTGGTTGATGTCATCAGAATATATACAGGCTGACCTAAAAGTACAATGAAAACAAAAAAATGGACCAGCACCACAGGAGAAGGAACTAGACTTTTATTCAAAAGTCACAAAAACAGCCACAGACCGGTTTTGGCCCTAAGCCTTTATGATATAGTTAGAATTAACCAATCACCATAGCCCAATTTAAAGGCATTCATTCAAACCAGGTAAAAACAAGCCCCCTAGTCTAACTATCCACACTTTTTCTTTCCTATTCAAAATATTTTTCCAACCAGTTTTACAACTTCTGTCCCCCCAAACCTTGTCAATAATAATAATAATAAACCAAAATTGGGCAGAGGGGTGTTTTAAAGTGTTTTTATATAACACGTTACTGGGATTTTTATTTCTAATACTGCTAAAATGTTCAGACATCCGAAACTTAATAGGTCTGGATATTTGCCCTGTATAAAAGGCAGAGCAAGTACATATTGCTAGGTAAATTACCCAAGCTGTGTTGCAATTACCAAAAACCATTAATTTTAAATATACGTGGTGTATTATTAGATTAATAACTAGCAGTCACACATTATATGAGAGGTTTAACAATATCAGTGGGTTTTGCTGTATATTAAGGTTTGGGTTGAAGATTGAATACGGTGGTCACTTATTCTTTAATATCAAACAGTATATTTATTATATTGGTTTATTCCCAAATTTACACATAGGAGTTAGGGTTTTTTGGTTCCAGTTCTTAAGATGGATTTGATGAGTATTTTAGAAGGCCTTTCTGCAGATAAGGATGATATAGGGGTTTTTGGCATTGACCCTGATAGGTCAGGTTCTTTAAATCAAGAACCACAGCAGGTTAATGAATGTGTGGAGTTGTTTGACAAATTACTTAGGAGCATGAAGAACCTCAGATCTTTGGTATGGCATACTAGGCTATTTAAACCTATTTGTCGAAGGGGATTTCACCCAGGGGTCTTCAAGTTAAAACTAAACCCTTAGTTGGACAGGCTGATGATGTTTTGTTAAGTACTTGGGCAAATATGCAACAGAATACAGGAATTGATTTTGTTAAAGCTTTACATGCTTTTTATGAACGGAAGATTGAGGGTCAAATGCCTGAGGTTACTAATTTATGTGAATTGCTGAAAAAATATAGTGACCAACCTATTTATAAAACTTGTTTTCAAAAACTAAGTAGTGACTTATTAGTTTTTGAAAGTGAATTGAAAGATAGGAAAATACGTATGTTTAATAGGGACAAGAAGGACTATAGTTCTGGTAAGCCTTTTGAACAAATTAAAAGTGTAAAGTTTTCCCAGAATAAGACTAACAAAACTAGCCAGAAAAGGAAATGGAGGAAGTCTATTCTTAAAAAGGGTACTAGTGATACCTTGGGTGAGGATTCCTCATCTTACACTAATACAGAACCCGAATTCCAACAAACGTCACCAGCTTCAAAAAAGGTTGTTCTTTTCCAGATGTTAGTCCTATTCATAATTGTAACAGAAGTAATGTCCCTTTAGATCAAGATGGATGGGGGGGTGTAAACATAAATCGAGACGCATCTTTGGAAACCTTGCTGAATTTTCTCCAGCCCAAATAGATTATTGTAACAATGCTCATAATATTTCATCTATACCATTGTCTGACATTGAACTGAGATTGTTAAACAAGGGATCAAACTTTGTACGTGGCTATGTTGTGTTAGAGGAAACTTTTTTTCAGGACTTGAATTCATTTTGTAGGTTATTGAATTTGAGATTGTTTTTTGATGATGCTAATCATACCACTGCATTTCAAACACCTGATTTCACATTCCATAAATCTATGTTTATGCCCCCTATGAACAAGCATGCAGACATTTTTTATAAATGTGTATTAAAAGAGTTACATTTTGGCATTCACACTGATAATCAGTTTCTTTCTAATAATCTGTCTAAATCAGAAATTATGGCTTTAAATAATTTGAGACAGAATAAGAATATTGTTATTATGATAAAGGGGGTACAATAGTTGTTATGGACTGGGTTATGTATGTAGCAGAGGCGGATAAACAACTAAAAGATGGTAGATTTTATACCACAATGTCTGTTGATCTTACCCCCCAGGTTTGAAAGTGAGATTGATGCATTTTTGGACCTGGCAATCAGTGAGGGTATTATTAGTGACAGAGTCTCATTTCATTTAAAGGTTAAAGACCCATTGTCACAACATCTTTATTTGCTTCTGAAAATGCATAAACATGCCACACAGCCCCCTGGAAGACCCATTGTTGCTGGTAATGGCCCCCTGGAAGACCCATTGTTGCTGGTAATGGTTCATTATCGGAATTTCTTACTAGATACATCAAACCATTATTGGCACACGTTAGAGTTCCTATAAAAAATACTACCGAGTTTTTGAATATTATTTCTGATGCTCAATTGGATGATGACTGGTTTATGTGTACATTAGATGTAGTCTATGGTGATTGGTTAATTCTAACTATATCATCCTATAAAAAAGTTTCTTTTTTGCAGCCTATGTGTACATTGATAAAGGCTGAGGGCCAAAACCAGTCTGTGGCTGTTTTTGTGACTTTTGAATAAAAGTCTGGTTCCTTTTCCTGTGGTGCTGGTCCATTTTTTGTTTTCATTGTTTGGTTTTTCTTCCTGTGCACTAGCCGTCTATGCAGAAGTTTCTTTGGCTACCATTTTGATCTAAACGTACAATCATATTAATCATGGAGACACTCACTAAGCAAAACTGCGAAAAGTATGTATTTGATATGATTATTAATTTTGCTACCCAGGATACATTATTGCAGATCCACGTTCCCACATAAAGACAGAACCTTTTGACTTAGTCCATGTGATAATGTCACAAATGATCTGCATAAACAGAGGAGTGCCTAACTAGATGAATTTATATAGCAGTTGAACTCACTGTATCATTTTGTTGGTTACCGTGTGAAAAGTCATATTATATTCGGTGGTGTTCCAATGAGACTTTGAATTACAAGACACTAAGGAGTCAAAACAGTGAATCCAGATGGCTGAAATACCAAAATAGTGAAATGTCCAACTGCAAGTATTTTTTTGCAAGGGCAAGCTCTACTAAAACGTTCACGTGTGGTGTGTATTTGTACATATACATGGAAGTACTTTAAATAATCTAAACAATGAAATGTCAGTTTCTCTACACAGACTTGGAAAAATCAAAAGAAAGTGTTGAGACATCAACACGCATGCGCCAACACATATCTTGGAGCATGCAACAATAGCACACTGCTTTTTGCAGGGGGCAAGCACTGCCTGCACCCCAAGTGGGAGCAGTGCCCCCATATCCCTGCTAATTACCCATACTAATGCTGAGATTGCACAGTTGTGGGGAAAGGGCATATTCTTCAATCCTATGGATTGTGCATTCTTACACACCTGTTGGCAGTCTGGTTTGTGGACCAAACAGATGTCAACTTTAAGCACTGTGGACTTTAACAGTCCCACACATAAATGTATACATGTGTGTGTGTGTGTGTGTGTGTGTGTGTGTGTGTGTGTGTGTGTGTGTGTGTGTGTGTGTACACCAACTCCATGACTGCACAAACATCAAGGAAAAAATCTACTAAACCAAAGAAATCACTTCCAATATACAATTACAAATCACCTCAGCAGATGTGGAAAACAGAGATTGGCTTTCCGATTCTCAGTGGCTTGTGATTTGGACACTTGATGCTTGAGTTTGATCTTGGGCACCTGTCGATGTACTATTTTAGTAATGTCATTTAACCCTAATGCTACCAATGCCATGTCTCCTCATTAATGATTGTAGGCAGTACCCCAGTGAACATTGGATGTTCATTTCACAATACATAATGGCATTCTTATGTCTGTCTTTCTGTATTCATTCTTTCATGTGGTTATGGAGTAAACAACACTGAATTACTGAGAAAATATATTTGTAGAATTTGGGTAATTTTTATGGGGGAGGGGGCACTAGACCACAAGAGAATGCAAAAAATGACCATAGTTGACTCGGGAGGAAACTGTGAAACCAGTGTTTTTTTAAAAAAAATATAATAATCTGCTGAGTCAACAGGACCACAGTACCATTAGAGGATATAAATACAGTTATTGAAAGGATTGATTAAGTTGGCATATAACCACTAATCAATCCGTCACAGATCATTAATCTATAAAGAGACTAAGCATGAAGTACATCACATTGACAGAGCATTTTGTAAAGTAATTTAGTGCATGTGGAGGCATGTTTGCACAATTCAGTGGATAATAAAGTCCACTGTTGACTTATTTGTGGAAGTGGGGATGAGGAGTACAGCCACGGCATATATAGGTAGATGAAGGTTACTTACTTTCTTTGTAGGTATGCAGTTTGTATTCAGCAAAACTGCACTGTATGCGTGTGTGTGTTTTTTTATGTGTTGCACCTCTTTATTTGCATGAATACAGAGTGATACACGTTGCCTGTGGCATTCGCATCTTTCATGTCTTGTGCTGGTACCACAAACATTTGAGTTTCCATTGCCAGCAATAGTCTTATATAAGATCTTTGCGACTGTGGAACCCAGGTAATCGTTCTGAATTACAGTTAATGCTGTAAAAGTACAGCAAGAATGAATGTTTTAGTTAAACTTGACACCATTTAACATGGCAAGCAAGCCATTTCAAAACTTTGATAGGTCACTTAAGATAAGCAAGACTACAAGCAAGGATGCATGAATGGACCTTGCAAACAAATTAGTCATAGTAAATATGATTTAAATAAAAGGATGGTGACATGCATAGTTAAGTACATTGCAGGAGTTAAGGGTAATATAAAAGAAGAAAACGGACCTTGGTGTCTAATTGTAAGGTTGGAGAGTGAGGGGCTAAATATGAAAGGGGTAATAACAGGATAATTAAAATGTAATGCAGGGATGGTCAGATGCAACCAACACAAAAGAAGGCAGATATGACATTTAAGGCCACATTCATTTTATTTTGTCAGTTTGCCAACTAGAAAAGTCCACTAGGCTAAAGTGCTATTTTCAGTGCCACTCAGTTTAAGTGACTTGCTGAATGTCAGATGTTCATGTAGAAACATACGTAGGATAGACTGAAGCTTGTGAGCTCACAGTAAGAGATAAACTGCCAGAGTAAACATACACCTGCTGATTGAATAATCCATATGATTAAAAAATGAGAAATGTGGCACTCCTTGAAGAGTGTGCGAAGTCGCAAGGAGGTACAGCACAACAGAGGTAGGAAGGACTTTTCTGCATATTCGGTGTGCTGGAGATGTTGTTGTGTCTTTCGGCTTTTCCCGGCAGCACCACCACCGAAGATAGTGAAAAGTGGAAGATTGCTCAGTTTTCATATTCATCAAAACAATTCAATTTGAAATGTTTTCATATTCATCAAAACAATTCAGATTGAACAGTTTTTACATTTCTGATTCATGTAGTAATACAAGAGCTTCAAACATCATAGCTTGTCCTCAACTACACCATCTACCTTCTTAACTAAATAAACTAGTAGAAATGTCAGTAAGGTATCTTTATTCATTCCAGAAGGGAGGGCTTCAGGGAGAAAGTCCTAGATCTGCTAGCTAAAATGATTTTATCTGGACTAATCCTTTATACTCTGTTACTGTAAGGCATGCTGAAGGTGCATGTTTTATCCATTTGGGGAAAGAGGAGCTAAATTGGGAGACTGTTGAATGCATCTGGTCTTGATTCTGAGAACTAATTTTCAGTCTCACTTCTTGTGTCTTGAAATGTCAAACAGTCAAACTTGACTTAATATACATTTTCTTTAGTTTTTCAGATTATCTAGAAGCTTCTGTTGCTTTTGATTTTTATTTCCTATGTTACAGTGCTACTTGTGTGTTATAGGATTCAGCATTGTTAGTGGCATTTTGCTGGGAACAAATAAGAAGGTGCTGGCTGCTGTTATACGAAAACAGGAAACATCATTCCTAATGTCTTATATTTTTCTTTCTTCTCATGTGACATAAGTGCCTTTGTATTTGGCAGGCTGCATGCAGAATATTGCAGTACAGTTAAGCATTTGATTGTTTGAGGAGTTTTATAGGAATTAAGCATTAAGAGATTACGGTATATGTGTTATTGTGTAATAACTTAATTTCTGGGGTTTGCTAAAGTATAAGGTAAAGCACATTGCTTTAACTTCCCAGCAAAGGTGTCATATAGTTGCAGTCAAGAGAGTACCTTATTGCTGTTATATGATTTGTAATGTAATATTCTAGTACACCACCAATTAAAATGTTCTAAAATGTAGTTTATAGTAGTAAACAAAAATGTAAGTCATTTACCTAGCCTCCTCCTCTTAATTTTTAAAGTGTAAATGATTGGTTACGGCCAATCTGTGTTACTGTTTTTAATAACCAATTCACAGTGCTGTTTTTGTAGGCAGTGTCCTCTGTAATTAACACACACTGCTGATTGGTACGAGTGACATCTTCCTCCAGTCCTCCCTGCTATTTTTGTAGGCAGGTGTCCTTGGAAATCCATCCACAGTTTTGATAATCAGGTTCCTGCTGAAACCAATTTGCATTCCTGCTTTTATAAGCAGGTGTCCATTGTAACCAGTTCTCACCACTGCTTTGTAAACAAGAGCTCACTGTAACCAGTCTGCAAATGTGGCATTTATTCACAACCACCTATCAGAAATGGTAATTTTGCAGATAATAAACATAAACAAATAAGTTTGTGTGGGGGCCTTATTCTACATGGGGAGAATATTAGTGTCAGTATTTCAACAGGTATCTCTCACATACACATGAACACATGCAGACACACACACACACACACACACACACACACACACACACACACACACACACACACACACACACACACACACACACACACTTTTGATGCTGGAAGAGCACGATATTGTGGTTTGGTGCCAGGATTCATTGTCTAATACTAAAACTGTAGTGCAACATAATATGTGTGCAGCATTCCTGAGTTTGTCTTCCTATATATGAGATGTTAAACCAAGGTCTCATTTTGCCTATGTTAGAGGTAGCTCAGGTGGTAACAAAGATGCCATGGCAGTTATTGAATCACAGTAGGTGAAATTCTCTAGTGCCATGGCCACATTTCCCTTACTCAGTATGTATACTGTCTTGGGTCACCCATGGGAAGAGGCCACAGGCTTAGTGGAATTAACTTGGTCAAAGCATTTATAAAAACAAATACTGATTTTGAAGTCTGAAACCACTGCTCATAAATATAGAGTTATTTGCAGTGTGTAGCGAGTGCTCAACTTTGTGACACTTGAGTGAGTGCTGACCCTCCCAGTAACAGTTTGGAATAGAAAACCTTAAGTTCTCATTTGGATTTCAGGGAAAATGTATTTAGTGGCATCGTTTCCCATTGCCAGTTTTACAGTTTCTTCATTATTGTGAGAGAGATTCAAATCTCTTCTATTAACCTTTTAATATAAAATCATTCAGTATCATCATACCTGTCCTTATCTTACCTTGAACTGTCCAAAATATCACAGAATGTCCAGGCTTGTGCTTTGTATGTTTGGTCTGTTCCTCATACAATTTGTGTTTTTTTTTCAGTAAACCACTGAGGGTTGAAGTTACTAAATAATGACAAACATTTGAGTTTCAGATTTCATATCCTTCAAAAAAATGCATGTTAATACAAATTATGTTATTCTAGCAATGTTCTAAGTTTATTAGAGCAATATTTAAAGTTTGTCCCTGATTTCAAACCTTTGTTCACCCATTATTTTTGGAATTGTCCAGAATTCTTGCAGTAAGAAGCTGAGAGGTATGCCTTCTGACACTGGAGATTCCCAGCCCATCTGGGTCAAATTAGCAACGCTGCAGTTTTGTATTCATGTCATTTTGTTTAGAGCTCCATTTTTGTACCTGTAGAGTACATTTTTGCTGTGTATTCTGTGTTGATTCTCACTGGAAGTGGAATATAAAACTGCTAAGTATAGGGAATGTGAGTATTGATTCTGTAAATCAGAGGCTATAAGGAGGTATATTTTTCCTTACTGACACAACTGGTTTCTAGCCGCTCCCACCCTGAAAGCACTGATCTCAGAACAGGAGTTTCTCTGCATTTTGTGGTCTCTGGGGAATTAATGTGAACATCACAAAAGTCCTAGATGGAGCCATCACAGACTCTCATGGTTACTGAGTACCAGATGGACTCTCTTTTATGCAAGGCCAGTCTCCTTTTAGAAAGGGTTCTTCATATCTGTAAAGTGAGTGACCAGCTTCGTTGTAGCAGAAGCTTTTGGTAGCTCTGTGCCTCACAATCTTGTTTTAATAGCAGCATCTACTCTTTTCTTTAGTGCTCCACACCATGTTCTTCATGAGTGTCTTGCAGGTGATTGCAAGATTCTTTGGCCTTGAGGTTGAGGTGAATAGATCTTCTTTATGATATGGTTAGAAGTATACAAGGAGCACCTGCTAATTTAGTAGCTATTTTGAAATGTTATCAGGAGTTCTGTTATTTTTGCATAGATTCTTTAAAGGTGTTCTTTCCCCGGGAGATACATGTACTCATTTCAATAAACCAATTCCTTCCTAGAATTTGATTTCTTGCTAGAACATCCAACAACATCTACTTTTGAAATAACCTCTTGAACCCACTTAAACTTTGTTAAACTTTTTTTTGGCAACATTCACCTGGTCTCTGAGGAGTTCATAATTTCCAGCATTGTGTGTCAGTCCTCCTTATCTGGTCTTAAGTATAGAATGTCCTTTAGTACTAACCTATGCTTTTTACCTAAGTCAGCAGAGATAAATTTAAACCAGTTCATAAATATGCCTGTGTTCTATCCCTTGCATACCATGGATGTGTGCAGGTAATTGTGATTTATCTAGATGGTGTTAGGATTAAGTCAGTAATCAGGTAATCAGAATTTGTTTCCTATGTTGCCATTGCATTGGACACTATAGATGTTCTTCGTCTTCCATTGCTGCAGTCCTGACTATTGGGTATAGTCCGCGTCCCAGTCCCAGTCGTCCGGTAATAGGAGAGAGGGGATCGCCGGGTCGGCGCTTTTAGGACTGGCCCAGTACGCCAGGGTACTAATGCATGACCGACGCCATTTCCTCAGTCTTTTTTTCCGAGTTCAGTTTCAGACGAAGAAGGAGTAAGTAACCCGAGGGAACATTTTGTTTTTTCTTGCCTCAGTATTTAACCGATGTCAGAAAAGTGAATAACTGTATTTCTTGTGGGAAGCAGATACCGATAGGGATTATCATACATTGTGTATACCTTGTTTAGGCCTGAGCACGGCGTTGTTGGTTGCCGCTCTTGTGCTAGATTTAACAAGCGCACTATTAAGAGGAGGCTAGATTGTGCTAGGTTTTGTGTTTATATGCGTTACAATTATAATATGCTCCCCCGCCGGCCCGCCATCCAGACAAGCGCAAGGACAAGGGGTGTGAGTTAGCGGGTCCGGACCCCGTCGGTTCTTTGAGCAAGGGAAGGCTCAGGGGAGCCAGAGGAGTCTCTATGGTCTCTCTATCTAGCTACTACAAGATACTTTACTGTTACAGAGGTGCGGGAGGTAGGAGGGGGCTTCTCAGGGGGGTGTTTTTCCCTCTCTTCCCAAGTAAGTTGGGGCCTCTTGCTCCCTGTTGCCAAAGCTTTTTTAGAGGTAGGAGCTTCTGTGGGCTGTGCCTAAGAAACATATGCTTAAAATGGCAGAAGATTTGATTACTCTGATTAGAGGTTCTATGCCCCGCCTGATAAGAGGCCTAGGTGGAACAGGAGTTTGATAGTTTTGAACAGTGTTCACAGGCTTCAGAGTCTTCTGTGGAAGACTTACAAGATTTTCCTACTTATTCTGATTCTGATGTGGATGATTCCACTCCTACAGCTTCTCCTCCTGAGGATTTTTCATTTTCAGGGACTCTTCACTCCATGAGGGAGCACTTTAAATGGGAAGGCCAGGATTACTCTGATTCAGCTATTCCTCCTGTGTTGAATGTGGTGGAGGATGTTGCAGAGGCTTCGCCTCCTGCTCCTGTTAAGCCTGATAGGTATTATAGGGTGCCCAAGCTCATAAGTATTTGTTTAAGAGTCGGTGTTAAAGCTTCTGTGGTTAAAACTTCCACTCTAGCCATGAGGGCTTGAATTGTCAGTTTCATATGCTAAAATATCAGAATTATCTCCTTTCACAATTGAAATCTAAGGTGGATGCTTTGAAGGTATTGAGTGTAAAGAATTGCTGGATTTGGTTCATGTGTCTGAACAAGTGGGCAGTGTGGTTTTGATGCTGTTCAGGCCTCACATGCCTGGTTGAAGGATCAGAATTTAGCTGAGCATGTTAAGACCAGGATTTTGGGATGTGTTGTTTGGACCGCCTGTGGAAGCAGTTTTAAAGAAAATGGAGGACAAAGCTAAGTCTATGCAGACTGTTAAAGATTTTGTTTAGTAGAAATTGGCCTGCTAAGGGGTGGACATATCCTGCTTATGGTTCCCAGTCGTTCACCTGCTCAGACTTCTGGTGAGGGCAGGGGTCAGTCCTTTCGTAAGCAGACTCAATGACAGCTGCCAGTGGATTCGGAAGACTGTCTCTTTCAAGACAGATGGGTGCTGGATATCATTCATCACGGTTACAGATTTTATTTCCACACAATGCCCCTTTCAAGGGCATGCCAGATGTTCCTCCTCCACAAAGAAAAGAGGCTCACAAGCAAGTTTCTCAGTTGCTCCAGATAGGGGCCATTCAGCCAGTCCCTGTATCAGAAAGGGCTTCGGATTTTATTCTTATCTATCCTCAACACTTATCTGGACATTCCCAAGTTCAAGATGTTGACGTTACAACAACTGTTACCTCAAAGATCACTGGATGGTAACTTTGGATCTCAAGGAAGCTTACCTTCATGTGCCTATAAGGCTAGGTTGCAGAAAGTATCTGGGTTTTCAACTGGAGATTTTCATTATCGTTCTGGCTCCAGTGATAGCTTACTTCAGGCTTCAAGGCATTCAAATCTATCCTCCTGATTCTGGCTCAAGAAAAGGAAGACCTTCTACAGCATCTGGAATATGTCATAGCAGTGCTAAGATGCCTGGGGTATTCTGTGAACGAAATAAAGTCCAGTCTAGTACCCTCTCAAGACATGTGCTTTCTGGGTGTGAGACTGAATACAGCAGCTCAGATGGCCTTTAAACTGCATATGAGGAAGCTGCAATGGTATCTCAAAAATGTATGGACACAGCACTGCCAGGATTTGGACACTGTCATTCAAATAATACCTTGCCTTCAAAAGGAATTCTTGTGGTGGCATCTAAATGGAAAGTGGATACAAGACAAGTGGCCTGCCAGACTACAGCATCTACATATCAACATGAAGGAGATGTTAGCAGTCCAGTTTGCATTGATGGCTTTCAAGGAGTTACTTCTTCCAGGGCAGGTGTTGATTCTAACAGACAACACAACTGTCATGTGGTACATCAAACATTCTTATCCTCTATGCAGGCAAGCAATGATTTTATGGGAGACATGCTAAGCCTGCAACTAACTCTTCAGGCAAGGTTTCTGCCAGGAGCACAGAACTCCTAGCAGATGTGTTAAGCAGACAAATCATGGATCCCCACGAGTGGAAACTGGATCTTCATGTATTTCAGAAATTGACAGTGTCATGGGGAACTCCAGACATAGATCTGTTCGCTTCTCCACTAAACCACCAGCTGCCAAAGTATTGCACAAAGGGGTTTTCATCAACGGTTTGGAAAGTGGATGGATGATTTTGATAGCTCCAGATTGGCCTCGGCAACACTGGTATCCACTACTCATCTGTTATCTCAGAAGGATGGTCATCTGCTCAATGTCCAAGTTTTAAATGTGATTATGGAAGCTAGAAGACCTAGTACAAGGAAGGTGTATGCAGACAAATGGAAGAGATTTTATTTTTGGAGTACAGCACAGAATTTGGAGATTTCTGAGCCTAATTTGAGTGTGGCTCTTCAATATCTTACTGAGTTATTGGACAAAGGTTTGTCCTTCTCTTCCATTAAGATTCATGCTGCAGCAATTTCAGCTCATTATGATTGTGACCCACCTTTGTTTTCGCATCCTTCTAGGGGTGGCAACTAAGGATATTTATTGCCAGCCTCCTTTCCTCTGCTTTGGGATTCTACCCAATAGTCAGGACTGCAGTGTTCGGGAGATTCCATTGTTGCAGTCCAATTACCTCCTCCCTCCCCTCTGTGTTTAGGGGTGAGGAGTTGTGCGCGCATTAGCCTGTACCCTATGGCGCCTCGCGCCAGTCTGGCCATGCGGACCCCGCGGCCTTTCTCTCTGGTGGTATTCGGGCCGACTGGGGACTACTATATATAGTCAGGACTGCAGCAATGGAATCCTCGAACATCTACATTTATGGTAGGTACAAAACTGTACTTTTGTGGTCACCATAAATCTGTCTAGTTGGTTTGCAGAGTGTATTAAGTTCTGCAGTTTGACATAGGACAGAGAATTGCCTTTTGTACCAAAAACATGTTGAAATAGGACAGTCGTTACCTCTAAGGCTTCCTCAAAAATACATCTGTAGATGACATTTGTGTAGCTGTGAACTGAGTTTCACTGCATACTTGTGCAAGACACTCTAAGCAGGATGTGATATCAAGGTCAGGGACTTCCTTTAAGACTACAGTGATGAGAGGTATTCTGTCATGATACCTCCCAGGGAGCTCATCTGGGGACTCTGTTCTGAAGGCTGAAGAATATTGATAATCATGCCAGATAGATGTTTATTTGCCATAATGATATGCCTGAATGCTCATGTGATGTCCCCCCTCTGGGCCAGTAATCAAGGACCCTGAGTCCTCACCACTGATGCCAGTGAAGGACGTTCACTTGCAACAAAAATAGATACACACAGTATTTCCAGATGCAGCTGTCTGCAACAAGAACAATTTACCTTAAGAGCATACAGGGAACACACTCAGTACTGAGGCTGATTTCCCCTCTCTCTCCAGGCCCCAAATAAGACTCCCCACTGACACAGCTGTAGAATTGAGTCCTCAGCCGAGTGTTCCAAGCCAAGTCCTCCACCACTCTTTCTGTGAAACCAGTGCTCTGTGTCCCTGCTTCAAGCAGCTGGCACATACACACACACACACACACACACACACACACACACACACACACACACACACACACACACACACACACACACACACGCACTCTTTGAGATTTGATTTTCACACACACACATCTGGGAAGCCTGGCCCAGATTTACTAGATATGTTCCCTCTGCCCAGACTATAAGGTAGATACTGCCACTACAACACTCTAAAGCCAGCTACTCTAAGGCTCCTACAAGGGTACTCAATTATACTGAGTAAAATTAATACTACTACAAATGGTAGATGTTCATCGTGTTTCACTGTTGGAGTCATTACTCTTGGGTTATCCTGCTGGCAGGCTACCCGCAGTCGGCCTGAATTCCAAAGTCCTGGTCCGGCATCGGTTGCTGTTGCCTCTTCCCTGATGTCAGTGCACCAGGGGTATAAAAGATGCAGCCGACACTATTTTTTCCAGTCTTTCTTGCTGTGCGGTGCCCGAAGCAAAAGCAGTTCGCAAGTGCCAGTCGGCCGACTCCTGAGATTTTCAAATCCGAATTTCAGAACCGAAGTCTTCATTAAAGCTAAGTACCCCATTGGGGAAACTTTTTTCTTGCTCCAGACCGATGTCAGAAAAAGTTAACAATTGTATTTCTTGTGGGAAGCAAATACCTCATAAGGATTTTCACTCTTACTGTATTCCTTGCCTAGGCCCTGACCACAATGTTGCTAGCTGTCGGTTTTGTGCTAGATTTAACCAATGCACTATTAAGCATCGGTTCGATTTTGCATTTCATTACTTTGGCTGAAGGTTTAATTATATAATGCCGTCAGAACAGCTGATGACCGGAGTTTACAAAAAATGCAAGGACAAAGAAAAGGATAGGCATCTGAGGTCCAAAACTGACGACGAGTCCTCCATTAGGCCAGTCGCCGGTTCGCCCGTTCTCAGTGAGGTGCTTTCGCAGCCCCTGGCGCCTGCTACCTCAGAGCCACAGGCTGCTTCCGACTCCTACGTGGAGCCGACTGGGCCTCTGGATACTCAAGGTATTAGACACTCGGAAATCATTCCCTCAGATGGGTCCAGAGCCGCTGAGCAGGCATCGGCTTCTGAGGGTGTCTTCAGACCTACACAGTTATATGTTAAACCATCTTCAGCTTCAAAGACAAAGACTAAAGCAGCTGTAAAGACAAAGAAACAAGTTCAGCATTCTCCTACTCAGACTTCCATGCCTAAAAAACAGATGCTTAAAATGGCCGAAGACCTAATTACTTTGATCAGGGGTTCCCATCCCCCTCCTGATAAGAGGACTAAGCAAGAGACAGAATATGATTCTTCTGATCAGGTTTCTATTTCCTCTGATTCCTCTTCTGAACAGGATTATTCTATTCCTCCCTATGAGGATTCTGATGCTGAAGAATCCATTCCTTCAGCCTCTCCTCCTGAGGATTATTCTTTTGGGGAAACACTGCATACCATAAGGGAGCATTTCCACTGGGAGAGCCAAGATTACTCAGAATCTAAGAAAAGGCTCAGAGACTCCCTGCTATTACCTCAGCACAGACCCCTTGCTATTCCACCAGTTCTAGACATTGTAAATGATGTATTTTCAGAGTCCGGCCTGTCCCCAGACTTTTTACCCCCTGCACCTGCTAAGCCTGACAGATACTACAGGGTCCCAGATTCTCATAAATTCCTATATAAAAACCCCACTGCTGACCCAGAAACTATATCTCAGTGTCCCAAAGGGGTCAAAGCTTCCACTGCAAAAAACCCTGTCCCCTCTGATAGGAATTCTAGGGCGCTGGACAGATGGGGGGAAATAAAGTTTATACTTCTGCTACCTTGGCTGTAAGGGCTTTAAATTGTCAGTTTCATATGCTTAAATATCAGCAATACTTAATGTCACTGCGTAAACAGAAAATGTTGACAAATTCTGAATGTTCAGAGAACAAGGAAATGCAGGATTTAGTGCATGCAACTGAACAAGTGGGAAATCATACTTTGCAATGTGGTTATGATTCACTGGAGGCTTCTTGCAGGGCCGCTGTTACAGGTTCTGTTATTAGAAGGCATGCTTGGTTAAAGGAACAGAATCTACCTGATCATGTTAAAGCAAAATTATTAGATGCTCCATTACAGCATGATACTTTGTTTGGTGCTAAAGCAGAAGAGGTATTGAAGAAAATGGAGGATAAAGCAAAATCCATGCAGACAGTTAAGGATTTTTTACAGGTACAGCCACCCAGATTTAGCAGGAACTGGCCTTCCAAAAATTGGTCCTTTCCAGTGTCAGACAGGCCACAAAGAGGCAGATCTCAACCCCAAGGCTCATACAGGCCTAAACAATGGGGTGCTCTTACCTCCAAAAGCGGAGAAGACAAATCACAACCTTACAGGAAACAGTCCCAATGACTTTCCTCTGCCAGATCCAAGCACTTTTCTTTTGACAGCCCCCTTAGGGGGAAAACTAGCACTTTTTTCACCAAATTGGCAAATGATTACCCAAGACAAATGGGTCTTGAACATAGTGTCCCAGAGCTACAGGTTCCATTTTCACACCCTACCAAGGGCAGAAGGTATGCCAGACCTGCCACACAATCAATGGGCAGAGGCACAAAATCAAATTACAGCCCTCATGGACATGAGGGCCATTCAACAAGTACCACAGCAAGAGCAGGGGCAAGGATTTTACTCGAGACTTTTCTTTGTGCCCAGAAAGGACAAAACCTGGAGACCAATACTGGACCTGTCTATACTAAACACGTTTCTGGAGGTTCCAAAATTCAAGATGTTGACTCTACAGCAGCTACTGCCTATGCTGGGCAAGAAGGCTTGGCTCGTAACTTTGGACCTAAAAGAGGCATACCTGCATGTCCCAATCAGACAATCTTGCAGAAGATACCTCAGATTCATAGCTGGCTCAATGCATTACCAATTCTCTGCACTGCCCTTTGGCTTATCTACTGAGCCCAGGGTCTTTACAAAATGCCTGGCACCAGTAATTGCATTTTACAGACAAAGAGGACGACTGCCTTATTCAAGCAGAGAACAAAGACATTCTTCTAAAGCATCTGGCGTTTGTAAAAAGATTACTAATTTGCCTAGGGTACACAGTAAACGAAAAGAAATCAAAACTAGTACCCTCTCAAGAGATAATATTCCTGGGTGCAAGCTTAAATACAACTGCCCAGATGGCTTATCTCATGCCAGACAAACAAAGGCAACTGACTTCTTACTTCAAAAAGTTGGCAACAAAGACCCAGTTATCTGCAAGGAAAATCCTGCAGGCCTTGGGCTTCATGGCATCCTGCATTTTACTAATTCCATATGCCAGACTGCATATGAGGAAACTACAATGATATCTAAAAAGTGTTTGGACTCAGCATTGCCACAGCCTGGAGACAGTAATTACCCTTATTCCCTGCCTGCACACAGCCTGGAGACAGTAATTACCCTTATTCCCTGCCTGCAACAGGAGTTCCGATGGTGGGCACAGGCCTGTCACCACAACAAGGGCCTGCCATTCACTTTAACCACAGCCAGACTGACACTGACAACGGATGCATCAGATTATGCCTGGGGGGCCCATATGGCAGGAAAATGTATTCAGGGCACATGGCCTGCAAGCCAGATGCATCTTCATTTCAATCAAAAAGAGATGCTAGCTGTACAGAATGCCCTGGCAGCCTTCAAGGATCTACTACATCCAGGACAACTATTACTAAAGACTGACAATACTACAGTTATGTGGTACATAAACAAGCAGGGAGGCACACATTCCTACCCCCTCTGCAGACAAGCAATGACCTTGTGGGACACAGCATTGACTTATCAAGTTCACCTGCAAGTACAATTCCTGCCAGGAAAAACAAATACTCTGGCAGACGAACTAAGCAGAAACCTCATGGATCCCCACAAGTGGAAACTGGATCCACAAGTCTTCAGCATGATAACAAGGAAATGGGGATGCCCAGACATAGATCTATTTGCTCCCCCTCACAACTGCCAATTACAGAGATTTTGCACAAGGATTTATCACAAACAAGCATGTAGAGTGGACACCCTGTCCTTCAGCTGGAAAAACCTAACAGTATATGCCTTTCCTTCACTGCCTCTCCTTCCCAAGGTACTCCTAAAGGTCAGACAAGAGAAGCCAAAAATGATACTGATTGCACCAAACTGGCCACGCCAGCACTGGTACCCAATCCTAAAGAGCTTGTCTCAGGGTCCAGCATGGATATTGCCTCAGACTTCCCACTTGCTGACCCAACAAAATAATCAGATCCTGCACAGTCAACTCAGGACCTTAAATCTGGCAGCATGGTGGATAATGTAGCCATTCAGAACACTCCTCTTTCAAAAGCTGTTATGGATGTTATCTTGGAGGCCAGGAGGCCCAGTACCAGAAAATCTTATGCAGAAAAATGGAAGAGATTTGGTGCTTGGAACCAGGAACAAGGCATTGACACGTATGTACCAAATATTCTTCAGATTTTCCAATACCTAACTGAGATGCTGGACAAAGGCCTTTCCTTTTCATCAATTAAGATTTATGCCTCTGCCATTTCAGCCCATTACAATACGGAACCACCTATCTTTTCTCATCCTTTAATAAGGTAGTACCTCAGAGGGGCCAAAAACATCAGGCCTCAAAGGAGAGCACCAGTTCCAGCATGGGACCTCAATCATGTCTTGGAAAGACTCACACTGCCTCCCTTTGAGCCAGCCTCAACAGCTGATATAAAGTTCTTATCCTGGAAAACAGCTCTGTTCCTAGCAATAACCTCTTCAAGATGAGTCTCGGAGTTACAAGCACTCATGGCTGTGGAACCTTTTATCATTTTTCATCCAGACAGGGTTTCTCTGAGGACAAACCCAACATTTATGCCTAAGGTGGTGTCCAGTGTGGCCCTCAACCAAACCATTCACTTGTCTACCTTTTATCCAAACCCACAGAACAAGGGTGAGAAAATTCTTCATTCTTTGCACATACACAGGCAGCTACGCTTCTATTTGGACAGAACTAAAGCTTTCAGAAAGACTGAGCAACTTTTAGTGCCATATGCTGCTGGATCACAAGGAAAGGCTATCTCAAAACAGACTATTTCTAAATGGATAGGTCATTGCATCTGTTTCTGCTATTCTCAGCATGGCAAATCAGTGCCTAAGGGCATTAGGCCTCATTCTACCAGAGCAGCAGCCACTTCAACAGCCTTCCTCAGAGGAGTACCAAACCAAAGACATCTTAGAGGCTGCAACTTGGAGTTCAGTGCACACTTTTACAAAGCACTACCACTTACCTCTTTACTCTAAATCCAGAGCAGGCTTTGCCACTGCAGTGCTGCAGGGCGTCATAGACTCTCCTAATCCTATTTAGCTCAGCCATCAGTCTTCAGCTTTGGGATTCAACCCAAGAGTAATGACTGCAACAGTGAAACACGATGAACATAGTACAGTTGTGTACCTACCATAAATGTAAGAGTGTATTCACTGTTGCAGTCCAGGTTACCCTCCCTCCGTCCCCCTTTCTTTTGCTGGGGTTATCTGTACTTCTCTATTCTATACAACCTATGTGGTTTATTTGCTTGTAGATGAAGGAAATGTTTCTTTATTGCATATATGTTTATTTGCATAATATTTTTAGCCTACCCTTTTGGGGGCACCTGACATCTGGGGCAAGAAAAACTGAAGAAAATGGTGTTGGCTGCATCTTTTATACCCTTGGCGCACTGACGTCAGGGAAGAGGTGACAGCAACCGACACCGGACCAGGACTTTGGAATTCAGGCCAACTGTGGGTAGCCTGCCAGCAGGATAACCCAAAAGTAATGACTGCAACAGTGAATACACCCGAACATCTACATTTATGGTAGGTACACAACTGTACTTTTTTTGACCAATGCAGCAAGGCTTTCAGGAGCGACCACGGTGTCACCAAATAAATATAAGTACTCTCAAAGGTTAAAATATTCCCTAAAAGACCAGTTACAATGAAAAGTTTAAATATATTTAATAATAAATAATAAAAGAATATGAAAACCTCATGGATACTCCCTCTCAACATAAGAAATATTCAGCATAAATACCTAAGAAAGAACTTAAACTTTTTCTCCTGAAAACTTAGTCATGTCCTTGTCAAACTCCCACTTGAACTAGTCTCCTCTCTTCTCATCTTGTCTGCTTTTCCCTATCAAATTTTTCCTCCTTCTACTTGCTCTAACAAACTGTATTCATACTCTTCTCAGTGTAATATTCTCTAAACCTTTTAATTGTTATTTGGCCTGTGCTATATACTGTTCTCAAGTTTAGGAAATTGTACTTGTTCATTGTTACTTTAACTATGCAGTGTACTGAGGTGCACATATTTTTTTTACTTGTACTAGATTTCTGTGCCCCTACTTTAATATTTTGTAAATATCATAATTATTTGTATTATTTCTGGAGCTTTTCTCCTTGGGTCTCCACTGAAAATGGGCCACTGGCTCAGTTGGACTAACGTGCTTAAAAAATGTCAATAAATACTAGATATCTATTTATAATAAACACCAGTGTTCCAGTACAGGGAATATTAAAATGGCACAGATGGAAAGGTTCACACACATACAGAAAAACAATACTTAAGTAATCTTACTATGTTTTCCTAACTGACTAAAGAATTACTGTTCCCTAGTTCACTTGCTAGAGCAAGGCGAGATGAAATGGGTGAGTGCTCCTTCTTTATCAGGTTTCACAAACAGACTGCCCTGAGACTTCTGTCTCACCTAGCATTAAAATATCATTCAATGCTGGATTACAGAGTGACATCACATAAACCTGGTCACATGACTTCTGGTTCCCACACTTCCCCCTTTACTATAAACTGAACCAGAACCTAGCATGCATGTGTCATAATACACAGGGTTTTGCTAAGATGTGTTATAGCATCTGGAAGCTATACAACCATTTCAAAAACTTCCACCCTTCCAGGTTAACAATTAGTTCACCCCTAAGGCAATACAGTAGGAGTCCTAATCCTGGTTTTCACAGACATTTTATCTCTGTTTGCAATCAGAACTGTAAAATACAATCTTTATGGCCTAAACCAGTTAATTTAATTTTAGACTTTTTCAAAGTTAACTGGACTGAGATTAACCTCTTCTCTTCCAGTATCCTCTGTTGCAGTATATTCACTTAAACAGTTACAATACAGTGGAGTCTCACATACAGGTGTATGTCTTTTCTGTCCAGCAGGACTACTGTTGATACATTTTTTAACACAAGCAACTTTACAAAATACATTTTCAACACAGGCATTTGTACAAATCAGTTTGATATACAAATGAAATATAATTTGTTTCAAAATTCCAGTTAGCTATGCTGGTGTATGGTACATATCCACACATCTACTGCCCTACTTCTCCTGGCATAGCTGGCAATACCTCACATCATCACAGCTCACATCCGTATTTTTAGCACATACATACTTCTTCCTCTTTGTATTGATGGATGAGGTTGGGGTGATTAGATTTCCTGATTTCCTTGAATGTTCTTGTGTTGTTGCTTCACTTTTGATTGACACACTAGAGACCTTATTAGTCAAATGGAGGAGTTAGAGCCTGAGAAGTTTTCACCTGATAATTTGATGAGAATCTACTTTTATTATTCACCCTTGATGATTGCTGACCGTTAATCTCTTCCGTCAGGTCATTGTTCATTTACCAGAACACCTTTATTGCTAGAGGAAGATTTGTTATGTGGATGGGCTGTCATCCATTTGTTAGTACTTTTCCCTTGGCCCTTGCCTGACTGAGGATTCCCACCAGGCTACCTCATGGTATGCTCATGGTGTTACTTTATACACAGCTTGGTGAACATGGACATCTTGACCCTACTGCTGCATGCTAAGTCGAGCCGGTCATGCAGTGAGTCAAGATGCCTTCCTTTCCCCAGAATAAGTATGCCAGTTTAGCTGCTCAGTCCCACTCTCCTTCACTGGATCTTCCAGAACACAGTCACTAAATCATACTGGTTATAGCCAAGACATTACCCCTCTGTACCATAGAGCCTGGTCAGTGTTAAAATTTCATTTTTTACTATTTACATTATGTGAAATTACATTACAAAATGAGATATCAGCAGTTATAAAACTGGCTTATTGAAAATTCCAGAAAAATGTATTAGACATTCTTAAAAGGCAATGTCATTTGTGTTAAATGCATCACTTTATTTAATCACGATCTCAGATTTTCAGTATGGCAACCATGAGCAGTACTTTCATCTCATACGTGGGAAATCCTTTTTCCTTTTCCTTTCCATTTTTTTTTCTTGCAAGGTCCATAACCCTGCTGTAATCATCATTCCCTCTTAGCCTCCATACTGACTCATTCATTTTACCCAGGGGCAACATCCCTCCAATCCATTCAGTCCTCAGAGAGCAGAGATGAGTGCCAAGAGAGGTGCCATCATCCTCTGTGGTTGCTAGAGCTTTTTTTATGCACCTGATGGTCTCCCATTGTCATAACATAGTAATGTAAAATGTAATCATGTTCAAAATAATGTAGTAACACACAACTAATGTTGGCAATTATGTACTAACATCCAGGAGCCCTTAATGTTATCAGCAAGGAACAAATATAGTCCAGCAAAGGTGGCTAAATATATTTCTTCCATAGGTTATGGCACTTAGATGTCAGCTGAAATTAATTTTTTCTATATCTTTACCAAATTTTTAGATGGGTCTGACCATGTGCTGCCTGAGAGATGTCCCAAATATTGAGCCAGATGAGCAGCACTGTCATTGTCCTTGAAAGTCACCATGACCTGGGGTGTAAGCTGCTATCATCACAGGTGACATCAGTCTCACTAATGCCTTGTGTAGTCTGACTTGGGATGGCTTCACCTGAACACCTTGCATCCAAACTCTCCCATAACCACTAACTGTATGACCTGCACAGGCAGTTTCAATGTGTTTTATGGCTGCACCTGAAGAGGCAAAATTTGTCACAAGTGACCTCAGCAGCACTGAATGCAGCCCAGTACTGCATGTCACTGTGTAGTGTACTTAGTGCATGTTTTCTCACCAGTGAGTTCAGCTGCACTATGTGCTCCCTGTCCCTATACTCCATGTCACAATGGTGCACATCTTGCACAAGCCATAGAGTTCAGTTACCATCTCCATAATGATGCACGTAGCAGCCATCTGTATATGGCTTACTTACCCCTAGGGCCACAGGTTATTCCAAGTGTCAAAGCAATATCAGGGATAGTTCTGGAGGTACTCCTCTGCCTCTCTAACTTTTGGTGGTATACTATCCTCAGAAACAGTGTCCGTCAGATGCTGTAGTGGCTGAGGATGCAAGTGGAGACTTTTTAGGACTCTCAGGTGCAGAATGTTTTTCATGCACTGATGAGGCTATGTGCTCAGGCAACGGTTCTACAGCAGTCTTTGTAGTGGTAGACGTGGGTGATCCCCTTCCACTTGTAGTGTTGCAGACAGTGGCAGTTTGTCATCAGTCTATTCCACTAGCATTTGCCATTAGTGTCAACCAGATGTGCCCTGCTGATGCCAGCCCTGTTTTCTCCTGTTTGCTGGAACCTTCAACAGTGGAATCTGCCAGCTCATACATATACTTCTATAGCTGTTGCCCCCCCCACAGTATGCATAGTGCTACACATGAAAATATTGCTATAAAATTACATGAATGATGTACCTCAGCATACAGATTGTTGTATTTACATAACACTGGTATCTGGAAGGGCAAAGATGCGTGCAGATGGCCCATGGTCAGTACGTAAGTTTGATCATGCAATGTTGTGTGCTTTAGTGTACCTAATCAGTCTTGTTTGTTCCAAGATGATGGGACAAGAGATTCCTGGACAGGTGAGAGCCATGAGACCCATTCATTCCTGCTTGAGAATCCTCATTGAGTTTGTCGACTCATGGGAAGAGTCAGGTGGTCCAGCTTTGTGTGTTCACTCTCCCCTGGAAGAGCACTCCCCTCCTGTGCAGCAGTTCTTCTGAGCTCTGCTATAGTAGCCCCCTGAGGGGAAGTGTGCTTTCACTCTCAGAATTCCCATCACCTAACACTGCATCTTGCACTCAGTGGTGCAAGATCACTAAACTTGAGCTCATGAGGGAGATATCTATTGCCCCATTAGATGTCACTCGTATGATAAGCCACAGCTGCCTTCATTTTCTCAGGCGAGTGAGCTATCAGTGGCTGCTTACTGCCATGCTGCACTGCAGCTCCTACAGACACATATGCTGCCATTTGAATTCAGATCTCCTGCAGAGTGATCCGAGATTTGTCTGTACCATGCCACATGATGGCCCTGCTTTAGTATACTGTTTTGGATTTTGCCAATGTAGTCCTTCCTGTACTGACATATAGTTACTTGGTACCTGCATGGGTCCCATATACAAGCTACTCCCAGGTAAGAAGAGCCACTCCACAAGGATGACACCAAAACCTTTTCAATGAGTATCAGCAGTAATCCTTTGATACACTTGTTGTAAAGGTCTGTTATGACCTTGCCCAGCATTCAGCTCCTGCACCAGTCTCTGCAAATTCTGGTCTCAATAGTACTTGTCTGCAGCACCTTTGCCCAAGATGCACATCCCTTTTGTGTTTGGAAGCTGGAATTGCATCCCCTGAGTTACCATGTCACTGCCTATACACCTAAAGCAAAATCATGCCAGTCAGTGGGTTTGCATGCTGTGGCATGCACTTGCATATGATCATAGTCTCCCAGCATTAGTTCACCTGGTTGACAGTGGTAATTTAGTGCTATGCACAATCTTATCCCCCCAATTTACATACCTCTCCATTTTGTCCTAAAACTTCACTCCCCTTGTAATGTGCAATTTCCAAAGATTGCTATGAATCCGCCACCTTGCACACATGCATGCATGGAGGCAAACAAGCAGCAGTTTGCCAAGTGGTGTCAAGATGTACCAGTTATACATACACCGTGACATCTGCATCAGTCTTCCAGATATCCACCATAGGGTTTGCTGGTGCCGCTGAGGTTCTATACCAGGCAGGAGTTCCACCCTTAACTCTGTGCAGCACCTCCATGTCTACAGAGGTTTTACTCAGCTTATTCTGTATTGAAGTTGTACAGTTGTTAGTGTTAATGTGCAAAATGGGACCGGTGTGTTATATCATGCTAAATGGGGCAGATGGAATCATGGTTATGCTAATGAAGCCGGATCGTCCCATGGTCTGTGAAAAACTGCCAGTTTGTGATGCATGACCCGTACTTGTCGCATGCTGTGCACATCACTGTGGGCATAAAGATTGTAACATCTATGCACATGTATATGGCATGTGTGCACACATTGACACAATATAGCCCTATGTGCATCTGTGTGCACAGGTGTACCATATTGCTGCACAAGTTGACCTACCTAGTAGCCATGGTTGCCTCCACAATCCCATGTTTCAATAAAAAAGTGCCCAATTCTAAAAAGTGGCAACAGTAACATCATTAATAAAACCACATTTATTTTATAGAACTTAAGCAGACTTTTAACATGAAGAGGCACTTGTTTAGTATTGCATTGCATGTGAAAAAATTATAGTTTAGAAAAGTCTACTGCTGGTCAGAAAACCATGATATTATATTTCAAGTGAACATTCTACAATGAGAGCTTATTATTTGGTTACTATATATACCTGGCTGTCAGCACCTACATCCCAGTGATGGATGTGCTGTACTCTGTATTCCAAATTTGTTGATTTTTCTTTTTCTTTGTGGTTCTACTTACCAAACTGTATGATCTGTATTTTTTTTTTTTTTTTTGGATTCTGGTGGAACAAGATGTATTTATTGTTTATTAAAGCAGAATGTGCACGCTTAAAATCCAGAACAGTGAACAATGAAATAGGGGAAGAATTATGATTACAAGCAGTTTCCCAGAGTGTTACATAATGTCAGCAGAGGAAAATATTTTTTTATTCACTGGTACTGAAGGTAGATGGCATTATACCACTGACTGTAGGTTTGTCTGCCTTCCTGCCTGGGTAACAGAGGGTAGTAAAAGTAGTATCTAAAAGTTAAACGTTTAGCACTAGCTCATGATTTAGACTGTGGTGTAAATTGCATCAGTGTCTGCCTGCTGTTCCACCTCATGAAAATTGCACAAGTTGATCTCAGAAGTGAAAGGATGAGTGGGTAAATGAACCATGCTTACATGGGAGAGTGGTATGACATGCCTAATTATTGCATATTAGAGCACTCCAGAACTAGAAGCACCACAGAAAATGCCACAGTCCTGACAGTATGATTATCTGAGTCCCTCATTCTATTTGGGCCCTTTCTCCACAGGTTTAGTTTAGGAATTTGATAAAATGATGCCTTAGCAAACTTCTCTCCACCAATGGAGAGGGCCATCTATGAAAAGGACATTCCAGACCTGACCCCAACAATAGTATGAAGTGAGTGGCCACTGAATCAGGATGGTAAGACATATATTTCTTGCCTAAACAACATTAAAAGTAAGAGTATTTCAGACTAGTTTGTGATCCCTGTATTGCTGTTACCTTTTGGCTTTATCCCCCCTTCCTGAGGCACTGTATCGCATAGCATTATTAACTGGCTAGCAGTAGTACATGGGTGTAAAACCTGCACCAGGTGTGGCTCGTGACACCCACCCCAAGGGATGGACCACTAATACAACTTTCTGTGTACAGGAAGAATATTAAGTAGCCATACAGCATACTTCACCTTTTGTAAGCCCAGCCCAACAGTAGAATCTCTGACGTGGTCACTTATGTTGGTCAGCAGTTAAGGTTAGACACAACAGTGTTTGTGAAACTGAAGCTCAGCTTAAGATTCTTAAAAGTCCATCTTTTTCCCAGTTACATTTGCAGCACAAGTGTGAGCCAAGTGCCTGCATTAAAATAAACAGTTTACATTACACAAAGGACTGACTGTCCTCAAAAGTCTTTAAAAAGCCATTCCAGGGCAAAATCAGAAAAAGGAAAAGAAAAAAAAAACAATATCGCTCTGTTAAAAACAAGCTGTGGCAGATGCAAAAACCCTTTGTATTCTCATTGTGTCTTGGCAAAAATCACTATCTGCAATACCGTCAAGGTAACAATTAAACTGGAAAGGTGAAAGATGGTTTTGTTTGCAGATGAGTTTTCTACTGCCTGTGGGGATGAGTTTCCGATGACTACAGTTGTGAACAATGCCTCCACTTTTACCTGGCTAGCTTTGTGAACCCAAAGGAGTATCATTACTTTGTCACTTTTTGACATCTGTGGTGAGTTGATGCAGGAGGTTTCAAAGGTGCCGAGAGATGATAGGTTTTATTTGATCAAACTCTGTAACATAAACATGTTAAGGAGTGGGTGGCATTAGTCTTTTTCTGTACTGCTTAAAAGACAAAGCCTCTTTTATACCCGTACACCACAATTATAAAAGGGTTGCTTAAAATTAAAGTGTTTTACACAAGTTCAGCTGTTTGCCCATGTCAGAATGTAAAGCATTTAATTTTAGTCAACTTTGCTGGGCTAGATTGTGTTTGAAAAATTCAATCTGTGTATATTTTTTTAAAATACATGAGACAATGTGTGTGCGTGGTTTGCATGTGTTTGTGTGTGCATGAGTTCGATATGCATATGTTTGTGTGTATGTGTGTATGTATGTTATAACTGAAGTTTAAGAATACAATGCACAGATTTAAGGGAACACTTGAAACTTATGGGGTCTTAGTCCCTGTAGGAAGTATACATTTAGTTCTCTGCAACCTGACTACTTCATCTGTAATCCCCAGTAGTTAGGTTGAATGACAGCTGATAGCAGTGTGTGGCCAGTTGGACAATTAATTTGCCAATTTCTTTCCTAATTTATGTGCAACAGCTCCATGTTGAGCAGTATTTTGATACTAATTTATATCTTGCCTGGTCTGGTTTGTGACTGTCTTATGTATTCCTTAATTAGACCATCATAAGAAAATCACCACCTTTCCTCAAAAGGTCATGCAACCGTCTCTGTGAGGGATTGGGAATTCTACTTCACATTACCTTTTTTAATGTTTATATGTCCCCTCTGAATGTTGCTGTGTTTTAAGACTTTGTTTATTTCTTTGAAAAATGTTTCTGACACATCCTGTTTCTATCCTCTGTACCTTTAATGTTGCTTTCATTTGTCTGAGAACTTGCATTATTTGTTGCCAGTACCATGGCTAGGGTGGCTGGTCGAGATGCTAACTGTTAAGGATTCTTATCATAGGGGGCTGCGTTGTCCCACTCACCAGGCTTAACAAGGGGAAGATAATGGTTTGCTGCTTATCTGGAGCCAGGATCTGCCAGGTTATACACAGACTCAGGTCACTGCACCACAGGTACCGGTATGATTCTGTCATAGTCCATGGGAGTGTTAATGACCTGAGATACACTTTCATGGACTACATGACGAGAGAGATATTGTTTATTTTTATGAAAATGCATCTCAAATAGGTATGTCCCTTGCACCGAACAGCATTCTATCTTCATCAAGGATGATGCCACAGTACAAACAAAAGATGACTGACTTCAATAATTGGCTTAGTTTTTGGTGTCTTTCCAGGGTGATTCAATATTTGACAGCATGAGAGGAAATGGTTAACAAACCATATTGTTTTGTAAAAGATGGTCTGCACCTGTCTCCTCTAGACTTCCAGATATTGGCTAAAACACCAAATTGACAAACCTACCGACATAGCAGATAAAGCTCCCCAAAACCTAAATGTGTTACTGCTCAGTGCTAGGAGCCTAAACAAGAAACGCCACACCCTACAAGTTCTCCTCCTTCTGGAGAATATAGATATCTGTGCCATTACTGAGACATGGTTTAAATCCACTGAAAGTACTCTGGCAGTGCAAGGCTTCAGTGCCTTGCACACATTTAGACATCAGCTGCACAGACAGGGACAAAAGGGGGAGGAGTCTCAATCTGTATTAGCAAAGTGCATATCTCTACATTGGCTGAAACAAGACAAGGCCCTGGAATTTATCCATGTGCAAATCACCATAGGCAAAGTCCAATACCATATCCTATCAAGCTGTAGGTCACCCTCTATGTTCCTAGAATCCCATAGCTTGTACCTAGACCTACTGGAGAAACCCACCATTAAACCAAATACTTTAGTCATAGGAGACTTTAACTACCCCTCCATAGACTGGGAAACATAGAGTGCTTTATACTGTCATGCTTAATGATTCCTGGACTTTATTAACAGCAATGCTTCTGAACAGATAGTGCACACACACACCAGGGGTTCAAACATACTGCATCTGGTACTCTCCATTATGACACAGTGCTCTCTCCCACCATGTCACGTCCTCACTGGTGAGATTAAACTAGAAAGCCTCAGACAAAAATGATGTCTCAATTAAAATAAAAATCAACTCTTTAACCCCAGTAAACCATGTAAAAGGATCTATTTCAAAGCAGATTACATCAGGGAAAAGTGAAAGTTTGTCAAAATTTAATACCCCTCCCAACTGAGTTCACAGCAACCTATGTGGAATTGTTCACAGAGACCCTGTACCACCAAGAAAATGGCTGTATTGAGGCTGCTATACTTACTAGAAGCAAGCACAAAACAAGCTATAAAAACAAAATGTACTGGAGGAATCCTAACCTTAATAGGGTGTATATATATATATATATATATATATATATATATATATATATATATATATATATAAAATAGTCTTGGCTAAAGTCAGGAAGAGCAACTCTTGTAATGATATGATCTCTCTAATTAAACTAAACAGGAAACTAAGAGTGATTAAGTCGAATAAGGCCTATTATGAGGTCAAGATAGTCTCATAGACTAAAGACAACCACAAGGCCTTCTACAGCTATATCTGAGACTGGTGCTCAGTGGTGCCACCTTCATTGTGCAGAGAGGCATAGACAGCTCAAATTTCACCACCCCACTTCCACCCACATCTCCCCACTGATTTCTCCCATGAAATGCCTACTAGCATAACCCCCACAACTGTTAACAGGAAACAGGTCTTGGCAGTGCTCGCTAAGGCCAAAAACACAGCCTCAGTGGTCTCTGATAATATCCCGGAATGCTTCCTAAAGAGCTTGAAACATGACAGATCAGGACTACTTGAGTCACTTTTCAACTATACCTTCAAAACAAGCTTTGTACCATGAGAAAGGAGGACTGCAATGGTTATCCCACTTGACAAGGGTGGACCATCAATGACCTCAGAAACTAAAGACCTATTATTCTGTCTAGTGAAATATGCAATGCCATGGAATTAATTATCATGGAAATGATTAACTTACAGACACTGAACCCTAACCATTGGCTTTGTTAAGGGAAGGTCATGCCTACAAAACCTGGTGGACTTCTTTGAGAAGGTCACCAAGGCAATAGATGAGGGGAAAATGGTGCATACTGCCTACCTGGACCTGGGTAAGGCATTAAGTATAATACCCCACTCAGGTACAGTTGGCAAGCTCACTGATCTGTGTATAAACCTGTACATAACTCATTGGATTACCAGCTGACTCTCACAGACAGGACCCAGGAAGTCAGGATTGGCGATGCCAATGCCAAGAAATGCATTGTGGTGCCTTTTGGAATAACTGCCATCCAGACTAATTACTCCATGAATAAGACAACCGTAAGAGTTGACCTGATAGACAGGGATGTGGCAACATGTAGACAGACAGTAACCTGGCCTTTGACCAACATGTGGCCAAGGTAGTAAGAAAATCATTCTATCTCCCTTCTTATAAGTGAGACCACAGCTTTTAGGTCCAAGGAAATTATAGTGCCACTTTATTAAGCCCTTATCAGACCCATCATTGAGTGTAATACTCACTTCAGCATGTATCTGCCAGACATATGCAACAGTTAGAACATCCACAAACAATCCAGACTATAAAAAAATTGTGCACCTTAAAGTCTCATCTCTATACTCTGAAAGGCAATTAAGGCCTGGAATACAAGGCATCTTCAGATCCAGCTGTGATGGACCTTTTGTACATCCACAAAATGAATACCATCACGACCACTAGACCCAAGGATTTAAATTTTGCTTGTAATACAAATAAGACATCTTGCTGAGACAGATGTGTATCAGAGGCTCCCCATCCATGTGAAGCAGAGCCCATTCCTAACCCCATTTAAATATAACCTTGACCAATGGATAGGAAACTGAAACTTCACCCCAGGATAGGCCTTCCTGTCTCTGTTAGGCAGAGGCAGGCAGTAATGCTTAAAGTAACATATCCTCCACACATAACCTCCAAAAACTTCCTAACTAACATACCCTCTCCAAATAGTCACCCATGATACAATAAAACATAGTTGAGTTGGATTGCATGACTAGACTTATAAAGGTCCTGGTGATCTGTAGCCTTTATATACATATGAATCTAAGGGGTATAATCGGCAATGCTACTGACTTGTCAGTGTAACTGCAGCAAAACAGCTTGCAGCTTCAGTAGACTTTTTTTGGGTCCTTAATTTCGGAGAAGCTTTTTTATTTATTTGCTTATTTGTCTGTCTACTTATCTGTTTATTTATCTATTTCTCTGTCTGTCTATCTATGTATCTGTCTATGTATGTATCTATCTATGTATCTATCTTTTCATCCTCAACATCAGGATGTAAGGGATACCTCTAGGTGGACTGCACATGGTGCTAAAAGATCTATCTATTGTTTTGTTTTGTTTTTTTGCTGATTTTCTTTGCAGAGACTTCATTTTTAATGGCTTGATTAACGGCATATAGTTTGCCATTGATCAAGTGCATTAAAAAGATAGAAATTAAATTGGAAGTTAACAAGATAGGAGGGGCAGGTAGCCACATTTGCAGCTGTGATATTAAGGTAGACACAAATGTCTACAAATACAAGTTGATGCACTATGCTTTTCCTTTTTAGACATTGTGGTTTTCTTTGCATGGCATTTATTTTGCTATACAGTGCAAGTTATTTTTAGTAAATGCTACTTTTCTGTACAAAACATTACAGTCATTTGAGTGCTTTTCCCTTCATGTTATCTCTTAAAAATGGGCCTGTCTCAATAGTATTAACTTGGTTAACAATAAAAGTGGAGTAAATAAGTGCTGTTTTATCAGAAAAGTGGAAGTACACATGCAGATCTTAAAAAATAAAACAAGTAACATGGAGATGGCTTTGGAGACATTAAGTAAACGTTTGTTCTTGATAACAGAGAGGGAGGGAATAAATAAATGTGAAAATGCCGGAGAGTACTCCCATTGATGGAATATGTAGGAGATCACAGCACTGTCAGCATCTAGAGTTATTTTACAGGAAGAGGGTGGAATGAATGTTTTTATAGAGTGGAAAAATGAGAGTTATCTGTGAGATTTAGGGAAGCAACCTTGCAGACTGGAAAAATGAAAGAAAGAGCAGAAAGAGCATTATTATAATCTCAATAAGGTCATACAGGTAACCTTGGAACCCAGAGCTCTGCAATCTATGCTACAAAAGTGTTGAAGTATTACTGTTAGTAATGTAGTTGAAACATCAGACACTTTGGGTAAGGTATGTAAAGCTTCTGTCAGAAGATTAGAAGAACCATAGCTATATCAATGGTAAATATGATGAGCACAGTTAACACTTTTTATTTTCCTTTAGCAAGAATAGGTGGTGAAGATATGGGCCTGCATTTTTTCAGCTCATAGTTACCTTTCTGTGAGTAGGTATTTTGCAAGAAATTGACAATGTTTTGCGCAGTCCTTCATCATAATAAACTTCTGTGTACCCTTCAGTGGGGGTGGGGGGTGAGACTAGAGCTACAGACACAGCCACATTGCTTTGACCCACTCCGTCTTGTGTTAATAAGTATCTCATACAAACACTCAAAATCACTTATGGTGATATTCTTATGGAGTCTGTAGCAAACTGTTGCGGTTACATCTTTTGTGAAACACAAAGAAATTGTAATTTTGGCTTTATTATAACAGATGAGACTTTTAAAGCTTTCATGTGACCCATTTCAAGTGTGTATCTTTTTCTGTAGCTACTCTCCTATCTGTAACTGGACTTTGCATTGGCTGTTTCTTTCATTCTGTATGTACGTAGTACAAGGCAGTGAATAACGTTGGTGAAACTAAATTAAAATGTGAATGTAACACATTTGTCTGTTGCTTCTTTTATAATGTTGCACTTGGAAGCCACTCAAAAATAGAATGAACTTTCCTTAATGCTCTGTTGGTGTCAGGTTTTTTTTTTTCTTATTAAGTAACTTTGCAACTAAGTTAGATTAACAGTGCAATGTAATTACTCCTTTTCAAATATACATTAATAATGAAGTTGGCAATTAAGGTGTTATAATAGATAATATTAATTTTTAATCTTTTTTTTGTTCTTGAGAAATCTTTTGCTTGCACCAGTGGTTACCTTTGGCCTTGATGCTGTGCTAAATTGTTGATCAAAGGCTACCAGAAGTTTGTGAATATACATTTAATCTATATCTGTGTACAGGTGTGGCACCTAGGTGTTCAAAAGTCACTGCCATGCTGATTGACAATTTACATAATACACAACAATTGATCTTTAGATTACAGCGGTGTCCTTTTATCTAGTTATTCTTCAAGTATGTTGACTGCATCAGATATTATTTGGGATATAATAGCTGTATTGTTAATATTGTGAAGGAAGGCAGTAACTTTTTGTTTGACAGGTGCTTGCTTTGCAACTTCTATTGAACAGTTTGACTACACTGTTTAGCTTTTACAAGTTTAATTTACTTGAAAAAGATCTATACAGAGCTTTGAACATCCCAAGGATTTCAATTTATTTACATTTTAGACATTTAAGTGAAATGCTCCTTGACTGGTCTATAAAGGCTAGGATTAATGCTGTACATATAGACAGTCAACAGGTATCTTTCTGAGATAAGAGCAAAAACAGTGCACTCCAATCAAACCCACAAAGATATGAGAACATATGTAAATTCTACTCAGACACTGACCATCAGTCAGGAGTGAACCTCAAATTCTGGAGATGACTCAGAAATTTTAACTACGGAGACATTGTACTGATAGTCGAGCTGACACTGTTCACTGTATTTGAGGGTGGCACGTTAGTTATGCTGAACAGAATAAATCTGTGTGTAGGTCACAACACAACTACAATACTGTCTTCTTATGGGTGGCAGAGAAGGTTAAATGGGGAACACCTTAATTACTGGAAGAAAGGAAATGTTTATGCCTTGCTGTACTCTGTATGATGGAAGTCAAGATGACTATAGGACGGAGAGAATTATAGCCTGTACAGCAAACAAATTTACACCTAAGGTTATTGTTAAATCAGCCTGAACAAAACAGTTCAATATTCATGGATAGAGGAGGTGGACACTTGCTGGATGGTGGGACTGGTTACAGGGAACATTTTATGATATACCATCCTTAGCCATCATTGGCATGTGTACACCAACCCCGTGAGCCTCCTGTCTGAAAGGAGTGAAGCTTGTGCAGAGTGCAATGATACAGGACAGTACACAGATATACTCATAAACAAAGGTGCAAAGCATAAAACCATGGCATATCAACAAGTTCTTATCATTCTGTAGGATTTGATAGCTGAGTTTATTGATCTGTGTGGCTATGCTGCCCACATTATGGCATATCAACAAGTTCTTATCATTCTGTAGGATTTGATAGCTGAGTTTATTGATCTGTGTGGCTATGCTGCCCACATTATGGCATATCAACAAGTTCTTATCATTCTGTAGGATTTGATAGCTGAGTTTATTGATCTGTGTGGCTATGCTGCCCACATTATGGCATATCAACAAGTTCTTATCATTCTGTAGGATTTGATAGCTGAGTTTATTGATCTGTGTGGCTATGCTGCCCACATTATGGCATATCAACAAGTTCTTATCATTCTGTAGGATTTGATAGCTGAGTTTATTGATCTGTGTGGCTATGCTGCCCACATTATGGCATATCAACAAGTTTTATCATTCTGTAGGATTTGATAGCTGAGTTTATTGATCTGTGTGGCTATGCTGCCCACATTATGGCATATCAACAAGTTCTTATCATTCTGTAGGATTTGATAGCTGAGTTTATTGATCTGTGTGGCTATGCTGCCCACATTATGGCATATCAACAAGTTCTTATCATTCTGTAGGATTTGATAACTGAGTTTATTGATCTGTGTGGCTATGCTGCCCACATTATTTATTCTTGTGTCCTTGTCTGCATTGGAATCCCATTAAGTGTTATTTTACAGTAAGTGACGTCACTGGCCTGCTACCTTCACTATTTGGCCTGCAGTACAGAATGTACAGTGCATATTCATGCTATCACTTTGGGCTCTTACTGTACAGTGTATGCCTGCCTTTCACAGTGCTTTTGGATAGCTGTATGTCATCATTAAAATCAGCAGAGTATGTCAGATACTGATCCTTGACATGCTTGTTTTGCTTTATGCAGATGTCTATATCATCGCTAGCATTTATATGCCACTCTATAAAGCTTCCTTTTTCAGTTCACTACATTTCTATATATTATGTATATATGTGTTTGTGTGAACTTGGGGCAGATAACACAGTGGGTTAAGACTTTGAACTATTAATTAGCAGCTTAATGTTGTCAATATTGTAGGAATTTAATTCCTTTCACCTCTATTTGCATATTTTGGGGTTCTGAGTAAATCAGTTGACACAGTGCTCCTTGGTTGCCCCTGACATGGGACACTTGTGCCTAGTGCAAGTCTGTGCATATGTAGTGCTTTGTAGATGCAAGTTTAAAGTTTGGCTACTACTGGCTTTATGAACTGTGCAGTATTGGCAGTGTAGAGTCTTAGTGGAATAATGCAGCGTCAAAGCCATAGGCATTGCATTATAACATGTATTTTAGTTGTCAGACTTGAAGCAACGTGTTAATGTCTGTGGATTACATTAGCTGTCTCATTTATGATTTGTTAACAGTTTCCATCTGACCGCCATCTCCCTCTGATGTAAGATAAGTACTGATTTCCACTTGAAACCAGTTGTGAGGTTGCTGTTTCCAGATGGGAACACGGGGGCTAAGATCAGTACTCCTTTTCTACTGGAGTATCTCATTGTGCTACTGCAAGTGAATGTGGTAAAGGTTGCCTCCCTAGCAAAAATATAAATAAATACAGATGTGTGGAGCACGCAGTCTTCAGCTGTATGACAGTATGCTATCATAAAAGTAGGCCTCTGCCTAGTTGTGACTGCATATTTATGTAACACACTGAACTGTAATGAAGCAAGGCCTTATCTCCAGTAAAAGTGAAATGCTGGCAGAAGGTACATAATACTCGGTAATGTGTTCTTATCTTCAGTATGGGGTACAGCACACATTTTGAAGCAGATTGGTGGTAGCAGTATTAGGATTAAGTTATCATCATCTGTAACTGCCTCCATGATCACACAAAAATCAATCTTAAAGAGTGCAAGGCCTTTTATTCCCTCTTGTCCGACACACAATACATGGCTAGGAAAATTACTTAGAAAATGTCTGTAATACTGAATGTTTTGAGTCGTTCTCACTTATATACCAGTGGGGGCTGTGGGACTGCAAACTTTCTGATCAGCAGATTAAAGTATAGTGAAGTATTCAATCTATTGTTTGGAAAGACAAGGAAAATATAAAAAAAAATCTTATATGAACATTAATGGCACTCACCAAAAATTATTTCTAAACACGTATTTTCCATGTGCAGCTATTACAGTACCGTGCCAAAATTCCATGTACTGCCATAGCTGCAAACATAATTTGGATTTACGACTGTGTTTCATGCCATTAAAAAGGTCATAGCAAGGTGTGGCCTGTCAGTGGGAGAATTTTTGTAGCCTATGGAGAATTTTGTTAAGAAATACTGAGTAATTAGAGTATGATATTTTAATAAAGTATAAAATATATTATGCACTCGACTTTCACACATATTTCAAAGTTTTGAAGTTGACATAGTACAGAAGATGCATGATGTGTTAATGCTTTATGGCATAGGTTTTGAAAGATGTATTTTAAACTAGTACATTTTTTGGCTTTGATTTAAAGTTTATAAACTGCGGTGGTGGTGCTGCGGTAGCGTTGTCGCCTCACAGTTAGACGTTGCCCGTTCAATTTTCAGTTAGAGCGTCTTCTGTGTGTCGACATGTGTGAATGGGCGTTCCTTCGTTGAAGTTTGTGCATTAGGCCAGGCAAGCCAGCATGTAAAAATCTACTGCCAATCATTAGCGGACCAGAGTTCCGCTGTGGCAACCCCTAACCGGGAAAAGCCGAAAGACACAAACATGTGTTCATACTACATGACCCAAATCTTCACTTCCCTTGTCTTTTTTTAGAGACTAATACATTTGCATGTAACATTTTGTTACCTTAAATTGTTAACTTGATTTCTGAAAGATCCAGCTTATTTTAGGGAGCTGAAGATGTGATGTGCAAGTGCACTACATTAATTAATTTTGACTCTGATTACCCTCTTAACTGAGTTTATTGTTATGGTGGAGTCACATCCTATCCTACTCAGTGGCACAAGGCAGAGAAAGTAATCCAGGGTAAAATGGCAGTATTTTATATCACACACACACACACACACACACACACACACACACACACACACACACACACACACACACACACACACACACACACACACCCACACATGCCTATGCTCAGGGAGATTGCAGCTTTATGTTTCACACGCCAGGCACCCAGGAAAAAAAAAAACACAGACTGTTAAGATATGCAGACTTACAGATGCTCCCCCCAGCTGAGAATAAACTGGAGAACCACTGCACCACATCCCATGAGAACGTGCAGCAAAAAAAATTGTTACAGAAGAGGTCCATCTTTAATATCCAGTAAACTTTCCAGGATACAGCCTCTTCTATATCCCATAATGGATTTACATAGCAGCTGCATATGTGTTCACAAGGGATGGAAGGGAAGCACTTTCTCCATCAGCAGAAAATCGAGTTGTAATTTTTTTTTCATTTTTTCAGATTGGTCAGTTGTACCATTTTCTTTGGTACATACCATTTTAAATCCTAACAATTCTCCCTTCTGAATTCACAGTTTGGCTGACTTTCCTTAACCCATAATGTATGGCTCTTGATGTCACTGAGAAGCCACAGTTTTAATGCTTTCTGAACGTAGAATGCACTAAATGTACTGTACTGTCCCGTACTGCAAAATGTTTCTGTTCTTAAGTATTGGTAAAAGCATCATGCTTACAGTCAGGCTGGAAGTTGGAGCACATACATCCTAAAATTAGATATCTACATCATTGCACTTGATCCTCGATATTAAGGAAGATAAAATTACAGCGGTAACTGTGGTGGTGAGTTCAACCTGTTTTTTTTTTGGCATGAAAAATATATTACTTTGTCTTGTTTGTAACATAATTTCATTATTAAGTGGTAGGAAGTTGGGACAAGTTATTTCTTGATGCACCATGGCAAATAGTAAGAAATGAAACAGAATATGGTAGTTTTAGGCCTTTGGAAGAGGTCACTGGCTACAGCAAGGTATGTTTTAATTTACATAGGAATGGTGATTTATTGTAGTAAAATTGGGGAAAAATAGGTTGAAAGCCAATTGGCAGTGTTCGCATTCCAGTCTAGAATAATTCACAAACATTCTTGGTGTAATGTTATTTAAAACGTCAGTAAATATGTCTTCTGTTTTAGTAGACACAAGGTTTGGGCATGGACAAAGTTTTGCTGGTTTGCTTCCTTTATGTAACACATTGATGTCATTACAGAAAGACGCCTTTGGTTAGTTTGTGAATGTTCTTGATGTCTTGATTTTGATGATTTTGGTCAATCGTTTGAACTTATTTACAAGTTCTATACACAGGTATGTGAACTAACACTTTTGAATACATTTGCTAGTGCCATCCCTTCTGCAACAGTCGAGCTTTAATTTCAACAGAAAGCCAAGTTAAATGTTTAGATGTTTATATCATCCACAGTGGCAAGCAATTCTGCTCAGGACAACTAAGAATGTGGTTTGAAAATACATAGTTACAAAGTTTAGTTTAAGGTGGAAAAGGGATGACCAGCCAATTTTACCGACTTTTGTGACTGCTAGAACATACCAACATTAAAATGGTGTTCTTAGTTAAACTGTATCTAAATATTTTAGGGCTTTCACTGTACCCGATGACAAAGATGTCAAGGCAGTCAATGCATGTGTTTCCATTACCCCTGCTATTGACATACACAGCCCATGTTGACATTATGTGAGGTTTTCTTTATGTAGTTTCCTACAGACTCCTTTTGTGCGAGTCTGGAAACATGCTGGAGTCAACTTGATTTAATTGGTTTCAGCACTAATAATGAAAGGGTGTTTGACTGTAGAATGTGGAACTTGTACAAAAGTGGTGCATGAAATGTTCTCTTTGTGCACAATGAGTACACCTCTAGCATCTTTATGAAATCTGTCAAGATTTGTATACATAACACATTAGAGGCATGACCTCAAAATTTAATCTGTGTAGGCATGGCACAGTCATACATTATCACTGTAAGATCAAGTTTGCATGAAAGTAGTTCAAATATAGTATGTGGCTACTTGAAACTAATTTAAATATATTGTGCCTATCCAATATTACTTTCACTTCATTAGTCAGATATCAAATATGTGCACAGCTAAAATATAGTTATTTCGGATGGAATTAGAGGAATTCTAAGGTTGAAATTGGCCACCTGATATAGTTTGATTACAGTTAAATATGTTTGCATGTTTGTCATTGGGGGTGGTTGCTGTGTATACATCTGTGAAAAGTTGAAATATATTACAGTAGCCATTTTTGTTTCTTGGTCAAAATATCACTTTCAGATATCTGAGGTGTGCTCAGTGAAAAATGCATTTGTCTTGCTGGGATTGCATACAGCCTGTGGATGTAAGTGACTGATACCTGTAGTTATAGTTAGTTAATGTGGCTTGGTAGGGCGTGTGTGTGTGTGTGTGTGTGTGTGTGTGTGTGTGTGTGTGTGTGTGTGTGTGTGTGTGTGTGCACATGTGAGTCTAAACAATGTTTATAACAAGTTTTAACTAATCACAAGCAGCTATTTGAAATGTGTACAGTTAGTAAAGCAACTGTACTTGATGGGAGTGCAGGCAGTTGTGGATGAAAGTAACTGACTCCTCCAGCTGAAATATTTTTGAGAAGTCCAGTGATGCAAAGTACAACAATAGATTAGCAAAGTGCTCTAGAATTCACCACATCATGGGGAGGGGGGACAGTGTCCAAACTATCCAAAATAATTTGCATCCTTCAAAGCACTAACATCTCCAGCAAAATACTATGGCTTCTATCTTATTCATTTATCTATTTCTTGAAAGTATAATTGGTTTCTGTCAACATCCCCTACTGTTGTAGCTGACATAAAATTTTGCGTGTCTTGGAAAATTTCCTTCATATTTCCATGAACACTTTTCTCCAGTTCTTTTCCCCCTCAGAAACTTCATGCCTGAAACATTCACCAGGCTACCTGTTTTTGGATTTATAGTTACTCACAGTTTGAGATGCAAAGCTAATTACCCTTTTTTTCTTATCTTTATTTGTATCCTCTTTTGGAGAGTTTACCTTATTTCATTTTTAGTAGTGCCCCTCCCTTTTACTTTAGGCTAGGACCTTGCTTTTTAATATTAGACTACTTTTGGACTCTGAGTAGTTGTCAACTTCTAAACAATCATTTAGGGTTTCAGAAAGACATCTTTGCATGCTCTCTTTGCATGTTCCGATGATGTGACAGTAATGTTGTTGGAAATTCCTGATATCTTTCCATCAGTTTTTCCAATCTGTAAGTTGGAGAACAGTAGTACCCTTTTCTGTCTCCTCTTCCCATTATGTATGGATACCTGTCTAAAAAGCACCTCTCCAGTTCTCATTAGCATCACTCTAAGAAATATGATTTTCAAGCATTCTAAATTAGTGTTGATGGTACTGTATGCCTGTCTCTTGTCTTGGTCCAGGTTCCCATGGCCCTCTGATAAAATTGATAAATATCTTTCAGAGCAGTCATCTAACAATAATCTTAAGATTCCTGCTTTGACTGGGGAATACACGGCAGAAGATTAGGCACACCCTGCCACTTTTGTGCCTGTTATGTCTTCTCTGCCTCCCTGAAAGTGTTCTCCCTTTTTTGTTTCACATTAATTATGACTTGTTGATGGCTTTCCACTGCAAGTCTAAAGGTGCAGACATAGCCATAGCTAGACAAACAGCTCATCTGCCCCAGGTGCAAGCTGTCAGGGGGTGCATTATGAATACTAATCAAGGGATGCATTATTGTAATTAAAACATGCAAAATTTTCATTAGGCAGTACTGCTTTAGCAACTTCTTTGGAAAGAAGAGTAAGAAATGGATTGATGCACATTTTTACATGAAAGTGTGAAACTGGAGTGAAAGCAATCTGTGATTTAGAACCCTTAATGCTTTGCTGACCTCCAAATAAGGAAAGGATGCACAAGTAGATCTACCATGTGTTGTTGGATAATGGTCAGTTATTGTCAAAGTATAACTAATTGGTACCTTTTTTTTACTATAAATGTGCACAAGGACACTTCTTATCTTGTAAATTGAGGTTTACAATTGCTTTAGTCAGTGCTTAAACAAGGCTTGTGAAATTATTGGTACTTCACATTTTTTAGTACATTAGTGAGGGTGAAATCAGCCATCATTAGCTTTATGTGATGGGTGACTTTGCTGCAGCTTCATACTTTTGCACATTTTTTGTTTTATATTTATTGCTCAGTCTGTCTGTGAATGTGATGCTATGCTGTGTACTCTGGGCTTTCTGATATGCTGTGTTGTTGGTTTTTACTCTCCATTTGTCCAGTTCATAAACCACGTGTCCTTTTGAGTGTCAGTAGTGGTAACAAGTTGTGCAGTATCAACCAGATTTCCCAGGCTGAAAGTCATCATTTAGCATTTCCTAAGTATTCCCAGTGAAGTTGATGGATGTAATCCCCTCAACATGTCCTAGTTCTGCTTTGGTACATCTAAGTACCCAACCCAGCGTAACTGACTCCTCTCAAACAGGAAAGTCCGCGGCTGTAATCTCAGATCTTTCTGGATTATCACTTGGTGCCTCACTCTGTCACAGATTATTTTATGCCAGTTGTATCCATCGTCTCATTCTTTTAGTTAATCTCATAACAGTAAGTGAGGATGACGTCAACGGTTGACCATCAATCATCCTATGACTAAACTCTTGCCTTGTCACTACACCCTGATTACAGTGTTAGTATTGCCATAACTGCACATATTTGCTGGTCAGTTTCCCATTCTCCTCTGCCTTCACCTGTGAACTAGAATGACAAGTACACTCTTCCAATGAGTGTACTTCTTCCACCTTTCTTCTCAGACATCACCCCACTCATTTCCATGACACAACTATAACCTTTGAATTGGAAGTACTGAACCTGGCATCTGTTTCACACTAAATACTCTAGGTCATAGTCACTTGAGGTTGAAGGCAGAAACAAATATATCGGATACATTTGGCAACAATTTCATCCCTTTTGAAAGAAAGCTTTATTGGCAAGCTTTTACACTTTCAAATATACCTTGTTATTCAGAGACTTTACAGAAATTATTGTTGCAGTACAACTAATGCTTGTATTGATCCATCTCATGTAATTGAAGTAAATTAATTATGATGACAGTAAATTGCATTCTCCTTACTACTGTTGGACTTTTCTCACCCTTCTAAGGTGTAACGTGTATAAATGTGTTTTGCCAAAGTACAAAGTACATCTGTATTATTAGTATATATAACACTTTTCAACAAAAAGAATGTTTATTAGACAAATTACTGCTAACATTGACACACCGTCCTTCTTGCCCAGTTGATCCCCCTCATTGATCAGGGTTGTAGTCTAGAAGAATTGTCTTTGCTGAGAGAAAGTATGATTTGATAAGTTTGTGGTAAGATCACTTTAGATATATAAAGTCTAGATGTGTGATGAGATTAAGGCATACCTTATCAATACCTTTCCGACGTATACCTCTGACAGATGTTTGGTTTATACTGAAAATTAAAAAAAAAAAACAAAAAAAAAAAAAACAAGAGAAAACTAAGATCTCTAACGTTGCCGAACATTTTGCAAACTTGAAATAAGTAATGAATAAATTGCTTCTAAAATGTTAAAAGCAAGGACATTTTAACTAAAAAGTGACCATTCTCACAGGATGGCAACTTAGGCATTGAACAAAAATCATTGCTTTGATTAGACAGGGACAACATCAGAGAAAATAATATACAAAATGTAATTATCAACATTTGATGGAAAAACTTGTGGTTATATTAAAGATATAAGAAGCATGCTCTTATAATATTTTTAGAAACTGTAAAAGTCAAAGGAAGTTGGGGACAGTCTGATTAAAATGCATTTGAGATATACATTTTAAGAAATGTTATGGTTATATAATTTGGTTTGAAGAAGAGATAAAAAGAGGCTGTAATTATCTAGTAGTCCTTAAAAATGAGTGGGTCTGTTGATTACTTATTAAAGAATACCATAAAAAGGCAAAAAAAAAAAGAAAGGCTGGGAATTCTATGCCAACTCAAGGTGCTTGGATGCATTTTCCAGCTCTGATTTCTGTAATACAGTATAGAGAGGGAGGTGCTGTATTTCTGAGATTACTGGAAAGGTCAATAAATTTTCTGGTGTCCTGGCCACATTTCTCCTACTCAGTATGAACAATAACTAGAATTTCCTTTGAAATTTGTCTAGGAGAAATCAAGTCAACAAAACAATAAGTAAAGGTCACCTGCTCTACAAAAGTGGAAGAAAGGGATTACTTATTTTCTTATTTGCACACCATGGTAAAGCACTGACCCCCTGGACTATTTTCAGTCTCAGCCCAGGTCCCCTAGATCATTTTCAGTCTCAGCTAAGGGGACGCAAGAGAAAATCAACAAAAACATTTTACTTTACAAGAAACATTATAGTAATCAAAGAACATTGTTGTAAAGACATTGCTGTAAAGCAATTACATTATTATACATGGCATCTTAAACAATGCAAAGCACTGAAACATTATTTAAACAGACTTCGAACATATTACAAAACATCTGAGGAAAATAGATGTATATGTCTTCAAAATCTGAGTTAATTTGTTAAAGAGATATAGACTGTAATTGGTTTGCAACCATTGTTCTTCTAAGGTATTCTTAAATATCAGGCTCCTTCTCCCATTGCTTTGCAAGGCTGTACAAGACACTTAAGAACCTATTAAAGAGAAATTATTACCCAACTAGTAAAACATAAGATAAGGAGGAATTAGGCCATGGGTTGGCTTTAAGGTTTTTAAGATATGATCAAGACATTAATTGGCATTTAGAATTTTAAGAGGTGTGTCATAAAGTTCACTTCATAGGATGACTGATCAGCAACAAGTTAAACAGTTTAAAACCTATAAGTCTACAGACCGCTAAGAGGTGACCTGTGTCTGGCATACAAGGCATCCTTCATCCAAAAAATGATCAACCTTCTGCACATCAGCAAGGCAAATACCAGCAGAAATATTTGTCTAGGGATCTAAGCATTGTCTGCAACATTAACAGAATAGTTTGGAGGGACAGGTATATCTCACGGAGGATCATGCTGCTTTGGAAGAGACTCTCTATCCACCTAAAACAAATGGCATCCCTGTCCATATTTTGGCACAGTTTAAGACTATGGATGGGTATTACAAAATTAACCTCAGGCCTGGCTCTGTACTACTAACAGACTGAGGCAGCTCCTAAATGCTTTATCTCACTTATTGGTCTCATCAAATTATCTATAGTATGATCCCAGTTATTTTCACTAGGGATAATATATAATTATCAACTATGGGATGGATAAGGCTAGTCTAAAACCAAATGAGATAGATTAATTCAAGCACCAAAAAGGAAATTGGGTAGGCTTAAAATGGCTCATAATGGTATCCTGCCTAGTACTTACATATGAACATATAACAACATGTAAAGAAGCATTTACTCAATTATATGCATATTTACATGAGTTTAAAACTTTGGCTAAAGAGAGAAGATTGCCTTTTACTTGAAATAAATGTACTGACTGTGACGCTCGTGCACTCGCCCAGCAATCAAGGAGCCTCAATCCTCACCACTAACAGCAGTGAGGGCCGTCCACATAGGGAAGGATAACAAATACACACACAGTAAAGTACAATTTCCCTTAAGAGCACACATAGACCACAGTCAGTCTGGGGCTGGTTTCTCCCTTTCTCTCCAGATCCCCAATAAGACTCCCCACTGGCACAGCTATAGGGTCCAGATCTCAGCCTAGTGGGCAAGCTAAAACCTCCAGCACCCTCTCTGTCCAACCAGTGCTTCATGTTCCAACCCAAGTAGCTGACACACACACACTTTGAGATGAGTTATATACAACCACATATACACTCCTGGAGAAGGCTGGCACAGGTTCTCCAGTTATGCCCACTTTACTCAGACTATACGGTAGAAATCAATGCCTCCACCCACTAATATTTATCGGCTACTAAAAACGCCCCTAATAAAGGGTGTGCAATTATTACTGTGCAATGTTATTACCCAAATGGTAAGTGTGACTGAACAGCAAAGCTTGTTGGAGTGACTTGGACAGTATCACTATAGACATGCAATGTTCTCTAGAGCGTAAATTATCTCTACACAAAATAGCTAGAGTTGAAAGGTTTAAAAATATTTAATAATAAATAATAAAAACACAAGACAATACTTCTTACTACACAGTGCTAGTCAAGAGTTCAGAGATCACAGAGAAATACTTAAAATAATACAATAGAAAAGTTCTGACATCAGTACACAAAATAACCTAATCTAATCTTCCTATTTCCTAGCTATATCTAAGAGAAAACACAGTTCTAAAATAAACTTACATATAGAGCATAGGCAGAGTGCTGGCGATGTTGGATGTTCTCAAGACAAATGCTAAATGTTCTGAGTCTCTCTGTCCTTCAATTGATAACACAGTACCACTGACTCATTTCAGGTTACATCATTTCTCCCTGGTTCCCAGGCTAACAGAAACTCTACATTTACATTGCTTTGATCTTGCACCTGGTCAGAAAGCTACAGCAGTAAAAGACATTATACATGCAAATTCTAGCAAATAACTCTAGTGTCAAAACAAAAGCAAGAATTCCTTCATCCAGACATCTCGGCTCTGGGTTTTGTCATCAAACAATTACACAGTGCTTGACTTATCAGCTTTCCTACAATAGAGTGCACTGTTGTTACATTTTTGCAGTTCCACATTTAACACCATGTTCTTCCATTTAAGAGACCAAGCATGTGACTTACATTAATATTTACAAATGACAGAATTATCCACAAAAGTCTATCTGGCTAGGCTGGCAGCCTTCACATATCTTCACCCTGACAAAGACATTTATTTTGGAGGCTTTCTAGATTTGTAACTTACATTTTTTTCACAGACCATAACTTATCACCATGTGTTAAGATATGGCAATTCAGTATTGATTTCTGCCTCACATCTCCAAGGTCTGGGGTTCATCAAAGCCTCCACTAACTCTGTGTAGAGTTTACATGTTCTTCCTGTGACACCTTCCAGCTTCATTCCATTTCCTCCCACCTAAAACAGTGAATTTGTTACTAGGTAAGTAGCTATCCCATTATGGGCTCTTTTTTCAGCCACAATTCAGCCCACAAATGTAAGGGTGAATTTAATTGTAACATTTATCGATAGTTTAGAATAGACCATGAATCTACATGTATTTTGAAATGTGTGAGCATACTTGAGCAGCAAAACAAAAGTCCTAAAGACATGAAGAGGTATGAATGAACCCCAAATCCTGGAACTGTGAGGGAGAGACCTTCACCACTGAGCACATTAAATGGTTACTACCTTTCCCTTTGTGGCACTAGTTATGTCTGAAATGGGTTGGCAAAAACAGGAAACATTTATTCAAAACATAAATGAGTGAACATGCATAAATGAGTGAGTATGCTTAAGGTTTCATGTGATAAAGAACGCGTTAAATGAAACACTTGATAAAGCATATTTTTATGTGAATGTTGTGTATGTTCACTCATTTTTATTTTGAATATGTTTTCCAAAAGTGGAGCTGGACTGTATTCAGCTACATTGTGGTACCAACCTGGGCAGCTGTTTGATTTCTTCTAAGTTATAATGTTTTTATCCACACATTTAGGCATTCTACTCCAAGATTAACTGATGGTGCTCAGAAAGGTGGCCCTATTTAAGGGAGCATATATTACTAAATAACTGCAATAAGCTGGTAAAAGACCTAGTAGCACTATTGATATGGGGCCTAGAACCTGAAGACCTTATGTTACGGAAAATAATAAAGTGCTCCTCTTTTTGACCTAATGTTGTTATCTTTAAGGCCAGAACTATGATTTTCAATGTTCAAAGGTTAAGAGGAATGAGTTCACTTAACTGGGATATCAAATAAATGGATTACATTGCATGTTTAATTCAATATCTTGAAGTGTTCGTTGCAAAAAAGTGATTCTGCTGCTTTCTTGATCAGTATGGTTATCTTTAGAGAATTCAGGGTAAAGATGTTTGTCATTCCATATAGCTAGGAAAATCACACAAACATTGTGGTGTAAAGAATGTTTAAGAAATGAAAATGTAGACCCTACATGGGAGGGGGGGAGGTATGTCGAATGATTAATGCTTCAGCAAAGTGTTTACTGAAATTTTTCTTTGTACCTCATTTTATGGAATGGGGGTGAAGTGGCAAGTTATAAATCTCCAATATATGCTTTTGCAATTAATTGCAAAAACATATATTTCAGGTATATATCTAGCCACATTCCATACAAGAATGTAAAAAGAGCTACATTCCATGCAAGAATGTTAAAATAAAAATATGTTAGCGTATATTAAGTATCACTTCACTGAAAAACTACAGATTCTGCATGCCCCCCATTGTCTATATCAAAGAAGGAAGTTTGCATACTCTCTGTCTGATAAGAAAACTGGATCTTGGTGATTCATAAGTAATGCAATGTTTTGATATTCATTTTCTTAGAAGTATCTGGAATAAAAATTTACAAATATTGATGGCTGTTATCATAGCTGAAACCAGTAAGAATTGCTGGTGTATAGGTAAAGCCGAGGAATGCACTCTTTTGTCTAAGGAGAATGTAAGACTGTTGTAGTACAGGACTATTTAAGGTGCTGATAAACATATGTGAAAATTATAGTTAAGATATTTTGTGATTGTTTAACAAAGGACCCTGCTTTGTGTTCACAAGCTGATTAATCAGAGATCAGTAATGGGTTTGGAGTGTTATTAGGCTGGACCAACCAAGATAAGTGATTTTGTAAAAGAAAATAAACAAATACCTAAAATATTCATTAATGTGGTATTCTTTGATGTGGATGAATGTATATGAAGAGCTTTAAAAGCAGTCCAATAAGTTTATGTTCTTTAACACTTGCAATACAGTCAGTGTCACCCTAATAATATCTGCAACTGCTGTTGGGTATTTAGTATTATATACATATGTAAAAGATGTGCATCTTCACATATAGACAAACAAAACTTGGCACTGATGTTCTGGCCAGTACTCATTGAATTCAGCTGCCTGAATCCTGGACTCATTCCTGGCATATAGGACTAGGGACTGTGCCACAAACTGGGAATATGCCACTTCTCTTAGAACACCTGAGCCAATCCATGTCCAGGAACACTGAGTAGATTCTTGCTAAAAAGCAGTTGGAAGGTGTCTTAGATAGGTGTAGATTGCAGATTTATAGGAATAATTTTCACATTTGCCTCAGTTCTTCCACTTTTGCCCAGTGGATGGTGATTATATAATGATTCATCAGTTGCCTTTCTCCAGTAGAAGCTCGTTAGATACATTACAGAAACACCTGTTCCTTATTTGTGACTCTTGGCACACTCATTGGTTATTTTTGCAAATATTCATCAAGGTTGTTGCCATTTTGCAACATTTTAGGCCAGATTCCAAAAGAGTTGCTCTCAGTTTAAGTTTGCCGTGATTCCCAAAGACTTGCTCTCAGTGTAAGTGACTTACTTCTTTGTAAGGCCTATTTATAAATAGGCATATGCTGGGGACTAGATTCCAGAAGACCTACTCTCATCCTACTGTCAGTGTAAGTGGTCACTTACACTGACAGCGCGTCTTTTGAACTGGGCCCATGGAGTTCAAATGTTCTGTTCAGTTGAAGATGGGACAAGTAACCTGGATGTCAGACCACAGCTGTTATGCAGAGAATAAGGCACATACTATCAGCAGGGCAGGAAACGGATGCAGTTATATCCAGTTTCATAACATTCATTTTCCTTGTTAAATGATTGACTGTTTCAGCAATATATGAGCACTCAGATATTGTCTTTTCCATGAACATGCCATCATATGCCATCATTTCTAGCTGGGCTACCTCCTTAGGTCATTTGGAATGCACTAGATAAAAGGGAAACAAATTCACAGCCATATTCCTAGGTATTTAATACAAAGTATTGATGAAAATAATGAGGTGCAGAGATGTGCTAAATGAGCACCCACTTCTACAATATATAATCACCTAAGTAGTATCTTTTCTACACAAATGTGTCATTATATAGTAGAATTATTAAATATGCTGTCTCCTATCTCATCAAGAATGCACTGTAGGAAAGAAAAGAAAAAAAATGCGTAATCCTCCAGAAGATTAATATAAAATACTTGAGATTCAGTGCAGGAAGGGGTATATTGTGTATCTTTACCTACATGTGTATAGGTGTATTTTATATATATATATAGTGGATATAAAAAGTTTACACACCCCTGCTGAAATGCCAGGTTTTTGTGATATAAAAAAAAACGAGACTACAGTAAATAATTTCCAAACTTTTCCCACCTTTAATGTGACCTGTACCCTGTATAATTCAATTGAAAAACAAACAAATCTGTTAGGGGAAAAATATGTTGTTCTTCTTTTGTCTTTTCACGGTTAGGGGTTGCCACAGTGGAACTTCGGTCTGCTAATGATTGGCGGTAGATGTTTTATGGGTGCCAAGGTGCCAGCTCGACACACAACCTTCAACGAAGGCACACCCATTCTATGCATGTCTTTCGAACACCACTTGACTGTGGGGAGGACATGCAGACTCCACACAGAAGGCGCTCCAGCCGAGAATCGAACAGGAGAACCTCTTGCTCTGAGGGAACAAAGCTACCACTGCACCACTGCGGCTTTGTTAGGGGAAAAATATTAAAAATAAAAAACATACAATACGCTGGTAGCATAAATGTGCACACCCTTAAACTAATACTGTTGAAGCACCTTTTGATTTAATTACATCATTCAGCCTTCTTGGGTAGGAGTCTATTAGAGTGGCACATCTTGACTTGGCAATATTTGCCCACTCTTCCTTGCAAAAGCGCTCCAAATCTGTCAGATTGTAAGGGCATCTTTTGTGCACAGCCGTCTTCAGGTCACCCCACAGATTTTCTATTGGATTTTGGTCTGAGTTCTGGCTGGGCCATTCCAAAACTTTAATTTTCTTCTGGTGAAGCCATTCTTTTTTTGATTTGGATGTATGCGTGGGGGTCATTGTCATGTTGAAAGGTGAAATTCCTCTTCATCTTCATCTTTCTAGCAGATGCCTGAAGGTTTTGGGCCAAAAGTGACTGGTATTTGGAACTGTTCTTAATTCCTTCCACCTTGACTAAAGCCCCAGTTCCAGCTGGAGAAAAGCAACCCCAAAACATGATACTGATACACCATGCTTCACCATGGGGATGGTGTTCTTTTGGTGATGCAAAGAGTTGTTTTTGTGCCAAATGTACCTTTTGGAATTGTGGCCAAAAAGTTCAACCTTGGTATCATCAGACCATAACACATTTTCCCACATGCTTTTGGGAGACTTGATGTATTGTTTTGCAAATTTTAACTGGGCCTGGATGTTTTTCTGTGTAAGAAAAGGCTTCCATCTTGCAACCCTACCCTGTAGTCCAGACATGTGGAGAATACAGGAGATTGTTGTCACATGTAGTACACAACTAGTACTTGCCTGAAATTCCTGCAGCTCCTTCAGTGTTGCTTTAGGTCTCTTGTCAGCCTCCCTGACCAGTTTTTGTTTTGTCTTTTCATCAATTTTGGACGGAAGTCCAGATGTTTTTCATATTTCACTGTTGCAGTCATCACATTTGGGTTATCCCTGCCAGGGTAGCCCTTGGCCGGCCTGAATACCAGAGACTTAGTATTTCTGCGTTGGTTGCTGTCGCTTGGGGACTGACATGAGGATGTCAGTGGTAAGGCACCATTACATCAGTCTTTCTTGCCGTGGAGCCCGACGTAGAAGCAGTTCGCAAGAGTGCTGGTCGGCCTGAGTTTCATTTCCGAATTGTAGTTGAAGTCTTCTGAAGCTAAGTACCCCAGCAGGCCATTACTGAGACCCTTTTGGAATCAGGTATGCCACAAAACTCTTCTTTGTCTAAGGATCCTGCAGTCGTCTCTACCTTAGATGAGTCCGGAGCTGCTGAGCAGGTACCGGCTTCCAAGGAAGTCCTTCACACCACCGAATCTCAACACAAACCGACGTCTTCTTTCGCAACTACCATTCTTTCGAAAACAACTGAGTTCCTTAGGCCCAGGGTTCGAAACACACCCAAGAAACTGACTACCCACTCTCAGGCACCTGCTACCTTGCCTCAGTCTCAAATGCTTAAAATGGCAGAAGATTTTATCATGCTGATCAGGGGAAGCCAAGCTACCACCTCAAAAAGAAAAAGAGATCTGTCCTCAGTAGATTTGTCTGAACAAGAGTCAAATTAATCTGATGCATCTGACTATGAAGACATGCAGCCCCTCTCCACTTATGAGGATTCTGATGCAGAGGAATCCATTCCTTCAGCCTCTCCCCCAGAGGATTTTTCCTTTGGGAAAAGCCTGCATACTTTAAGGGAGCATTTCCAATGGGAGAGTCAGGACTACCCTCAGTCTAAAAAGAGATTCAGGGAATTCCGAGATCTTCCGCAACACAGACCCTTGGCCATCCCCCCCCCAGTCCTGGATGTGGTGGATGATATTTTCCTTGAATCCAGCTTGACTCCTGATGCCCTACCTCCTGCTCCCAGAAAACCAGACAGGTACTACAGAGTCCCTGACTTACACAAATATCTTTTTAAAAATCCAACAGCTGACCCTGAGGTCATTTCTCAAGGCCCAAAAGGGTTAAAGCAACCTCTGCTAAGAATCCCATCCCCTCAGACAGGGATTCCTGAGCATTGGACAGATGGAGTAAAAAAGTATACACCTCAGCAACTCTTGCTATCAGGGCACTAAATTGTCAGTTTCATATGCTTAAATATCAGCAACATACTTTGGAACTCCTTAAACAAAAAATGTCCTCCTTTCCTGCGTGGGCAGAATCTAAAGATTTACAAGACTTAATGCATTCTGCAAGTCAAGTAACTAAACACACTTTGCACTGTGGTTTTGACACCCTAGAAGCTTCTTGCAGGGCAGCAGTCACTGGATCTGTCATTAGAAGAGATGCATGGCTTAAGGAACAACCCCTGCCAGGCCATGTCAAATCTAAATTGTTGGATGCACCCTTGCACAAAGATAACTTATTTGGCACGAAGGCATAAGAGGCTTTAAAAAAGATGGAAGAAAAAGCAAAATCTATGCAAACAGTTAAAGATTTCTTACAGGTCCAGCCGCCTAGGTTCAGTAGGCATTTTCCCTCCAAGCACTGGTCCTTTCCTGCTCCGAGTAAACAGACCCAGCCTAAACCCCATGGAAACAGACCCTGCCCAGACAGCAGCCCCAGGGAATGCAGAGATCTAAGCAGTGGACTACCTCCACTTCAAAACCAGGGAGTTCTAAGCCACCCCCTTATTGTAAGAACTCACAATGACTCACCTATCCTGACCTCTCCTCTGCCCACTTTCACTTACCCCTAGGAGGAAAACTCTCCTTTCACTGAAGCACGTGGGCCACCATTACCAAGGACTAATGGGTTCTGAAGATTGTGTGTCAGGGATACAAATTCTCCTTCTACACCCTTCCAACCCCAAAAGGGTTCTCAGTTCTACCACCAAATCATTGGGCAGAGGCTCAAAAGAAAATCCATTCCCTACTCTCTTTGAGGGCAGTAGAGCACGTTCCTGCAGAACAGATAGGCCAAGGCTTCTACTCCAGACTTTTTCTGGTGCCCAGAAAAGGGGGCACTTGGCACCCCATCCTCGATCTAACCATTCTAAAAACTTCATGGTGATCCCAAAATTCAAAATGCTCACCCTCCAGCAGCTGCTACTCATGCTTTCCAAGGATGCTTGGCTAGCCACCCTGGATCTAAAAGAGGCCTACCTCCACATTCCTATCAGGGAATCATGCAGAAGATATCGCCGCTTCAGGGCAGGATCTCAACACTTTCAGTCTCTGCGCTTCCCTTTGGCTTATCAGAATATTCAAAAAAATATGTAATATCCAGCAAAAGAAGAAACATCAGCTGTACCACAGCAACATAATTTATTGAAATAGTAAGCGCTTTCAGGGATCCAACCCCTTCATCAGACAAGTGAATATACCTTACACGATTTATAGAGGAATCAATTAAGGACAATTAACATTCCTTAAGAAAACAGTAACATTATTCTGTTAAGCATATTAACTGTAGTAAAGAACCATACAATCATCACAATGTTATGTATAAAAAATGTGCAAAACACTGCATATAAAGTTGTTCAAAATTATTAAAAACAGTCAACATATAAAAATGTCACACAAAAAACCTGAGAGCATACTATTCTATTAAGATCAACCATTATATGTGCAATAGAACTACTTCATGTCTATCTATGTTTATACATGTATATAAAAAACATCAAATAATCTCTAAGCATTACTCATGGGGTGTAGTCATATTGTGTGCAATACCTTAAAAATAAATATAAATATATATACAAAAAAACACTTATCAAATGAGCATTGAATAACAGCTGATGCCTTATTTAATGTTCTAGTGGCCGAGCTTTTAAAAAAGGTTTCAAGGACACCTTGTTATTCAGGCCGGGGGGTTTATCAGCACTGAACAACATTATCCATTTCTGTTGTGCAGCCCCAGTGTCCTTCACCAAGTCCCTCCCTCTTCTATTATCAAATAGAATTTCTAAAACTAGAAATTTAAATACCAGCTGTTTCATTAGTTGGAGAGAGATTTTTGCTTTGTGTGACACTGGCTGTTTCATTAGTTGGAGAGAGATTTTTGCTTTGTGTGACACTGGCTGTTTCATTAGTTGGAGAGAGAATTTTGCTTTGTATTCACAAAATGCCTGGCTCCGGCCATTGCCTTTTGCAGACAAAGAAAATTTCAAATTTACTCCCACTTAGATGACTGCCTTATTAAGGCAGACAGCCAGGAAAAGCTGCTCAAACACCTGGCCTTTGTAAAGAGCCTACTAACCTCTCTAGGGTACACAATCAACGAAAATAAATCAAAACAGGTGCCTACCCAAAGGATAATCTTCCTGGGAGCAAGTCTGGACACAGCATCCCAGATGGCATACCTTACACCACAGAAACAAATTTTTCTATCAGCCTACTTCTCTCAACTGGCCACCAGGCCCCATTTTTCTGCAAGGAAAATCCTGCAAGCTCTGGCGTTCATGGCATCTTGCATACTCCTCATTCCATATACCAGACTGCATATGAGGAAACTTCAATGGTACCTAAAGAGCCTTTGGTGTCAACACTCTCAAGACCTGGAAACTCTTCTACCTATAATTCCTTGCCTCAGATAGGAACTTCTTTGGTGGGCAACAGCATGCTCCCACAACAAGGGACTGCCTTTCTCCCCACACCCCACCACCCAGACCATCACCACAGATGCTTCAGACTATACTTGGGGTGCACACCTGGATGGCAGGTGCATACAGGGCCAATGGAGCCCACAGAAAATCCCCCTGCACATCAATCAAAAAGAAATGATGGCTGTGCAGCATGCCTTGATAGCTTTCAAACCCCTTTCCTCTCCAGGGGTTCTCCTGATCAAAACAGACAACACCACTGTGATGTGGTACATCAACAAGCAGTGAGGGACTCACTCCTACCCTCTATGCAGGCTGGCCATGACCCTTTGGCTCTCACAGCCTCTTCCATGCAACTACACCTGTTAGCACAATACCTACCAGGCTCTCTTAACTCCCTGGCAGACCAATTAAGCAGAAGCCTTTTGGACCCACACGAGTGGCAGTTCAACAGAAGTACCTTCTTCCTAATTACTCAGAAATAGGGAACCCCAAAGGTTGACCTCTTTGCCTCCCACACCAACCATAAGCTCAGCGAATTCTGCACCAGGGAGCATCACTGCATGGCTTGGAAAGTGGATGCTCTGTCCTTCCCTTGGGTCAATCTGTCAGTCTATGCCTTTCCTCTCCTACCTCTCATCCCAAAGGTACTGCTCAAAATCAGGGAGGAAAAACCAAGAACCATTCTTATAGCTCCAGACTGGCTCCAACAGCACTAATACCCCTTGCTGCACGTCCCTGCTGCCTCCATGGCATCTTCCTCAGATTCCAAACATCCTAACCCAGAGGGAAGGGGAATTCATGCATCCCCAATTGCAGACACTCAGTTTGGCAGCTTGGCTTATTCCCTAACCCTGAACCAATCTGCCATCCTCAGTAAACAGGTTCTGGATTTTATCCATGAGGCCAGATGCACTAGCACCAGAAAGTCTTATGCAGATAAATGGAAAAAGATTCTGCACCTGGATCCAAGCTAAGGGGGCCAGTACGGCACAGCCCTCCATCCCTCTCATCCTGGATTACTTAGCTGACCTACTACACAGTGGCCTCTCTTTCTCCTCTATAAAAATTCATGCCTCTGCTATTTCTGCTCATTTTCCCACTGAGCAGCCCCTTTTCTCACACCCTTTGCTCAAACAGTTCCTCAGAGGGACTAGCAACTTAAGGCCCCCCAGAAGGGCACCAACAGCAGCTTGGGACCTTAACTTTGTCTTGGAAAAGCTCACCCTACCTCCTCTCGATGCAGCTTCTTCTGCAGAGGTAAAATTTCTCTCCTGGGAGACGGCCTTTCTTCTGGTCATCACTTCAGCCAGAAGAGTCTATGAGCTGCAAGCACTCATGGCTGTGGAACCCTTCATCATCTTCCATGCAGACCAAGACCAGGTATCCCTCAAAACCAACCCATCCTTCATACCCAAGATGGTGTTCAGTGTGGCTCTCAACCAATCCATTCATTTTCTCACCTTCTTTCCTAATCCCAGAACAAGGGGGAAAGGATTCTTCACTCTCTAGATGTGCACAGGCAGCTCAGGCACTATATGCACAGGACTAAATCCCCCAGAAAGTCTGATCAATTGCTGGTTAGCTTTGCTACAGGGGCAGAAAGCAAAGCCATCTCCAAGCAAACCATTTCAAAATGGATAGCACACTGCATCCATTTCTGCTAAAACAGCATGGTAAGCCTCCCCCCAAGGGGGTCAGGGCGCACTCCACCAGAGCAGCCTCCACCTCTGCAGCTTTCCTCAGAGGAGTCCCCACCAGGGACATCCTGGAGGCTGCCACCTGGACATCTGTTCACACTTTACCAAACATTACCACCTGGCTCTCTTCTCCAAATCCAGGGCAGGGTTTGCTTCTGCAGTCTTGCAAGGCATCCTAGCTTCCTTGACTGCCTCCATCTATTTCCTCAGCTTTGGGAATCTAACCAAATGTGATGAACATAGCACAGTTGTGTACACTTATCATAAATGTAGATGTTTGATTGTATTCACTGTTGCAGTCCTGGTTTCCCTCCCTCCATCCCCCTTTTTTCTCCTTCTCCTTTTGCTACCATTCTTCCTTGTTGTTCTCTTTTCCTTACAAGGGACCTACTGGTATTTATTTTCCACTGGTGGGGTTCTTCCACCAGAACCTGACCTCCTACTTTGGGGGACTCCTGACAGGGTAGGGCAAGAAAAACTGATGCAATGGCATCGGCTACCTTACTTTATACCACTGATGACCTGACGTCAGTCCTCAAGTGACAGCAACTGACACAGAAATACTAAGTCTCTGGTATTTGGGCCAAGTGAGGGCTACCTTCGCAGGGATAACCCAAATGTGATGACTGCAACAGTGAATACACTTGAACATCTATATTTATGATGTGTACAAAACTGTACTTTCTTTGCAACGTCACTGTTGTCCCATATTTTCTCCACTTTTTGATGACTGTCTTCACTGTGTTCCATGGTTTATCCAATGCTGTGGAAAGTTTTTTGTACCCTTCTACTGACTGACACCTTTCAGCAATGAGATCCCTTTGATGCCTTGTAAGCTCTCTGAGAACCATGGCTTTTGCTGTAGCAGGAAACTGAGTAAATGTCAGGAAAATCCTACTAGGACAGCTGAACTTTATTTGGGGTTAATCAGAGTCTCTTTAATTAATGGCAGGTGTATACCCAAAAATACTGAATGCTGTTATTAAATCAAAAGGTGCTTCAACAAAGTATTAGTTTAAGGGTGTGCACACACAACAAAGTATTATTTTAAGGGTGTGCACACTTATGCAACCAGAGTATTGTGCATTTTTTATTTTTCATATTTTTCCCATAACAGATTTGTTTGTTTTTAAATTGAATTGCACAGGTTATAGGTGACATTAAAGGTGGGAAAAGTTTTGAAATGATTTATTGTGGTCTCATTTTTTATATCAGAAAAACCTGGCATTTTAACAGGGGTGTGTAGACTTTTTATATCTATTGTATATAATATCCATTATATATGTGTGTATATATATATATATATATATATATATATATATATATATATATATATATATATATATGTATGAATAAAACATGCATAGCTAAAAGAAATGCATAAAAGTGCAAGATGATATAACACATTCAGATATTTTAATGAAGTATACAGTGTTTATCTTTTGAATGACAAAGGGTAGGAATGCTTTATATGTAGTGTGAAAGACAATAGATTGCTATTAAGTGTGACTACCCTTCATGATAAACCAAATATATATGTTGAATGTTTGTGTCATTTGTAAGTGTAGCATTTAAAGTTTGTATTTATTTTGTAATGATTCAGGTAACTTGCTTCATAAAATATATAGTTAGCTGATTACAGAATTGTAGTTATATGCAGCCTGCCTCATTAAAACACAAAGGAAGTGGACCATTTAATACTGTTTGCATTAAAGTAATACAGTACGAGAATGATTCACTACAGACTGGGAATTATGCCCCAAAGGCTGTTTTTGTGTGTGTGTGTGTGTGTGTGTGTGTGGGGGGGGTTCATAACACAAGGCCGCCCTTGGCAATATGACACAACAGTTTACAGTGTATCTGTTGTAAAATGTTAGATTTCTCATCTCATCTTGTTTTTAAGAGCTCAGTTCTCCTCTGTATTAACAATGTTTCTGAGAAACATTAATTTATTAAACAGGTAAGTGGGCTGGCCCAAGAGCATATTTAAGCCCTGACTTGGGCTCAGAAAACAACAGAAAATTTCCTAAGCATTACAGAGTACTATTAAAAGACATAATATTACAGTGCATAATGCAATGACAGTACCTGGTAATGTTATACTAATGCAAATGTTCGACAATAAATGACACTGGAATATCTAGGTATGTGTGGTCACAGTATACTAAATCCAAATCTTGACTTCCATATTTGTCCTCCAGAATCTCTGAAATATTTCCACTTATTTTCAGGTGTGCCTTTCAATATTTTAAAGCTTAGGAGAAGTTGTTTTCTCATGCCCACTGGCAGATTATTTCAGCAGGGAGGTGCAGTATTAACAAATGTTGTTTCTACAGTTGCTAATTTGAAACGGAGGGTTTTAAGTGAAATTACTTCTTGATTACTGTCTCTAGCAGAGTATGTAGAGGTTGTGATTTACTGTGGAAGCGTGGTCATTTATGTTGACTGTCTACTGTGAATAGAAAGTCTGACAAGAAGAAGGTGGCTTGTGCTGTTACAGGAAGCTAATTAGCTTTTACAAGAAGATAACAGTGATGGATTCTGGGATCTGAAAGAGTTATAAAGCAGAGCGTGTTCTGCGTGGAGACATGGGTGAATGGGTGTACCTTCGGTGAAGGTTGTGCGTCAGGGCTGGTAACTCGGCACGTAAAAATCAACTACCAATCATTAGCGGACCGGAGTTCCCCTGTGGTGACCCCTAACCGGGAAAAGCCGAAAGACACAAACAAACATACGAGTGGCAGTGATTTATAGTAGTGATGCTGAATAATAATACGCATACTCTAGCCTGAGAACGAATATGTTTTTTTGCAATAGCCATCCTTGAGTCTGTCAATAACAGATTTGTTCTTTTATAGCAAAGTTTCAGTGGTGTGATATATTTATTGGCTCTAAGTTCAGTATGGTGATGACATGATAATGCTGGCTCTAGGTTTCAACCAAGGTGTTTATGATGTGATGCTTGTGAAACAGTATTGCCTGGTAGATCAGCTATAGTGATTTGGTAAGGCAGCTGAAGGGTTTATTACTACCAATACTCGTGCAGGCAGTTTTTTTGGGAGGGATAGATACCTAATTTTTGGAAATGTAGTGGACTAAAATTGTCTTGTAACTGTGTTTTCTATGGAATGACATGTTTGTCTGAGTTTAGAGTGAGCAAGTCAATGTGTATCTTGTCACACTGATGGGAGAACTGGAGATGTTTGGTTAAATCATTTAAGAAGGGAAACGAGAACAGGACTAAGACCCGAACCCTGCTGGGACATGGGATGTATGAGTTCATGTACTTGATATATTTGAGCCTCTGCTTACCAGGAAGGTTTGGTTATGTAGGTAGTTAGAGAACCAGTGTAGTACACTGGGGCTCTTGTGGTTAATAGTCATATCAAAGTAAAGATCACCTGTGAAGAGGCCATTGCTCATGCTAAAATATGTGGAATTAGTAACAGCATTGTACATTATTATAGATTTGTAGGTTGATGGTATTTTTATTAAGGTTCCATCCCAAGGAGACCCTCAAATCTGGGCCACATCTCCCAGTACTGTGGGAGGCTAATAATGTTCATTATTAAGTAGACTTTTTCTCCAGTAAAAATTTATGATCTCCCATTCAGTCATCCAGACTAAACTTTTAAATGCTGCTAGCTAAGGGGAGCTAAGGGCAGCCTATTCCAGAAATGGGGTATATGTTGGGTTAGGTGTTTGTCACACTCTTTGATGTTGTATTATGGAACAAAAGCCAGCCCAAAAGCCATGCTGGTTACCTATAAGTAAACCATATTTCTTAATGTGAAAGTAATTACTGTCAGACTGCTGGCATATTAGTTTTTGATTGTTTGATTTTTATTAGAAGGTAGGAGTTTCAGATTAGTATTAGAAGGTAGAGGTTTGAGACTGGCATGTGTTTATGAAGTTCAGAGGGGCTATAAAATTTGGGTAGCAGTATTAAGTTTAGCATATTTGAATCAATCGGTTAACATTCCTTTAGACAGAGAGGTTATAAATATGGAAGAATGATTTTGCTAAGTACTGGGCTGCCATTTAAGGAAGGTAGTATATAGTGCATTGGGTTTGAAAGAGGATCTTATATAACGTTTGTTCAGCAGTTTCAGATTGCTTTGTGGGAGCTATTCTCAAAACAGAAGGCTGGAATATAGTCAAACAAATTTATAGTGCATGGAGCAAAGGTTGGAATAGAATAATTATGTAGGATGAGGAGTTTGTCATAAGACCAGTATTTTTCAGTCTGTTTATGATGGGTATAAGTACTCAAATTTGCTTAGGTTAATAGTATTCACATGACAGAAAATAGATGCATCTTAATATATGTAATGTCTGAATCATATTAGCCAAAGTTTTTGATTTAAATGAATGTTAGAACCTAATTTTCTCTCCTCTTGATTTCTAACATCAAGATTATTTGAATGCTATTTGAATACAAGTGTTATATATTACATAGATCTATATAGTAGTATGAACAGTTTAAAAAAAAAAAAAAAGTTTATTTTAGTTTATATGATGCTGTTTTACCAAATGTGTAGTTTTGTCTTGATAGATAATTGAATTGAAAACTGTTAACCTCAATTAAATATAACTAGTATTAAATTGATAAGGTGGTAGCTGAGGTACTGCTGCTTAGGGTAGGGGGTTAACTTGAGTAGTAAATACTACTCTAAGTTGGAGTTTTCAACTCCAGGCTGGATGCAAGGTTTAATCCTTACATTATTTTCACTTGTTCATTGTTATATGTATATAGTTTTGACATCCACAATATATTTTGTATACTCATTGTCACTACAAACAAAATTGAATCCTATACAAAATCCCATAAGAGATTTAATAAATACAGCTATATTTAAAGGTACACCTAAAAGAGGAGATGTAACATTATTTATCTTGTTATTTGTTATTTCGATCATAAGATTCTTGAGTTTTAAAAATGCCAAATGACTTCTTTAAAAGGAATTTCTTTAAACATTAATGGATTGAATAATCTCTGTAAAAGGGCAAGCCTAATAAGATACATTAATTTACACAAGGCCAATCTAGTCTTCCTGCAAGAAACCCATCTCTTGGAAAAGATATTGATAAACTAGCCACTAATAAGTATACAGTATTGGTTAGTTCAGAGCACACTCAGAAAAAAAGAGGAGTGGCTATTTTATGGAATAAAAGTATGCCCATTCCTAAAACCATTAAGTCTTTTCAGGATGACAAAGGAATGTTTTGTATGGTTACAATACAAATTAATGGGAAGACTTACACTTTAATTAATATATATTGGATACCTGGAATTGGTATTAATACAGTGAAACATCATATTGATAAGATCATATCATTCTCTATAGAGGATATTATTTTAGCTGGTGACTTTAATTGTATACAACATGAAAGTGATACTACCACTATAAGGAAAAGAAGAATTACATCTAATGCAAAACATTTAAATGATTTTGCTAATTCTTATCATTTGAATGATATTAATAATCAGATAGATTCAAAATCATTACCATACACCTTTTTTTCTAACAGATACAAAACTTATTCAAAAATAGATAGGGTCTTTATTTCTAACCAGATGGTAACAGATTTAATTAATTCCAAAATCATTTCATGTCCTATATCTGATCATAACTCAATTGTTTTTGAATTCATGATAAAAAATACTCATAATGTTCAGATCAAAAGGATACCAGCATACTTAACTCAGCTAAAAGACTATAAAGAATATATACTTTCAGAAGTACAACATTTTCTAGACATAAGTAATACTCCTGAAGTCTCCATTGTCTATGTTTGGGATGCCTTAAATCATATCTATATGGACAAAGTATCAGATGGTATAATAATAAAAGGAAATCTTGGGATAAGGAATTGTTAGATATTCAAAGTAAATTAGACTCTTATAAGCATAATAATAAAGAAAATATTATAGACAAGAAAGTTATTGAAGAAATAAACAAACTAAATGAGAAATACAAAGAAATTTTAACTCATAAAGTTAAAATAACTTTAGAGAAATACAAGTTTTTGTCTTATTCAATAAGCCCCAAATACTTACATAGACTTAAAAATAAAACAAAAGATTGAATAAACAAAACCATATCAAAGAAATCTTTTCTCTAAGGAAAAAGAAGAATGTTTCTAGTATACCAGAAATACTGGATGAATTTAGAAATCACTTTCACAAGATTAACCATAACAACATTAACATGGAACCTAAAGATAAAATAAAGGAGTTTATAACCACAAACATGAATAAAAGCTTAATAAACAACAGATTAAACTATTGGACAAGAGTATTTCATATACAGAAGTTATTACACAAATAAATAAGCTTAAATCAAACAAAGCACCGGGTAATGATGGTATTATACCAGAGATATATAAAATCCTTTCTAAAACTACATATTCATTAATACATAAGGTTTTTATTTTGGCCCAAACTGAGTTAATAACCCTCCCATCTTGGCAATATACATTTATTTCACCAATTTTAAAACCTAATAAAGATCCAACTAGATGTTCTTCATATCGACCCATCTCATTACTTAATGTTGATTATAAAATGTTTATGAGTATTTTTGCCGATAGATTGAAGACAATCATCCCCGGCATTATAGATATAGATCAGATGGGCTTCATTGTAAATAGAAATACTTTTGATAATATAAGAAGAACTTTAACATTAATTGATTTTGCAAATAAGAAAAAGAAAGATTTAACACTTATTAGTCTTGATATAGGTTCAGCATTTGATTCATTAAGTTGGGACTATCTGTTTACCTTACTGAAATGCACAAACTTCTCTGATGCATTTGTAAATTTAATTGAGCATTTATACAAAGGAACGCTGGCTTATATTAAGGTAGGAACATATGTTTCACAAAAAATACCCATTCTTAAAGGTACAAAGCAAGGATGTCCACTTTCTCCACTATTATTCACTTTAGTAATGGAGCCTTGGGCTAATTTGATTAGAAACAGTACTGACATAGAGGGTTTTGAAATAGACGAAAATACAACATCAAAAATTCTACTTTTTGCAGATGATGTTCTAATTACATCAGCAGGATCTAATTCTTCTATGCAGTCTTTATTTGATAAAATGATGAATTTTAAAAGTATTTCTGGTTTAATATTCAATGAAGAAAAAACTAAAATACTACCTATATATACACGAAAAAATATTCTCATTTGTGATTTTACTAAATATGTACCCAATTCAGGTCAGATAACTTATTTAGGTATAATACTATCTAAAGATATTAAATCTATTATATATAATAACTATAATACCTGTTTTCTTAATATACAAAATCTTTTTAATACCTGGAATAATATGTTTTTTACTATGGAGGAGAGACTTACAATTATTAAAATGATAATATTCCCCAAGATTTTATACTTAATACAATCAATAATACTTTCACCTACAAAAATAATTATCAAGAAACTGAATACACTAATGTTAAATTTCTTATGGGCACCTAATAGACCTAGGATTGCATTAAAGAAACATAGCTGGTCTCAAGGGGGTATTTCTTTTCCAGACTTTAATTTATATATTATCTCTTCTATTATAAAAGTTATTACTTTATTAATAGATCAGTCATATATCGCAAAATGGAAAGATTATTGGGAGCTAATTAGTATGCACTTCATGAAAATCTCCTTAACACATAAAAATATGATTGTAAATAACTCCATGTTGTGGTTGCTAAAGGAATTTTGTACTTCACCTATTACACCTAAACATATGGTTTGTTACCCATTAAATATTATTATTAGTTATCGTAACTTTATATTCATGCACCCTAAGTATAGGGAATGGAATTTTATTGTATTCCCTATAATGTATACTCAGGGTATGCTTATGTCATCTACTTCTGAAGGAGCTCATTTAGCTATAGATAATGATCTAAAGTACTGGTATCAGCTGATATCTGATAAAGTTAAAAATCTAGATTTTTTAAAACAAGAATTTGATCTAAGAGAAACTTGCTGGTTAGAGGTTCAGATCTTTAGACAACATCTCATTGATAGAATAGATCTAATGTCTATAACAGTTAAAGAATCTATTCCAAAACTGATTGATTACTTGATATTAAATTTACAGCATAAAGTTTCTGATAAAGGTAAACTTTCATATATACATAAAATTATCAGACAAGAAACTTTTTACAGTGTAGATTCATACTGGAATTATTTCACCTCTATTAATGGGGACCCACCAACTCAACAAGATAAACAATATATATTGGAATCTGCTTATAGAACTACATCTTCCATTGTCTGGAGACTTTATACATGGAAATTTTTACATAGATCTTTTTATACACCTTTGATGATGAATAAAATAAATAATAAAGATAATCTATGTAAGAGATGTAATGTAGAAATTAATGCTGACTGGGCTCATATGTTTTATGACTGTATGAAGTTGAAAGAATACTGGAAGTCAATTAATGAATTTTTGCAGGCTCTTTTTACAGATAATTTCATTATTTCTAAGTCTCTTATATTATTCAACACACCTGTACCTCAATGTGTTAAAAAGATTAAGCTTCCCTTGTTATGGTCTATCCTAGCAGTGGCCAGGAAAATAATAACTAGAAATTGGATTTTAGATACACCTCCTTCGTTCAATGAATTTAAAAAATGTTATGAATATAATGTGCCATATGGAAATAAGCACAATTAGAATGAGAACAACTAGAAAAACATCATATTATATTGTATGGGATAATTTACAAAATTTGTTAAAAAAATTCTAATTTCAATAGCACGGTATTTTAGTTTAATTAATTGATCTGATTGTAGTGGATGTCTTTGTAAATACTTTAGTTGTTTTGTTGAATATTATAATAATACCTATTTTTAATTACTTGTATAAAATTGTTATGATATTTCTCTTATATGTTAAAACAATAAACCTGTTTTGAAAAAAAAAATTTGCTTAGGTAATGGATTGCCTGTTACTTGTAAGGTCCTCCCTCTTTACTGATCTTTTTTTCTCCCAGTGTGAGAAGGGCCGGGTTTCTTCTTGGGTCCTAAGTTCATTGTAATGTCATTTCAAAAAATGCTGTTGCATTAAACTTGATAGATATGATGAACATTTGTTTTTATTTTATTGGTAGAAGTGAGTAATACATTTCATTATTGTGAACATATTCAAGGAAAGAACTTTTAGAATTATGTACTGAGTAGCAGAAAATGTACTATTTGGTCTTTAAGAATGTGTTAGGTTTTATCCATTGTTCCAATATTTTTTAGATTATGCATTCACACTGCAATATATTGCTGAGATATGTAGACACATATCTGTTTATAGCAAACTGAATGGTTAGGTGAGACTCTAGGTACACATTTCTAATATCTTCTCATAACAAGGCAGGCAAAGTCTGTCTGTAAGTTGAGTATTGGAAGATTGGAAGATATCACTGAATGCCGTGTACTTCCTCTCAACTCTAATGAAGATTCATAGCTACTTCAGTAAACATTGATTTCTCTAAGTTGCATTCCTCTTCAAACCAACTAAATTTTGTCTACTTAATGACATGCATAAAGCCTGTTTCTGTGGTATTGTTTATGAAACATCGCAAAGACTTTTCTGTAAGCTGGCTTAAATACGAGTTAAGTCTAGCATCTTTTACTAAAAATCCCTGTTTCGCCTCTTCATTTAGAAATGAGACTTTCTACTTAATTGTACACAGAACTGACTTTCTACTTGATTGTACACAGCATTTTAATGCAAAGAAACATGGCTGGCAAAATGTGCACAAGAAAACTTGTTCTTTGGTATGATGTCATCTGTTTGGTAAAAGCTCAACAGCAGTACACTTGCAGCTCTTTCTGTCGTTCCCCAGGGATGTTGTGATATTTCCATTAAGTAGAATGTTTCTATTATGCAGGAGAAATTGGCCAAATTCAGTCTTTCACTTACCCTTGTGGATAACATAGCAAGGAAGAATAAGTTTTAACTAATGCATTTTTTCTACTGTTTCCGCTATGAAGAAATGAGAAAACAGACATCCATCTGTTGATGGTGCAATAATGCATTGTGTCATTTCCAGGTATCTGACAATGCTCAAAACTGTAATGTAAGAGGATTTATGTAGTTGTTTTTGCAAAAGTTTTTGCCTTCACAGGTGAACAGGTCTATACAGTGAGGCATCAGCCTTAAAAATATGTGTAGATCAAAAACAGAAAAAAAAAAGGCTTGGGAAGAGATGATATTTCCCTTAAGTGGCTTTTTGTTGGCCTGTTTTCAAATACCTGTACCTTCTTTGATTAGGGAGTGATAAAGAGAGAAGACAGGCTGTATGTTCATAGAAATGTTAGTGCTCTAAAGAGTTATAAATATGCTGTATAAAAGTGACCCTAGCTGACTTATGAATCATACCTTGCACAGAATGAATGCTGCTGAAGTAGTACATATTCATTGCATCTCCTGTCACTAATAACGGATACTGTCTAAACATGAGATATCACTATGTGAAAGAGAAAAATAGGGTGAAAGGGACAGATGGCTTTATTAGCAAGATTTACGTAGTAATATAACTAATGTTAAGTCTTTCAAGGTCTATTTACATAAGATTGTTTATCTGTTTGTGAGCCATTTATTTCATGGGAACCCGTATACAGCCACCAAGGGTTTTGTTTTTCTTCATGCTGTAGGATAGTTCTTTCACACAATCCACCGTGGTGAAGCCCTTCTAGCCAATGAGTGACACAAAATAAAATGCTGATAGAACAGCTACATGCCAAGAAAGAGGGGTGGGTCGGGAATATTCACTGTTTTATACTTGCTGTTATTGAGGTTAACAAAAGTCTTTGCTGCGATTCCATTGTTGCTTGGTGACTGAGGGACACGCAAAGCTTCATATCCCGGCAACGTTTACAGTGGATTTATCGCACACTAAATCAGAAGAGCCACCTCCAGATTTCCTTCTTTCCCTCACCCTCCAATTCAAATCTCTAAAAATTTCCTAATTGGCATGTAGGAATGCCTAATTTGCTGCTTGTTTCTGTGATGGACTTCCAGCTGGTCTCAGTGCCAACCTCTACCATCCCCCTCAGCAACTGAGTCTTTAATAGGTTAAGAAAAGTTATTGTATTTTCTTGAATAGTGCACAAAAATCCCAGGATGCCTTTCACATTTAGCTGTTGCATGGCTAGCAGCTTTGGTGAGTTATAAAGAAAGGTCTTTCATCTTCCATTTTCATGGTAGACTGTCACATTTCAGCAGTTGGTCAGAATCAAACTTCTATCATCGCTTCATCTCCCAAAATGCAACTTGCTTTGAACTGTAACAACTGTTGGCTTTCACTGGACTCACCTTCAAGAGGAAATCAAATAATCTTTAATTGCAGAGAACTAGGTTCCTGCTGCTTAAAGAGCTATCACATAACAATCAGATGTAAAAATGAACTTTTAATACAGGCTCTCATTTTTTTGAGGATACTGCTGTTACCTGATTATATGGGATATCACGTATCAAAATGTCAGGATTTCTTACATAGTGTGAGTCTTTTTTTCAGTTAACACAGATCTCAGAAAAGTACTCCAAACCACTATGACTTTAAACATAAAACTTCTACAATTACTAGAATAAAAGGAAATCAATATCTGTGTAAAGTCTGTGACATTATGTGGATCACAGATTCTGTTGTAGTGTAACATTTGTTAACGAACATATATTGACTGCATGTCAGACTCAGATTGTGAATATAGTTGTACAACATGTATGCATAATGTCTGTCAGCTCTAGTTTTCTGAACAAAAGCTCTTTCAAATTATCTTCATAGAGTATTGTAAATAATAGTTTGAAGAATGAAAGCTATTCCATTTTGAGATTACATAAGACAGGGTTCTTGTGTATTTGAAGGGAAATTTGTGTCAGTGTTAAAATTTGGACTTGCAGAAATCATGCAAATAATTATCACTTTTTTAAATTTAGACTTTAAGCCCATAATTGTATTGTTTGAGCACATAACTGTATAGATTTATTTTTTATTTTAATTTGTTCCATGGATGCAAATCCATGCATATTTTTATATACAGATCTCTCACATTCACACACACAGTGTGTGTGTGTGTGTGTGTGTGTGTGTGTGTGTGTGTGTGTGTGTATGGATGTACATATACTCTCAGACAAAGATAAGCTATAAAATGCTTAAATCTAAAAGATGGGCTAGAAACAGTAATGTGACTGGGTAACAGAAGTATGAAAATTATCCTTGAGACAAATCCACTAGCAAAAATGCCAAACAGTAAATGCATCAGAAATGGGTGCATGTAATAAAAATAATCCTTTCTAAACATGGTTTCTACCTTTTGTTTTAAGTATATAGACCTGCAGTAACCCCTAAAGTTAAAAATGATAAAGTACTACCATGACAACATGATATCTAAATTAAAAAAGTGCTACAAACGTTTGCCCCAAAAAGTACATAACACAAAACACAAGGAAAGTATACAAATAAAACTAATCAACAAAATGTATGAGTTTAAGTCACAGCCTAACTTCCTTACAGACTGCAATAAAAAACAACCAGACCCAAGTTCAAGCTCAGAATAGATCTCCCTCCCTCCCTGATAGTCCACTGTAGTTCACCATGCCCCACCCATCACAAACAAGAAGTACCATTAATTTACTGAACATGTATAACATCAAAAGGGAAGCACTGTACTGGTAACTTCTACCCCCATCCCCCTCCACAAAAAAGGAGAACACACGTGTAGTCTTAGACGATATACACAACACAGAATCACAGTTGGTAGCTCATGTAAAAAAGATGGTCTAAAAGAAGAAAAAAATCTCCCAGTCTATCAAGTGTGGTATAAAACACCAGAAAAAAGCATATAGTCCATTACCTAATAAATGTTATTTTAACGATTAAAGATTTAACCTTACAGAGGTAAAATTCACCAAACAATCCCGTCAAAAACATATACACTGCACTCCCACAATGAATCACTCCATGCTATACTCAGGTAAATATGAAGAAATTAATGCATTTACTTAGAATCAGAAGAGCATTTGGCTGCAAAATAAAAAAAAAATTGATTGTCTTCTGCATTATGAATATAAACAAATGTCCATATAGTAATTTCTAAAAACATTTACACAATATTTTCAGTGTACTGTGTTTAAGCCCTGTCTTATCAACTATAGAAATGGGATTACACATTTCTGCATATAAATCTGGTTTCACTTAAATGACCAGACAGGATTATACAGCACTGCTTAAAGCAAAACATGTGAATAACACATAGCAAATTACTCCAGTTATGGTAAGGCATTTGGTCAGCAAGAGATTGATTCCAAAAGACTTGTTCTCAGTGTAAGAGACTTACTATGATTGAAGTCTGTCCTGATTCCAAAAGACTTGTTCCCTGCGTAAGTGTCTATAACCAGGCTTACACCAGGGGCCGGTTTCCAAAAGGCTTACTCTCAGAATAAGTCACTTAGTATGAGTGCAAGTCTTGGAGTTAGTGACTTGGAGAGCAAGTCTTGGAATCTGGCCCCATGCTTTATTTTGAGTATTTCCAAGCCTCAGTATTTATGGCCAATAGTAAGATCAAGCTCTGTACATTTTGTTTCTGTCATGTGATTTGTCTTTTTACACATATTATCATTTTAGTACTTTTAGGAACTGTGTAATAAAATACTAGGCCTCTAATGCACAAGTCCAGCTATAAGCATGATTTCACAAAATAACTATGCAAATAGTACAGTGGCAGCAAAATATTCTTTTTTGCTGGAGTTTATAAAATATTAACATATACAATACAGTACACTCAAATTCACTAGTTCACAATAATTTGCAACAATTTTCAAAGTACTAATGTAACTAAAAGTAAATAAAATAAATGTCACTTCACACAACGGTTATTTTACTATATGAATTTCATATACAGCTTGGGTGGTGTGATGTTCTATATAAGAAGACACTAAAATGAGATAATTGTTTTGCATGTGCTCTTTATCTTATTTTAAAATATTCATCATTACATAAGAATACATTCTGTTATGTGTATTGAACATCTGTTACCTCACAGGAAGTGTGCTTTGAGAGCTTATCTGCTTAAATGGTATCCTGACTGCTATCTTATATGATGTATCAGAAATATGTCTACGTTATTAATCTGGTATAAAGATGTAGGTATGGGTTTGTCTCGAATGTGTGCTGATAATATGGTCATTTTTTTTAGTGGTGTCAGATGTCTTGTACTAGAGTAGAGCCATTATGTATGGCAGAGATATATAAAATATAGAGGATGTACTGCAAACATAACTGTTTTTGTCCTTGTTTTCTTTGCACATAAAATACTTTTTGCTAATGTGTTTGTCGCTATACCTCAGATTACTTACTACTGTTGAAACAGTGCATTCCATTTTGCCCCCTTGTCTATCAAGGACTATCTCCTCTGACGACTTTGTCACAGAGGCACACCAGTATTTTCTCAATGCTGCTTTTAACATCTACACCTGTTTTGATTTCCTTGCAGCCAGGATGTGCCACTGCCTTTAAATACTCCTGCTCATTACTATGGACCTCTATCTGGGTACTCTGCAAAGTCTCAACAAGAGTGTTCATTTCAGGTAAGAAGAGCTGCTGTCCTTTCTCAGTGTAGTTCTGTAGTGGTCTATTTCTATGTGTTAATGTCTGTTTTTACTGTAGCAGCTAGAACTGTAATTGCTATACCAGCAGAAAAGCTGAGACTGTATAGATGCACAATTGCACACACACATATATATATATATATATATATATATATATATATATATATATATGTATATAGGTTTATAGGTAGGTACTAGGCTAGCGGCCCAAGGGCCTACATAAGCCTAGCCAACAAGGTTCCCCGGCTTACGCCACCCAAGAAAGTTATTTTCCTGTGCCACTGTCGAGCAGAGACACAGAAGTGATCCCCGGGGTGGGCATTTCCTATTTCCCATCCACTCATCAAGATTTTTCTTGAAGAGTGCTAATGAAGAACTTTGCTTGACATAGATAGGTAGCATGTTCCAGAGTATGGGAAGTCTTTGGGAGAGGAATCTATCCCTACAGCATGTCCTGTTTATTGTGGTGACAAGGTTTAGGTCCCTAGAGCGTGTAGCTCAGCGGGATTGGGATTTCTTTAGGTGTAGCATGTCCAGCAGCTCTGGGTTTGACATAGCTTTATATGTTAGGCAAAGATCACCTCGGAGTAGGCAATTTGCTACAGAGTAAAGCTGGAGTTTTTTGAGGCGGTCAGTGTAGGGCATTTGTTTGAGGCCAGTAATCCTCTTTGTAAGATACTTCTGTGGCCTTTCCAGCTGCTGCAGATGTCTTGTGAGGTACATTCCAAAAGGGGCGTTGTACTCTATAATGGGTCTAATGAGTGTCGAGTAGAGGGGAACAATATATATACATACATACATACATATACATATATTAAACCTGTAATTCTGAATTGACATGCAGTCTAGTAATATTTCCGTAGAGCTTTACAGCATTAGTTTAATACAGATCATTGCACTTTATTTTTGTATGTACAGTATATGCTGTATTTATAATCTAGAGAACATATTACTCATTATCATGCACCACTGGGTTGCTTTCATTTATTTAATTGGTACCAGGAGATTAGACACTGCAATATTGGTCTGAGTTTGCAGTAGAGAGTATTATGTGGGCAGGGGTGATCGATAGATGGTGGATGTGGAATTATTTTAAGGAGCACACACCATCACTGGATATTCTGAATATTCATTGGAGTTTCACTTTGTTCTGTTTCAGAATGGCAGTCAGCAAAGCTGTTTTAGTACCAGACAGTTCAGCAAAAGCACAGTGTCTGGCTTGTGAATTAAAGGGATGAGGAGACAGTGAGACAAAAGGGAAAACATTTCTTTTTCTTAGCAATGAATTGAAAAGGATTGTAAAACAGGCAGTAAAACTTTCCTGCTGACTACAGTGCTGCAGTTAGCCGA
>NC_056744.1:225776733-225951733 GCF_019279795.1 Protopterus annectens
GCACATGCTAACAGCTAGCGTTCAACTACCCAGAATTTTGCAGAACTTCTCTAAATTTGCTTCACATTTTTACCCTGACACTCAAAAAACTTTGCAAAATCTGGTAAATAAGTGTTGATTATAACCAATCAATAACGCCTCACATTAGAATTTCATGCTTGTCATAGTTCAGTAACTGCATCTTGCTGTTTCAAAACCAGCAACTAACTGTTCTATATTCTGAACATTCAACCAAGTAAGTCCCCAACCAAATCTGAATGTTCAATTAAAAGCCAGATACCTGTGACTTATTCTTATGACCAATGCTTTGTTTTTATCTTTCTACAGAACAAATGTTGGTCGATTAGTGCTATTGCTGACCTGCTGTGATCAACTAAAGCACATTTCTGGAGGTTTTTTTGAGGTTGTGTGATCATGAAGTTTATATATATATATATATATATATATATATATATATATATATATATATATATATGGTCTCAACCACTTAGCTTGTCGAACACCTAAATGTCAAGAGCTAAGGGTCGAAAACTTACAATCTTAAACGGCCAGGTAAGCAAAGTTTTTCATCAGGAAAGAATTCACTTGGCCATTATTGGGAATTTATTTATTTTCAGTTTGATTACTGGGGAAGTCCACTGGGCCAGAACATGCCCATTTTCAGTGGAGGCCCGGGGAGAAAAGCTCCAATAGCAATACAATAATGGTTACATAATGTTAAAGGTAAAATACATGCATAAAAATTCATACAATGAGGAAATGCAAATGCATACAATGTATATCATAAAACACAGTTAACAGATAATAGAGAACACAGTTTACAGGTATTTCCATTTAGCACAGCATGGTCAAATGTCTGGAAAATTGAGATCTGAGGTTTCTTGTGTTTTTACATTAGAAGGGGGGCAGTTTGCATGCAGATGTTTTAATTAAGTAAGGTAAAAACTTGCTGTGCAGACTATAGAAATAGTGTGATATTTACAATATTTACATACCTGGAGTCAGGTGAGAGAATTGCTTATTCATTGACTGTCAGCTTAAGTCTATTTTAGGAGAATAGAAATATTAGTTTGAGGGAAGAGTGGAGCATGGAGTATGAAGACCTTTCCCAATGTAGAGTGACCTTGGAGTTGGTATATTTAGTTAGGAGGGTGTGGGGGGCACAGCCCCCCACATCAGGGGATGTGGTGAGCAAAGCCTCCCACTTTTTTACAGCTTGGAAGTTTATGTTATTGTGGCATGGCTAAGCAGATTCTTTCCCAATGAAAGAATTTGCTTACCTAGCTGTTCGAGATTAAGTTTTCGCCAGCTGTCGACATATAGGTGTTCGACAAGCTAAGCCGTCGAGTAGATAATATAGACTGTATATATATATATATATATATATATATATATGTTTTTATATATGTGTATGTATATATATATATATATATGTTTGTATATATACATATATATATATATATATATATATATATATATATATATAAAATAAAGGGACTGTGCGGATGAAGCCCGCAAGTTAAGAGGTGTGCAGGGGAGAGACTCTGTGAAGATACAGTTTTTGTTACATTTTGGTTTGGACAGGTGGCATTTGAAGGTAGTTATGTTCTCTTTTTTCTTACTTTATGAACTGCAGTATGCAAGTGTATTATAACTGTATTTGTGAAGAGCTTTTGCTGGCTATGTGTATCAGTCAGTCTTTACATAGGCAATGCACTGTGTTTATGTGTGTGTGTGTGTGTGTTTACAATATATTTTATGGATTATTGGATAACTTTAACTACTAAGTTCATTGCATAATTGCATATCCTTATGTCTCTGACCTTTGCCCATTTCCCTTGTGCTTACCTGTTCAGGAAAGAACTCTTTTTTTATTTCTTGTTCATAGGTTCATAGGTAGGTACTAGGCTATCGGCCCAAGAGCCTAAGTAAGCCTAGCCAACAAGGTTCCCCTGGCTTACGCCACCCAAGAAAGTTAATTTCCTGTGCCCCTGTCGAGTAGAGCCACAGAAGTTATCTCCAGAGTGGGTATTTCCTATTCACTCATCAAGATTTTTCTTGAAGAGTGTTAATGAAGAACTTTGCTTGACATAAATGGGTAGCTTGTACCAGAGTATAGGAAATCTCTGGGACAGGAATATATCCCTCCAGCATGTCCTGTTTATTGTGGTGAAAGGTTTAGGTCCCTAGAGCATGTAGCTCGGAGGGATTGGGAATTTTTTAGGTGTAGCATGTCCAACAGCTCTGGGTTTAGCATAGCTTTATATGTTAGGCAGAGATCACCTCAGAGTAGGTGATATGCTACAGAGTAAAGCTGGAGTTTTTTGAGGCGGTCAGTGTAGGGCATTTGTTTGAGGCCAGTAATCCTCTTTCTGAGGTACTTCTGTGGCCTTTCTAGCTGCTGCAGATGTCTCGTGAGGTACATTTCAACAGGGGTGTTGTACTCTATAATGGGTCTAATGAGTGATGAGTAGAGGGGAACAATGACCTCTTTTTTCCTGGATGAGAACCCTTTTGTGATGAGGTGTGCCACATAGAAGGATTTCCTGACTACTGTGGTGATGTGATTATCAAAGGGGAGACTGCTGTTCACCTGGGTCCCAAGGTCTCTTATCACACATTCGGTGTTAAGTAGACTGCCGTTTATGTGGTAGTTCATGGGTACAGAGTTTTTACCAAATGGGATGGCAATGCATTTTTTGGCATTGAGCTTGAGGCCATGCCTCTGACACCAGCATCTGTCTTAAGACTCGAATATGGCTCCCAGTTTGCAGTCATCTGTGAACTTCATTATCCAGAGGCCTTCTGTGTTAGCATGTACTTCAGAGAAGTAGATACCAAACAGGAGACGTCCCAGGACTCAACCCTGTGGTACTCCACTTGTCACTGGTTTGGACAGATTTGGAGTCTGCAACTTTTACAGTGTGGGTTCTGTCAGTGAGCCAGTTTGCAACCCATGTTGTAATGTAGGGATTTATACCTAGTTTAGTGAGTTTAGCTATAATTCCAGAATGGGGGATGGTGTTGAAAGCCTTGGCAAGGTCAAGATAGGCTGTGTGAACCACCTTACCCTCGTCTACGGCTTTGGTGACTGCCTCAAAGATGTCGATCAGGTTCAGGAGGCATGATGTGCCTTTCACAAACCCGAACTGGGTGGAGCCCAGAGTTTGGAGGTTACCAATGTCTTTGTTTATGAGTTCCATGATGATACTTACCATGGCCTTACAGACCAGGCTCGTCAGGCTAATAGGGCGATAGTTCCCAGGATCAGTGGTGTCTCCCCCTTTGAGGAGTGGAATAACTGTTGCTGTGCAACATTCAGTGGGCATAAAGCCTGACTTGAGACTATGATTGAACATGGTGCTTAGGTGGGGTGCCAGTTCGTTCTGAAGTTCATGTAAAACGCAGCCTGGGATGTTGTCCGGTCCCATGGATGCTGTGTTTATTCGTTTTAGAGAGTGCAGCTTTTACCTGCAAAGATGCGATTACAGGGACTATGCATGCTTCCTGTATAGATATGGGCCCATTAGGGGGTGAGAGGGGGATAAAGTTAGCACTGAACCTGTCTGCCAGGATGTTGGCAATATCAGTTGGTTCTGCAATTTTCGTGCCATTGTGCTGTACCTCAGAGCAGATCTGGGTGTTGCCATTGAGATTCTTGACATAGCTATAGAATGCTTTGTGGTTGCCCTTAGAATCAGTGTAAACTTTAAATGACAAAATTAATCCACCATTTTCATATACACCCTTATCAGCCCCATGTCCTGCAGCCTCATTGCATATTTATTTCTCTACCCCATACTTATCCTTTGGTGTATTTGGATCTACACCTTTCCTGAACTGCAGAAGTTACTTTCCATGTTTGGATTGATCATATAGCAAGGCAAATGATGCATAACATGTTAGACTTTTCTGCATTTCATTTGCCCTTTCTACTACAGGTGTAGTTCTGCTTCCCAATTCAATCATACATTTGATGCAGAAATTTTTCAGACATCATGAAAATGTTCTTTTGAAATTAAATACCGAATGTATTTTCTTTAGTCTCTGGTGAAATCTTTTTTGAAGGTGCTGAAAATAGTTGCCGTTTTAGTTCAGGAGGCAGGTTTGTACAAGAACAGTGTTTAAAAATATTACAAATGTTAAAGAACCTTGACTAGGTTGGTGCACAGAGAGGGCATGACCTTGGATTGTGCAGGTAATTAGAACTTCCATAGTGGACCTACTGTGTAAGGAGATGACCGGTAGGGGAAGGACAATGTCACCCATGGCCTGCTCATGCTGCTTGAGAGTGGAGTGAATGGAGTTGTTCAGTGATGCACCATGCTATGATTAAGACCAGAAGGCAAGCTGTTGGTGCAGAATGTGCATTGTGTACCCCTTTATGAATATGGCACATTGTATGATGGCACTGGCACCACGGAAGCCTCCATGGGGTTGATGTTTGCACATATTGCATTTAGGAAAATTGGTGTAGACTTCAAGAGTAGGAACCAGCTGCTGGTAACAGACATGGTGCTTCAGCACTAAGTAAATGCACTGGAAGACTGATGACTCCTGAAAAGGAAGAGCACTTCAGCCAGTGGTGACTGCTGCATTGCATATGGCATAATGGAAAAAGTCTGTATGGCATGATGGATGGGCTATATGTTTTGGATGGGGAGGCATAAAACTATCAAAAAGCTCCAGACCTGTGCGTCTCATTTCCCTTGATGAGGTGAGTGAAGCTTAGGCGAAACGTTACATTAAACGTATCTGTAGATGCATTATGAATTTAACTCTCATTTATTTAATTTTTTTTTCCTTTAGTCACGGAAGAGGAATTTTACATACACAGTAAAATTCAGCTTGCAAGCAGGCTGTAACCAGCTTTGTCAATCTATTCATATTTCATGATTATGACAGGAGACTGCCAAAAAAATGTGTGTTAGTATTGGAATGTGTAGGATTCATGCCTACCTGCTCAACATCATGTCCTGTAGCAGTGAATGCAAAGGCCCAACTACCTTCTTGGTGATTTAATGTTTCATGCTTAATTAGAAACTCTCCCATTCCTTCTGCTATCTAGAAATTGTTTTCAACTGTCCTTCTTTCATCGGATGTTCCTGGACCTCCTGCTATATGATGATGATGAAGTTCCATGTGTATTTTATGATTTCCCAACAAATACAGTCCAAGCTTTTTATTCATGAAATGCGATTTTTCATATCACAACCTGTAATTTTTCATGGATTAGAATAAATTTCTAACATGGTTAAATGACAGTATGAGCAATGCAAGTGACAATTGTTTTGTGGATATAAGCTGTTGTAAGAATAGTTATTCCGATTCAGAAGTTCAGGTGTGACCATGAGGTAGGGCAAAGTGTTTTCAGGAGTAACTTGCATATCAGAGAACGATGGAATGCTTTACTGCTGTTTGCTCATTCCTCGAAGTTCTACAGTTGTTGTGCTAAATCTAGGCACATTAATACCATTCTGTGACATCATTAGCCTTTCAATAATCATTCTATTTATGACACCATTGCTGAGTCATGGAGTCTATCAACTTAAATTTCTGAGTCTTGTAGTCTGTCAACTTAGATACACAGTTCACCAAGTTACAGAGCAATAAGTAATGCTTTTGTTGTATATTTTATTGTAAATTGCAATAATTGAGCTGGAAAATATATTTTTCACTCACACATCTTGCTAAGATGACAGGGACTTCTAGGATCTCTGCCCACTAGAATAGGAAACCACATGTAAAACATGCTCTATAATTAGATTCATTTATTTGTTTTTCTTTCAGGAGGTTGTTCTTTGCATTCTTGACCTTTTTCAGTTTTTGAGTGCATGAGTACCTCTCCACTACTATAGTTTCTGCTAATGTGACTAGTGACAACTTTTAATCATAAAGCCAAGAGAAGGAATAGAGTCACATAGCTTCAGGACTTGATTCCAGTCCTCATGTTTCCTCAACTAGTCAGATGCTCTTTGAGTGGAATCTTGGTAGTGGGCACTTCATTCCTGTCCTCCTCTCCCGTTTTGTCTAGTTAGCCGAGCCTCTTCTCTTCGCTGCAGCAGGAATTTTGAGAAATCCCTCTTCATTCCTTTAATCCCCCAGATACCCATTTCATCCAGTTCAAGCTTATGACTGTATCCTATCCTGGCTCTCAGTGTATGCAAAGTACAGGAGCTAATTCTGGATAAGATGGACGTTTGTTACAGGGCACATGCACAGGCATGCATGAATGCACACACACACACACACACACACACACACACACACACACATGCGTATATATATATATATATATATATACACACACACACACACACACACACACACACACACACACACACACACACACACACACACACACACACACACACACACACACACACACACACACACACACACACACACACACACACACACACACACACACACACACACACACACAGGGAGGACATGCAGACTCAACTCAGAAGACACATCATTCAGGAATGAATATAAAAAAAAAAGCAAGCAGTTTAACACTAACAGCCATGACACCGTACCAGCCCCATAAATACTTAAGGGATTTATAATGTCAGATCCTTGTAGTTTGTTTTCTTGCACATTAAACTTTGAGTGGTGATCAAGAAAAGAAGGTTGCCACTATCTGTGTTGTGGTAATATGATGTGCTGCATTAGAGAACAGGTCTTCCCAAGTATCAGGATCTGGGTTTCATAAATGATTAACACAAGTCATTGCAGGTGACCATCTCTGAAGAGCAACTAATATATCTTAATTCCGTTCTCTTTTTCAAACACTGCAAAGGATTGTTTTCAGCTTTGGTTCTCATATTAATACTAATTTGACCATAAATTTAAGTTCTCTTCCTTTTCAGTATTTCTAAATGTTGAGTCAAGCAGAGGATAGTTTTCTGATATACAAATGAGCAAATTTTTGTATTGACATTATATAGTGACGTGTTCTAATGCAATCTAGTAAATATATTCTTTTGTCTGAATTCTATAAGATATTAAAAGGAAGATCTAATATGTCATATAAATGCTTCCTGACAAAAATTTGTAGTCAACAGTCTAAATGTTGAGTGTGTGCATTATAGTGAAACAGTTGCCAGTCTTTTGGAGTTTGTTTGATGCATATTGTAATAGTTTTTTAATGTCTTTTTTCAAGCATTTCAGATGCAATGGAGCACAGGAAGGTACTTTGTACTTACTAATGAGTTATACTAAAAAGTACTGCTATATGACATTGGGCCATCAACTCGTTATATTTAACAAAGCTTCATGAATGCATTCCAATATTATAGCAATAACCCACGCCTGGGTGTGGGTAATGCTAGATTTACCCGTGGTTGGCGTGGTTTGGTCACGAGGGCGAAGCCCAAGTGGCCAAACAAAGCCAACCGTGGGTAAATCCAGCATTACCCACACCCAGAAGTGATTATTATATTAATGACATTATTTAAGAAAAAAAAATTACTTTTCTTAAATAATGGCATTGTATAATGCCTCCTTGCTGCCCTTCCGCAGCTGTCTGGTATTCTGTAGCAGTTCTGATGTACTACGCATGCGTATGCCTACGCAGTACATCAGAGCTGTGGGCAGAAAGCAAGATCTCCATTGCTTTTTACTGTTTCGCTATGTTAAATGGGTTTAACATAGCGAGACAGCTTTAAAAAAAGCAACAGAGATCTCCTTTGCTTTTTTTAAACCTGTCTCGCTATGTTAAACTCCTTTAACAAAGCGAGACAGTGTTTTAAAAAAGACTTATACTAATGGAAAACGTCCGGGTGACCGGACCTTTTTCCATTAGTATAAGCCGATTTACAACGTGCACGCTGACCAATCAGCGTGCACGTTTTGGAATATTAATGGGGGGATCATGGTATAATAGTGATTAATATCTTTAATAAAAATGAACTATTGCTACACAGAGAACAATTTCTCTTTCAAAACTTTTGGTTTTTGAGATGCTATTTATTGTGTTATTACAATTATTAAATATAGTTTTCATAATGGTGTCATGAGCACAACTTCATATGTTGTTGGTTGGAAAAATAAGTTCTCTGCTTTTTCTCTTCAAGCAGAAAGAGTTAAGTCTGCACAGGCTTTTAGAATTAAGAAGCTTTTGGAGAGCTCTCAAATTTTTTTTCTACTCTGTGAGGGCTTGCATTGCCTGCAGGCAATCACAAATCATATATATTTCAGCATTTGTGATTACATGCTGAATTCTAAGCAGTTTCTTTTTTCTGCAAGGAGTGTGTGCTTTGGTCTGACATACTAAAATGGATTAAGACTGAATGCAGGTGCTTTTTTTTCACCCTGCTGTCACCTGGCTGTTGTCATGGTAATAAAATCCACACCAAAACAGAAATATGTAGAGCAGAACCGGTTGGACAGAAAGTGTGGCTCAGAAATATTTGAAGAAAAGACTGAGGGAAAGGCGGGGGTGATGTGGTTGGCCAAGTGCAAAGATTTGTGAGAAGTCTTTGGAAGAAACCTACATTTGATGTCTGAATATGTAGCATCTTGGTGCTTATTTTAAAAGTAATGTTCTTTATTTTTCTGTTAAAGCATTATACAGTAGAAAGGGGAGGGAAAGGGGAGGGGAATAGCTAAATTGAAAGACTGAGGAAAAGTTCTGTACGAATTTGAGAATGTTTCATTTAGAACTTTAGAGCTGTGTAATTTTTCCGCTGATGATTTTAACATACTTTTATAAGGGGGGGGGGTTGCTTGCACACTTTACTGCTGTAAATAGACATCATCTATAAAGCCTAGACTCATGCTGTGTGAAATTTACCTGGAAGGTAATCTTTTTGTATCATTGCTTATGTGGGCTAAAGAATCACAACACTGACAGCAGGTCACTAGGAAAAATACAGGGCTTCAAGGTGCCAGGTATTTCACACACACACACACACACACACACACACACACACACACACACACACACACACACACACACACACACACACACACACACACACCAAACATGGCCCAAAGAGGTGTTTATTTGCTGTGCATTAATTCAGATGCTGGCATCCCACCCCCATAGTTCTCACTTGGGGTTACTTACTTCAGATGCTAGCACCCCACCCCCATCACATAGTCCTCACTTTGGGTTACTTACTTCAGGCTGGCACCATACCCCCATCCCATAGTCCACACTTGGGGATACTTAGATTTCCCATAGAGAAGTTTTATTCTGTGACCATTCAAAATGACATAAGCAGTCGACAACGAGTCATATCAATTCACACTCAAAGCACCCTGTCCCACCCCAAGCAGTTGTAACCAGGGCTGTTCATTTGCAAACCTTGGTCTGTAGTACACTAGGTAAGCCTCATTATTGTCCTTCATTAACCACAGCATTCCTTTAATTAAAGAAATAATGTGAGGAAACTAACATATTTGTAATGTAATGTCTTTCAACTTTTCCCAGTTAGGAGTCGCCACAGCAGAACTCCGGTCCGCTAATGATTGGCAGTCGTTTTTTACAGTTCCAAGGTGCCAGCCTGATGCCCAACCTTCAAAGAAGGCACACCCATTTATGCACGCACCTACCTGCATGTTTATAAATGTCACTCGACCGTGGGAAGGACATGCAGACTCCACACAGAAGGCACTTCAGCTGAGAATCGAACCGGAGAAACTCTTGCTATGAGGCAACAGCGCTAACCACTGCACCACCACGGCCTATGAAAATTTGCTAAATGCTCATGTTTTGTTGCAAATTCAACTTGTATTTTTGTTAGATGTTTTGATATTTTGTTGCAAATTCAACTCACATTATTTGTTATGGGTGAAAAGAGTCTACAGATGGGTTGACTTACCTAGTTAACAAATGTAATTAAATAAATAAATCCAATGTCTTCCCACTAGATCTTCCCCCCTAAAAAGAGTTCAAGTTTTTTGAGGTATCCTTTTTAAGGTTTTCTTATAGACAGTTATGTGTAGAGAAGTAAGGGCAAGTTACAAGTAAAGGTTTTTGCAGGTCTTCTTCTCATTAAAATAAATCAGCTGAGTGCCAAACTGCAGCTGTCACAGTACTGTGTCAAGACAACAATTTGGTCCATATTGACACTAAATCCAACAGTATATGAGGAAGCAGTAAACACATTGGCTTTAAGTTGTAAACCAGAATTGTCATTACCTTAGTAGTGGCCTCAATTTATTCCCCATTGTATCAGTATCATATGTGTAGTTTAGCTATGATGCTTTCTTCTATTTGTTCTCCTTTCATGTTTCTGTTATTGCTGTAATAGTTTAACATATTTGTTTTAATAGACAAGCAACCCATTGAGTCCCCTTTTGATTGTTTATAAGATCAGTGATGGACAATGCAAACGTCTGTATGCTGCATCACAATTTCCTTAATGGCTTTGGAATAACACACCGACAAACACCCAAAGAGTACCCTCTCTTGTTGCTAATTTGGATGTATGCAAGACCATACTGCAGTAGTTAATCTGGAGTAAAGGGGCTTAAGTAAGTAAAAGAGTTGAGAACACCACAAAAAATAAATGTGAGGAAACTGTACTCACTAATTTGTTACCCAGAGTAATTACTCTAAGCTGATGTGAGAGTAACAGTACACCACTACAGAGGAAATTATTGTTTGAGGGTGGACATTTTGTCAAAATGTGAAGTGTATGTGCATGTATGTTAGTGTGTGGAGAGCACAGAAGATGAATGTTAGTAGGATGGTTGTGTTGATTTTTATTTTATGGGTGGGTGATCAAGTTGAGTTACAGAAGTTTGTGGATTATTTAGAGTCCACTACTGAATTTTTGAGATTTACAGTTCATGCTTCTTCTTATCAGATAGAGTTTTTGGATGTTTTATTGAAACTTAATACAGATGGGAAATTCAGCACCACACTATTTCGTAAGTCATGCTGGAAAATGGATTGCTGCATAGGGGCAGCAGCATCCCCCTCATATTTTTCCTAATATTGTTAATAATCAGTTTTTAAGAACGTCCAGGCGGTGTACCCAGGAGGATATTTTTCTCCATCAAGCTGAAGAGGTGGCTGTCAATTTAGCTCAACGGGATTATAAGAACAGAGATTAATAGGACTATAGGTGATCTCAAAAATATGCATTATAAGAAAGGCAAACCTTGGTTTTCCTCTAAACAAGGAAATAATCTGCCTGTTGTGAGCAGCAACTCTAAGACAACTAGAATACCACGTGTCTATAGTAGTGACTCTAGGCATGTTTGTGATATACGTAGTAACTGGAAATTGTTGATGGTGGATAGTAAGATGAGGGGCATAGTAGGAGATGCTCCATGTTTTATGTACAAAAGGAATCGTAATTTGAAGGATATACTCTGTTATAAAACATTTGACACGGCCAGTGTTATGTTCCCGAGTATTAAGAAAGGCACATATTCTTGCAAGAGGTGCAAAGCTTGTACATGTATTAAAAGCTCTAATATTTTTATACATCCTCCTACTAACAAAACACTGTTGTTGTAAAGGCTATGCATCTTGCAACAGCAAGAATGTGATCTATATAGCTAGCTGTGATCATTGTGCCTTGTTTTCCGTTGGCAAGACCATTCGGATGCTTAAGCAGTGCATTTTACAACACATTGGCGGTATTAGGAATGGTTTGGAGAGTAATGCACTATTCCAGCATGTTAAGGAATGTGCTGATCATAAGTTCTCTTTTAAGGTGATTGATAGCATTAAGCTTACCATTTGGGGGAGGTGATATTAGGAGCAATACAGAGGTGAAAGAGACAAATTGGATAGCAGATCTGTGAGATGATATCCCTCCTGGTCCAAGATGGTCTGAGGAGGGTGTGGTTATATATATCACTGAATATGTTGGCTATGCTCACTGGGATGAGTATGTGTTACATATCAGCTCAGTACAGTGCTAAGTATTGGTTCTATAACTTCTGACATAGTTATAAAAGACCTTGCGATTTTTGTCTACATAGGTCGCAATTTTCAGTTCATACTTTCCTTTGGTAGATTTTAATTAGCTTCTAAATTTCTCATTATTTTGAGTTCATGTTTAGAAGTTGTGTATTTAATTTACTATTACAGACAATACATTTATTCCTTTTATTGTATAGTTTGTTTATATTTGGATTCCACTTATGAATCTGAATAAAGATCAGTTTACATTTTGGGCAAACACATTTCATAACTAAGAAAGAAGCAGTTTTCATATTAGTGATCTTAAAAATATAGAGTGCAAACAAAAACTTAAGATTTTAAACACTTAAAATATTGTGAAAGAATATAAATAAATTCAACAAATTTATTTAGCATGGAAGATTAAAAAAATATAGAGATTTAAATATGTTTATTAAAAAAAGGAAAGATGTCCAGCAAAATGCTTAAATGCAGTAGTTTTGCACTCATACAGTAAGGAAAACAAGAACTGAAAGAGACTGTTTAAAAGGCAAACAAACACTCTACAGTGTAAACATTATCTAAAGTGTGCTTTGGTGCCAAAAAATAGCAAAATGTTTGAATTGTTTACACTGTAATGCGAGTGTGACATTTGACATTAAATAGGAAACATACTGTAAACATGCAAATTTTAATAACAAAATGGCTGGTTACATAGGGCGTTTAAATGTGCCTGACTGTTCTGCAAAGGACTGGGTTACCCATGCTGAAAGATTGAGCTGTATTGTATGTTTGTTGATGTTACAACTGATTAAAAAGTATCAGTTCTGATTAATATAGTTGTACACTGTGCAGCTTAGTAGCATCATTTAAAATATATGAGAGATATTTTAAAGAAACTTAAAGCATTTTGACAAAGTATATGAATCCATGATAGCAGCACAAAGTATTTTAGCAGGTCTAAAATCCAACATTTCTGCTTTTGCTACTGTGCTCCACACAATTGCTAATTTCTGACAATACTTTATGTAAAGTTGCACCATTGTGCAAATTCCATACAAAGTTTATATCAGTTTTAAATGCACCACTGCTTTGTTTACATACTTTGCAGCACTAGAAAATGGGATGGGAAATATGTGTGCCTGTGTATCGGTGCCTGTGTGTGCCTGGTAATGAGACCATGTGGCCAATACAGTTTGTCCAGGTTACCAGCTCTGCCATCATCTCATAACGCAACTCTGTAGAACCTCTGTTTAGTTATTTCCTATGAAAGATTCAAGGCCAGTGAGAAAAAGCACCAGAGCTCCAAACTGTCTTTTGTCACATTAAATCAAATAATCTGTGATTTGCCCAAATTAGATGTACTTTTTATTTTATTTATTTTGTTACCTATGCCCACTGATCCATTTAGTTACTTTACTTCATTTTGGGATAAAATCCTTTCAAACACCTCCCTTTCTTTTTGGACCTCTGCCTGTTTCTGCCCATGTTTGAAAAGTCTTCTATCATATCAAAGTAAGTATGTGGATTGTAAATATATTATTGGATGTCAGATGGTAGTACAGTTACATTACCATTGGGAGTGGCCATCAACCATACCTCTCAACCTCTTAGAGTAAACAGTCTGAACAAAATCATAAATAATGGGGGACAAAGGCCTAAAAATAGGGACATTTTTTAAATATTTCTCTTATAAACTTAGAAAGTTAATAGAATAATGGGTTTTCCATTAGCATGAATTTTCCGAAGGGTATAAAGTCTGAAACTCAAATGCCTGTCATTATTTTCTGGTTTCCATTCTCAAGGATATGTAATTCATTTGCTAGAAAAAGAAAAACTAAAACTATGAGTCAAAAGTCTAGACATTCTGCGAAAATCTGGACAGTTGAGAGGTATGCTATACAGACAAATTTTGCAGGACTTCCTTGGACAGAATGTTTCTCATAGCAGTGAAGACCCATTCACCATGGCTTAATCTTCATGGAATGAATGTCTTCACAGTTGTGATTATGAAGACAGTGTTCCCAAGGTATGACTTGCCCAAATGAGCTACATTTCATATCAGAAGAATTTTAAAGCCTTCATGAAATGAGAATTGCAGAAATATTTTTCCTTTGAACTGCATCATACATCCACTGAGGAACTGAAAGAAACCTTCATGCTGTTGTTACAGAAAGCCCAGAAACCTAGCTGCCTAGGTGGAATTCCACAGTTACACAAAATTAGTATTTTTTCACCTAGCAAATACCACACATGCAAACACAAATTATACCTGATGAGATATTTCTGAAAAGTTGAGATCATGATTGCACTTAATTAAGGTTGTTATCCACAGACGATGTAAATGATAAAGAATTACAAAGCCTCATCGTGAGGATTCTGCCCGAGAACCTGCAAGTCAACACAGCAACAGTGACATATTAATGAAGCGTTGCTCTGGTGAAGTAAAAACTTTTGTCAGGGATGCTATAACATATTCTATTTTTTTTTTAAATTTAAAATAAGCATATAATAATTCTATAAATGTACATTGCATTGAACTTTCTTTGCATGCATAACACTAAGAATTTTTTCCTTGCAAACTTTTGGAAGTGATTTATCAAACATGCAAGTCATTCCATTGAACTGCAACTAAACCTAGTGCATATAAGCACATTGAAATACATTTACCTCATTCTGGTGTAACATTTAATTGGGTAGGAAGTGTTATGTGTGTACCTGAAGTGTGCTTATTATGCTTGCAGGTTATTGTTTACTGTGAGTGAACCTTTGTTTTCTAACAGCACAGACACAACCAGAGTTAACAGTCTGATATTTTTAGACTCTTTACTGTTCATTTTGGAATAGTGGAACTGAAAGACTGAAAATGTGGATTTGCAAATAGTAAGCCTGAGACTGACATTTTTTGGAATATTCTCTTTTCTTAGAGATTTGGCAGTCTGAGTTGGTATAAGTTTAGGGATATGTGGAGGACCTGACCGCACATCATTGGAGTATGGGGGGGGGGGGGCTTGTCCCCTTCAAAACCAGCTGCAAAAAAGAAGAGTAATATTTGACACTCTCTGTTGTCCTGTATTTTCACACTTTTTTACATAATTACCAGGCTTGGACTAATGAATCATGGAAAGGAATTCTCTTTAGCAGAGAAAGTGCAGTTAGATGTCAGGTGGATGGCCATATTGCTTGCTAGTGATAAGCGAACTACCCCCATACCTGTGCTTGAGATGGCAGTACAGTAGGTGTGGTGTTTTATGATTCATAATCATGATTAATCTATACAGATGTTGTAGTCTGCCATTTTTGCACAGGTGTGACTAGGATAGCTTGCGTATGTTGTCATGATCAGATCTGCATGCAGGTGTTTGAAGCATATGTTTCTTTGTTCATTCACTGATATCCACTTAATTGCATTCAGGATTGTGTGTGAGCAGGGGCTTGTCCCAGCAAACAGTAGGTATGAGGCAGCAGCCCAGTCCTGCATAGGATGTTGGCGTATAGATTCAGTCACTCAAACTACCAACACGCAGTTTATAAAATCACCAGTTTACCTAATGTCATGACCATGTGATGCAGACAGAAACAACAGCACCCTGCAGAAGCCTACACAGACAAGGGGAGAGCATGTGAAATGCACAATGAAAACACCTCAGCTAGGAATAAAAACTGGGTGTGAAGAGCTGTGAAGCAGCATTTTATTTACTCCTGCTCTACATATGAAACCAGAATAATGCACATTTTTAAGCAAAACCCAGGAGAGCATACAGGTGATTTCCATAGCAAAGGCTAGAAAGAGAAACAACCAGTGAGTAACCCAACAATCTGCAAAAATAATTCAAAACAGTGCTTATACAGAAATCATTTAAAAAGAAAATTCTAGTGGCATTGTATATTCATTAACAGGCACATAATCTAAGGATTAAATTTTCCCCGGATTCTTAAATTATCCATATAATTAGTGCTTGCAGCATGGCAGACACTTAGTGGCTTCATTGCATTGCATTTCTTCTGTTGTGGTGCATGGAGACTGTGGCTTCATACACTGACAGCAAAAAATGGAGACAAAGTTCTCATTATATGATGGTCACATGTTGCTAATAATGTAAGCAAAATAAAAAAAATGTCTTTAAGTTTAATTGGCATCACATTACTACACAACAGCATCCCATAACACAGTGCAATAAAGTGTAAGACTGTTATGAAATGACATAATGACTCTTTGTAGAATAGTTTGCTAGATTTTGCCAGAGTGAATTCCATCATACTCTGATCCTCCTCTAGATATGAAAAAGTACTTTGGGAACTCCCTTTAAAATGATATTCTGCTATATAGTAATAACCATCAAAACACACATACATGCACTTGTGCATGCACAGACACACACACACACACACACACACACACACACACACACACACACACACACACACAGACACACACACACACACAAGGCACCATTGAAATAGATCTGCACCTTTTCAGGAAGGCTGGCTTCACCATTTATAAAAGTCCTGCACTATGGTGTAGAAGAATGAGCGTTGCTTGGTGTTGTGCCTTCAGTAATGAAAGGGACCTTGTTTCAATGCCACATGCCATGGTTTTCTGACACATGATAGATCAAGCAAAGGATAATGGGTAGTACTTGTAAGGTACATATGCTTGCAGGGGAGAAGGAGCACCAAACTTCCCGCACTGGTACATCCTTGCCCACTACTCGTTGGTGTCCTTGATGAAGCCCTCCTGCCCACCTTAGTAATGCATGCTAGCTCTCACCCTAACTGTGCAGCTTACCTTACAAAACCCTTTCCATAACCCCACCACTGTTCAGATACATGTGAGCTGAATGGTCGGTAGGGATGTAGGTAGTACATCAGACAAGGAGATTTATTTCCTTTTACAATGTACTGTGTGTCAATAATTAGAGTTGTCAGTATAGCGAATTGTCCATGGTTTTTTTTGTGTTATATAATCATTATATAATCATATTTTTTTTTGCATATTTTAGCTATGATTCTGATTGTCATATGGCTGGTTAGAGCAGGAGAAGGCGTACCATCTGATAGATTCTGTAGTAGGTGAATGGCAAGAGATTGGAGGAACCCTTCCATGATTTGCATGTAACAGCATGTATTGACATGCCATCTTCATAATGTACGTATTGTTGGCAAATGACTTGGAGGATAAAGTCTCATTTCCCTGTAAGGGGGGAGATAGCTGTGGTTATCTGGAAAGTATCCACAGCGAGAAGTGGACTGCAGTTTTCCCCTTCAGATTGTACAACATGACACTTGGCATCTGCCCCTGACTCCACTCTGAAGAATATAATGGGAATGCAGTGATCTTGAATGAATAAGAAAATGACACATATGGTGGGGTGATGCCTATGCAAGAAGAATCCCCCAGCAAATTTATAAATAAAGTAAAGCTGAAAGCAATTCTAATGTCTTTTATTGGCTATGAATCTTGTTCATTGGTAGTGCTTAAAGGTGAACATATGGATAAAGTTGCGCATGTTCAATAATTTTACTTCACTGAGGGGGGTATGCTAGAACAAGTCAAAAAACCCACCTTAAACAAGGAGGTATAACTTTGGCAGTCAAATCTGTAACCTGACTTTCTATAATGTAGATTTTATGTTATTCAGTTCTGGTAAGTAATTGTGTAGGTGTATTGAGTGCAGAGGTCTGATTTTCTAGGACAGACAAAAAGGAGCATAAGGGATTTACTCCACATCACAAAAGCGTTCAAATGGGTTCTACTGGAACAGGCTGGACATTTAACTTTGTTCCCTAGTCTTCCAATCATTGCACTATACTGCATGTATCCTATGTTGTGCTTGTAATTCACTTTCAATTCTGGATTCCATAGGAATAGAGTAATTTGCTGCTTTGGGTCATTATTACACTGTATACATTTAGGATTCAGCAATTCAGAATGGCATGTTTCTCATGGGTGCTTTCTTTTTGAGGTTTTACCCTGATAGGTTTAACACTTCTAAACTTCACTTTGCACAAATGTACTGGTGATGAACAGTTGGCTATGTCCATTTTATTCCATTATATTTCACAAGTTTACCTTTTGTACAAATGTAACAAAACACATTTTTAAATTATCTAGATGATTAACTTAAATGTTAGCAAAAAAAAAAAAAAATCTTGCAAATGTGTGTAAGGCTGTATCAGGACTTATGTTACTGCAGAAAACTGCAATACACATTTTATTTCTAGCTATGGCACAGTGTCCCAAAGGAGGTGCTGTCTCTTCCTGGTACCGGAGCCATGTCTGTTTGCTGTACTGCCACCCCCACCATGTTCTCTGTTCTCAGTTAGAAAGTACATACTGTACACCTTTAAGTGGTCTGCTATCAGATAACTAGTGCTTTGGTCTCTGGTCAGCAGGAAGAAAGATAGAAAAATGATTTTTAACATAGTAGGTTTGTAGTAGACAAGTGCTGCAGTTATTTTGCATTTGAATGCTGTGAAACATTCAGAGAACATGATTAGTTCTGTGAAATGCATACCTTCTCTAAATGAGAAGCACTTTATTAAAGGAGACAACTCAGGATGCTGTGCCACAGTCAAAACACACAGCTGAGTTTCTCAAAAGGCAGGCTGCTGGATCACTCATCATTATAGGTTAAGGTAAATATAACCATTTTAACCTCCCCTTCCTGTTCCTTCTAGTGAAAAAAATTGTATCATACCTCAAGATTAATTTCCTTTCGATGGAGGTCAGACTGGAAGTGGTTAGAATGTAGAAAAGCAATTTCTACTCTTGTAACTGAATGAATTGTTTTAGGCGGTAAGCTGTTAATAATAATGCAAAGAAAAAGGGACCAGGAATATATTTCCTGTAGAATTATTATGTTTTTAGTACTGGTAATAGAACACAAAATACATGTCTGTTTAATGTGCTGGCTAAACTGGATTTTGATCTTTTTAAACGGTATGGTTAATATGTATAGTATTTATTTAATGGTTCTCATAATAAATGCAGGTATTTTCATAATGTCTTGCAGCATTTTCATTTACTTTATGTATGCCTCTTTTATGAGGGAAGATCTGACTGGGAGTCTTCAGAAGCCCAGAAATGGCAATTTCATGCAGTTCTTAAATAAGAGTGCTATATAAAAACAGGCTAACCCTCTATTTGTTTGTGGTCCTTGAAGACAGGAATGCAACACTAACAAATTTCATGGACTTTATTTATTTGTACATGTCAACCTTGGTAGAATACTGATCCAAATGGGTCTTTTTTTCAAGCTCCACCTGGGAGCACTATCTGGTTGTGAATTGTTCAGAGGCACACTGTTGGGCAATGGAGGCTGTGGGAATCAAACCCTGGTCAACAGAATCAGCTCTTTAAGAAATCAAAGCGATAATCCCCTTCACTAATTGTAAGTTAGACCTTAATCCATTCTGAAGTAATTTCAGATACCATGACTGATAACTTGTCATGACTATTACATTAAGCTTAAATAACTTATTGAGACTGAGTTTTAGAATTGTGTGTTCCTAGTTTATGATATGCAGCTTTGCTATACTGGTGGTGTTAGATGCTTATTTTGTAATTGTTGATGTACTTTAATAATGATTCCTTTCTGGATTATGAGACAAAAGGGTTCTAAAGATTAATTAAATTAGCAGTTAAATCGGTTACTTCGATTAGTCCAAAGAGTACGGTGTGTAATGAAAAAAAAAAAAATCTTAGACACGGGGTCCACAAGATAAAAGTTTCTATGGTCAAGTTCACTCAAGAATCCTTTTTGACATATGAACATTAAAAAGTCATAAGCACTAGCTCACTCAAACTGTAGCCTTACAAGGCTGAATAACTGGTTCATATATAAATTACAAATTTACAAAGCGGCAAAAAGAACTAATAAGGCAGAGCTCAAAAGAGAGGTGCCCATTTTCTTGTATGTCAATGGCAATAAAGTGCTAGAAATATATAAATACTTTTTTACACTGAATAAGATGTACAAAAAGATATATATATATATATATATATATATATATATATATATATATATATATATATATATATATGGGTCTACCTAATAGCACCGACATGCTAAAACACCGACAATGAAATAACCGACATGTCAAAACCGAAAAAAAAAGAAAGTTCAAAAACACGAAACTATACATGCCCAACAAACCACAATCCCGACAATCAACAAAACAAATACCTTTCCCGAAAAACGCACACACAACACAAGCACACCAAAAACCTTACAAACCTACATTAAACCTTACATACACAACTATCTATGCACTAACCTTAACCCAAACCCTAACCCTAAGGTCCGTCACTATCGTACACTTACCTTACCCGCACCCTAACCCTAACTCACTTAATCCACCCCTAACCCTTAACTCTGTCACTATCGCACACTTACCTTACCTGCACCCTAACCCTAAGTCACTTAATCCACCCCTAACCCTTAACTCTGTCACTATCGCACACTTACCTTACCCGCACCCTAACCCTAACTCACTTAACCCGCCCCTAAACCTACAGTCCATCACTATCACACACTTACCTGACCCGCACCCTACCCTATCCGTCACTATCATACACTATCATACACTTACCTTACCACACCCTGACCCTAACGTCCATCCCTATTGCACACTTACCTTTACATGTCAGTGTTCTCAGTGTCGGGATTCTCAACTGTCTGTCTTCTCCATTGTCGATCTTTTAGTGTCGGTATTATCGTAATCGGCGTTTTCAAGTAGACCTATATATATATATATATATATATACAGTAATGGGAATGTTTGAGGTTTACAGTAATGTAAAAATAAACATTATGCTTTTAAATTGTCTTTCACTTATGTAGGGTAGAGATACCATGATACAGCATGGGACTGAGTTAAATAAATGGATAGTCTTGTGAATGCGGTTATTTAGAAGGTAGGTTGCCATCAGACATAAAGGTATTTTAGCATACCAAATAAAATTTAAATAGAAAGCACACCAAGTAGTAGAGATGCAACTTTAAAACTGAATTTGATAAATGTTATTACTGAGACTGTTGAATAGCAAGGAAACAAATGTTTAAAAATAATACCTGCAGAATTAAATACCTAGGAATACTAATGTAGGAAAAATAGTAAATTCAAATAGCCCAGGCAACATGACAGCCTCAAAGCTTCATAAAAGTCAGATAAGACATAAACTAGTTGTGTACTTCAAAAAGCCAGGCAAAGTTACGCTTATTGAAAGTGTAGTTGGAATTGTGGTAGCTGGGATATGGACAGAATTTAAAATCTTGAGTGTTGAATTACAAATGATAAAAACTGGCTTTATGAATTCTGATTTTCCAAACCTGTCCATCAGAATTTTTGCAAAAAAAGGAATGTTCAAGAAGTCTGCCTAACCTCAGAGTTGATAGGTTCATAGGAGGTTACTAGGCTAGCAGCCCTAGAGCCTTTTAAAGCCTAGCCATGTTAATCCCAAGTATCCCCATTTGTTCTTTTTTGGTAGTTCGCAGAATGCATTTATGAACAGCGTGGATCTGTGATCAACACTGGCTACCCTTTCCATGAGGGACATGGGTGCCACCCTAGGGGTGAATTTTCATTCTCCCATCCAATTGTCTAGGTTGCGTTTGAATAGGGTAAGTGAGGAGCTCTGTTTTACGTGAATAGGACGTCTATTCCAGAGAAGCAGCACTCTGTTAATGTCAAAGGCTAGGTTGAGATCCCTAGAGTGAGTGACTCTTGTGCCATTTGACTTGCAGATGTGTAGCATTTCTATTAGGGCAGGGTTGGATATTGCCCTATAGGCCAGGCATAAGTCTCCTCCCTGCAGCCTATAAGATAACCTCTGAGATCACCCAGCTGCTGCACGTGTCTGGTGAGGTACCTGGACCATTATACTGTATTAGTGGTCTGATGAGGGTCGAGTACAGTGGAGTATCCCCATTTGTTATCCATTAGTATCCCTTGACCTGGATGCTATGCCCTTGCTTATGGGGTGAGCTGTGTAGAAGGCTTTCCTTACCACTGTGGAAACTTGCTGGTTAAAGTTCAGCTATGTTCCCAAGTCTCATACCATGGGGTTGGAACTCCATTTTGCCAAAGGGAATAATAATGCATTTTTTAGCATTTCGTTTCAGACCATGGCTTTGGCACAAATCATGTGTTTGTGTTGATTGTGTTAGCCCTTCTTGTAACTTGTTGACATCATTGAGGGACTCGGTGAGTGCTCCCAGTTTGCAATCATCAGTGAGCTTGGTGAGCCAGAGGCCATTTACTTTGGCCTAGACTTTTGAGAAATAGATGCCAAACAATAAGGGGCCCAGCATACCCCTGTGGTACTCCACTGGTGATGAGTCAACTGGTGGAGGTGGAGTCACCAGTTTTGATGGTGTCTATTCTGTTGGTGAGCCAGCTCTGTACCGATGTAATAACTTAAGGATTAATCCCCAGCTGGGAGGGTTTCTGAATGATGCCAGAGTGGGGGATTGTGTTGAAAGCCTTGGCAAGGTCGAGATAGGCTGTGTTCACTGTCTTACCTTTGTCCATAGCTTTGGTGACATTCTCAAAGAAGTCTACCAGGTTTAATAAGCATGATTGACCCTTAACTAAGCCAAACTGGATTAGGTGCAGCGTTTAGAATTGGACTACTTATGAGAGTACATAGTGCAGGCTTGCCCTCCCCATCCCCCAGCAAAACTTCATGCAGCTGGATATTTGCATAGTTTTCTTGTAATGTCAACAGTTAGGAAACCACTTTTTTTTGTATTTTATGTGTTTGCAGATGACTGAAAAATTGGTCACACACCAGTGATAAACAGGATACACGAGTTATACTGATCTCAGAATGAGATTTGGTTACATATTTCATTCAGATCCTTGTTGCCCTCATATTTCAATTTGAGTTGAGATCGCAGAACTTTTCACGCTACCTCTGACTTCCAAGGATATCCCAACTCAGAGTCAGGGTTTTGGGGACTGTAGCACCCGAAGTGATTTTATTTGTACTCATTATGAAAATTGATGTTGCATGATGTTGTCGTATCTGTATAATGATTTCTAGTGGGAAAATAGTTAAATTAGTCACTTACTATAAATCCTAAACAATTAATTATTTTACAGTAATTTGTAACTAACAGAAAGTCAATGCAGTTGAACTATAAAACTGATGCTTGTTTTATTGAGAATGCACAGACTGGCGAAAGCAAAATTATGTTTTTTGCAGGAATTGTGAATAACTGTACACATTATACAGAGAAAGAATGTCATATTAAAACCTAAATCATCAAAGAGAGGATGAAGAGCGGGGCACAAACAAATACAGTTAATCTGAAAGCTGAGTGTGCTGATAATGAAGTTATAAGCAACGGTCCGCAATGTTAGTCTACAGAATTTCATACATTTGCAAAAGATGAGAATTAGGAATGTGTGACTTCCAGTGATGGATCCCTGCCATCAAAAGGTATGGAAATAAGGAAGAGCAGAAACCCTTAGAATGCCTCAAGGACTTTTGTAGAAATGTAAGCAAGTTGGCTTTGTAGAACTGCTACTGTTGAAAATGATTTAAATGTGAAGTTTGACATTGATTCCATAGAGGCATACGTGACCCAAAGTGAAAGAATCTTCAGAAGATTATCTATGTTAAAAGTTCTTTAAATCCATCCATAACCCCCATGTTTCCATTTTTGCACATGGGATCAGGGTGTAAAATCAGCAGTGAACATCATCTAGAGTCAGTATTTACACCGCTGAGTGGATATTGAGCTGAAATGTGTGAAATGTTATACTTGCATATTCTATTGTCTGTCATTCTCTGTCAGCCTTTGAGGCACCTTTCCTCATGTATCATTTGCTTTTTGTCTTTTTCAAAGATAACTATCACATTATTATAGATGCTTGAAACTTTATTGTTTATGAGACAGCCATTGCACAGCTCAAAAAAAATCAGTCTGCTGCAAAAGTGAGTCAAAGTACTTGACTGCTGGGCTGTAGCAAATAAAATGTAGCTGTTTTTGTTTTAATTTTTCCTCCATACAAATAATCTTTTTTAGGTTTGGAACTGATTTCCCATTAAAGAAGAAAGTCAGCTGACTTAGGTGAGCTTTTGTTTTTAAATAGCCTATCATTTATGCATATGTCACAGCTGTAAGTAAGTAGAATATACCTTATTGTTGCTCCTCCTACCATTTTGGAGAAGGGGGCCTGGAATCAATGTTTAAAAAGGGGCTGCAGGGCTGAAAGATGATCTGACAGCAGGCTTTCCTCATCAACTATGGCTTCTTCAGTTGAGTAATGCCTCTTCAAAAAGCCTGAATCAATAGTCATAAGTGCCAGTGGCTCATTTGAGTTGAACACTAAGCATGATGAGAACTACATTTTAAATTAAATGTATATTATGTTAGGTTCATAGATGTTTATTACACTATTTCAAATTAGTAAAGTTAGCCCATTTTCACCATATATTTGTGGAAAAAGTCTACTTAATGGGGTGGGGGGGTGGGGGGTGCTACTAGTTTTCCAGCAGGGCTGGGTGATGCGATAGAGCCTCTTGATGGTTTCCTTTAGCTATAAAATTGGAAAAAAAAACAATAAACCTATTGATCTATGGGGGTGTTTGGAACCTGGCTTTACTTGCCATGATAGTTTTGTTTTATCCCTTATATTCTGCATATGAATATTCCATAGAGAGGATGAACAAGGATAGGTTGTGGCATTTTACCCTATCTATAAGGGACAGGAGTGCTAAACTGGGGGTGAATTTGTGGTTACCCATCAATTCATCTAAATTATACTCTTTATGTGGAGTGGAAAATGGTTTCATAAAAGCCATCTATTCGAAAAAGTTACTGAAGCATAGTTGTGTGTGTGTGTGTGTGTGTGTGTGTGTGTGTGTGTGTGTGTGTGTGTGTGTGTGTGTGTGTGTGTATGTATGTGTGTGCATGTGTGTGTGTGTGTGTGTGTGTGTGTGTGTGTGTGTGTGTGTGTGTATCCCTGAGCCTCTGCTGAAAATGGGTACGTGTGTGTATATACTTATACATTTAATACCTAAACTAAGTATATACACACACACACACACACACACACACACACATATATATATATATATATATATATATATATATATATATTTACTTTTTTGTGTATTTAATATTTAAAGAAACACACACACATATATATATATATATATATATATATATATATATGTATTTTTTTTTTTAATTCTTAAAGAAACAAACGCAGTATGCAAGAGATGCGCATACACAGTTTCACTGGAGGCAAAAATCATCCATAGAGACAAGGTTATCAAGGACACACACTACGTCCACCACACACAGACCAACCTACGATGAGGCACTAAAAAGAAATCTTCCCAAACTGTTGACCTCCTAAGCCTATAAACAATAATTCTTATTCCTCTCCTCCTCCTCCCCTCATCATCATCAGCGTCAACATCATGAACCCCTTTTCCCCATTTTCTACATGGGGTCAGGGTATCATGTCAACTGTCAACTTTACTTTCTGTTCAGTCTACTGTATCCAACCTTCTTCAACTCTCAGGCCTGACTCTCCCAGGATTTCTCTCACACAATCCATCCATCTCTTTGCAGGATGCCCTTATTTCCTCTTGCCATCTTCCTGTCTGTCCCAAATCATCTTCACCAAATTGTCATCTGCCTTTCCTCACATGCCTGAACCACCATAGTCTGTTTGTTCTCTGACATTTTCTGCAATTGGAGCCTCTTTGGCTTCCGCTCTTATGTCCTCATTTCTTCGTCTGTAATACTTTGCTAGTGTGCATCCTACCACCCATCTCAGGCACTTCATCTCCATCACCTCTAGCTTCCTGAACTGCTCTGCCTTTACTGCCCAAGTTTCTGTACCATAAAGTAGTACTGGTTGCACTACTCTTTTGTACACTTTGCAAAGGATGGTCTACACCTGTCTCCCTTAGGCTTTCAAATACTGGCTAAAATTTTATCCACCCATTAGAGCCTTTTTACTGAATGCCAAATTGACAAATCCACTGACGTAGCAAATTAAACCCATAGAAACCTAAACATGTTACTGCTCAATGCTAGGAACCTAAACAAGAAACTCCACACCCTACAAGCTGACCACACTATGGAGAATATAGACATCTGTGCTGTTATCAAGCACCTTATCAAGGTTTAAGTTCTCAGAAAGTACTCCATCAGTGCAAGGCTTCAATGCCTTCCACACATTTAGACCATCAGCTACACAGACAGGGACAAAAGGTGGAAGAGTATCACTGTATGTTAGAAGCAAGCATAACTCTGTGTTGGTTAAACACGAAGATGCCCTTAATTTATCAACATGCAAATCACGATAGACAAAGTCACATACCATATCCTAGCAAGCTGTAGGTCACTCTCTGTTTCCCTAGAATTCCATAGCTCATACCTAGACCTACTGAGACAGTCACCATAAAACTAAATACTTTATTAATGAGAGACTTTATCTACCCCTCTGTAGACTGGAAACATACACTGCCTCATACTATCAGGCACAACGACGCCTTGTCTTTATTAACACAAATACTCTTGACCAGATAACAGTACTCACCAATATGGGAGGGTTAACTATTTGAAATGTCTGGACCCACTCGAGCGAGTCTTGAAACTCAGAGACTGAATTCCCTAAGGAATGGACTTACATATACTAAGTCTGAGATGCCAGAGTGATCTTGGAGTTACTATATATAACTTCAGGGGGGTGGGGAGCTTGCCATCCACATTGAGGAGGTGCAGGGTGGGTTTACCCCCCTGCAAGATGAAGTTTTAAGGAGAAGAGCGATTTCAAGACTCACTGTTCTTCAGGTTTTCTGTAATTTTTTTCAGCTTTTCAGCATTTGGCATTTTAAGTGGGGACATATCTATAGGAAGCCATGGGTGAGTGTTGCATCCCCCCCCCAAGTGTCACATCCTCACTGACTCACTGGTGTGGTTGGACCAAAAGCTGTCTCCTTCGAAATGAAAATCAATGAAGTAACATTAATTCCTGTAAAAGTTACACACTATTCCAAAGCAAACTGCATCTGTTAAGCAATAGTTTGTAAAAATTAAATGCCCTTCCCAACCTAAACTTCACAGCAACCTATGTGGAATTTTTCAGAGACCCTGTACAACTATGTAAATGGCTGCTATGCCTACTAGAAGGAAGCCCAAACAAACTCTAAAACCAAATAACACTGGTCGGATCCTAACCTTAATAAGGTATGTAACAAAAGAAAAAAGTTATTGCTATAGTCAGGAAGAGCAACTCCCATAATGATAGCAGCTCTCTAATTAAACTAAACAGGAAACTAAGAGGACTAGTTAAGTGGAACAAGACCAATTACAATGTCAAGATGGCATCAGGGGTTAAAGGTAATCTCAAGGCTTTCTAAAACTATGTCCAAAACCTGAAAGGCAGCATACATCAGTCTGCTGATCTACTGGTTAATGGTGTCACCTTCACTGAGCAGAGTCAGATTGATGTACTGAATTTGCTGGCTGAAAAATTCAGCTAAAATTCACTCCCCTACACCTCCCCCATGAAATTCCTACTAACATAATCCCCCCAAAATATTAACAGGGAGCAGGTCCTGGCAGCACTCGCTAAAGCCAAAAATATGGTCTCAGTGGGCCCCAACAATATCAGGGATGCCTCCTAAATAGCTTGAAACATGGCCTGTATGGACCAATTGAGTAACTTTTCAATTATAGTGTCAAAACAGGCTTTGTACCCTGAGAATAGAGGACTTCAACAGTTATCCCACTTCACAAGTGTAGACCCTTCACAAGTGAAGACCATCAACTGACCCCAGAAACTACAGACCTATAAGTCTGACTAGTGTAATATGCAAAGTCATGGAACAGATTATCATGGAAATGATCAGCAAAGACATAGGCAACTTTCAGACACTGGTCTCAACCCAGTTTGGCTTTGTCAAGGGAAGGTCATGCCTATTAAATCTGGTGCACTTCTTTGGGAAGGTCACAAAGGCAATGGATGAGGGGAAAATGGTACATACCGCCGATATGGACCTACTCAGGTATAGTCGACAAACTCACTGAACCGGACATAAACCCTTATATAACTTGCTGGATTGCCAGCTGGCTCACAGATGTTATCACCAATCCTGACTTCCTGGGTCCTAAGAGACTGGTCACCAGCTGGGTACCTCAGGGCTACTTGATGGGACCACTCCTATGTGTATCTACTTCTCAGAGGTAAAAGCTAATGTCAAGGCCCTTTGGCTGACTAAGTTCACAGATGACCGCAAATTGGATGCCATCATAGATTCCTCCCACGACACAAACGTCTTACGAGAGGGTCTAATACAGACAAATGACTGGTGCCAAAGTCATGGTCTAAAACTCAATACCAAGAAATGCATTACAATGCCTTTTTGGAAAATTGATACCTAGGCTAATTACTCCATTGATAGGACACCCCTAAGAGTTGACCCTGTAATCAGAGATCCAGGAACATAAGTAGACAGGAATCTGGCTTTTGGCCAACATGTGGCCAAGGCAGTAAGAAAATCATTCTATGTCACCCAACTTATAAGTAACAGCATGGCATCCAGGTCCAAGGAAGTAATAGTGCCACTTTATTTGACCCTTATCAGATCTGTCATTGAGTATAATGCCCCTTTGGCATGTACCTGACCAGAAATATGCAACAGGTGGAACACCCACAAAGGTTCCTTCCCAGGAGAAACCAAGGTGTAAACACATTGTCCTATATGGATCACCTTAAAGCCAAATCTCTATACTCCATCTCAAAAGGTTTACCGACAGGTGATCTATTCCTGGCATAAAAGGCATCTTTATATGGAGCTCCGAAGGACCTTTAGCACTTCTGCAAAATGAACAGCATTACAATCACTAGAGCCAAGGATTTAAAGTTTGCTTGCAACATATTGTCCTTCTTTTGAACAACGATTATCTTTTTGTTTTTACTTTCATATGTAGTAAATTTTAGTCCACTACTATCAGTGCAACCCTTAATGTTTATATATTTATTTTCTCTTTATAATTAATTTCGTATTTGCAGTGTTTTTAATAATTTTTGTCCTGTATGTTTATCTTTGCTTATGTTTGCTGGGGCTCTTTCCCCTTGGGACTCCACTGAAAATGGGTTGCTTACTATTGATGCAATGCAAATAGTTAATAACCTTTTCTTTTTTACAATTATTTTGTATTGTGATTGTTATTTAATATTTGTATATTGTCACTTTATCTTTACTTATGTTTGCTGGGGCTTTTCCTCTCGGGTCTCCACTGAAAATGGGTTTGTTTGCAAACTCAGTTGGAGGAATCTGGTTAACAAATGTGAAATAAATAAATAAATAAATAAATAAGACATGCTGGTGAGAGAGATATGTGTCCCAGAGAATCCCCACCCATCCTTATTTAAGTCCTACCTTGACCAAGGGTTGGGAAATTGGAAATTCACACTGGGCCTGGCCTCCATGTCTTTGATAGACAGAGGCAGACAGTAATGGCAAAGTAATGTATCTCCCCATGTAACTTCTAGAAATTTCCTAACATACCCCCACCTAATAAATGCTCTTGATACATAAGGATGTAATGAGGTAGGATTGCACAGCTAAGCTTATAAAGGTTGTAGTCACCATTAGCTTAGTATATACCTATGAAGCTATGAACCTATGCATGTACGTGTGTATGTAATTGTATCCATATATATATATATATATATATATATATATATATATATATATATATATATATGTGCGCACACACACACACACACACACATATATATATATATATATATATATATATATATATATATATAGATAGATCTGCATACACATATAGAAATTTAGTTTTTATTGTAATTAGAGATGCCACTGACAGTCTACCTGCAGGACGTTACAATATGTATTTATTGATAGTGTGTGTGTGTGTGTGTGTGTGTGTGTGTGTGTGTGTGTGTGTGTGTGTGTGTGTGTGTGTGTGTGTGTGTGTGTGTGTGTGTGTGTGTGTGTGTGTGCGCACATACATTTGTAAGTATGCATGCGAGGGGGATGCTGTGAGATGCACTGTATGTGTCTGAAAGCAATGCAATGAAATACACTTCTGTGTCCATTATTTATGGATTGATTCATTTATTTGATCAAAGTCAGACTACTGAGGTAAACACAAAGTGGCTATAACTGGTGGGCACTCTGGTGTCCTGTGGGTAAAAGTGACTGACCCCAGCTGGGACTGTTGTATTTTATTTGATATCAACTGGACGTCTGCCATGTATACAGTGACTAAAGTGGCTGTACTGAGCAGATAGTGAAGCAGTCTGTACATGAAAGTAACTGACCGCAGCGTTTTGATCATATTTACAGTCATTTACCTCTCGTAATATATCCCGACTAAATTCAGCTAACTCCACCCATTCATTTGCTTACTGAATTCCATAATAGCTTGCTTTGAAGTAACCAGCTTTTACTTTTCTGCTGCATCTCACAAACCCTGTACGCACTGAAAAGTTGGGAATGGTCTTGACGTTAGTTCATAATCCCACCACCTGGAAATCTGATCTCAAATTCTGTTTACTAAATATCTTCAGTTCAGTGGATATCTTGCCTTCTATGAGTCGGATACCTTTTTTTACTTTTGCTGTATACATGTTATCATTTCCATTATCTGTGGCGTTCAGGGTGCAGTTGTTGATGGCACTCACATGTCAGCTACCTTTTCTTCTGTGTTCATTCATATTTGCAACTTGACTTGGTAATATTCACCATTATCCATTCCATTTAAGTATGAATACATTCACCGTTAGAATCTACTTATGGATAAAAAAGCAGTAGACACCTGATATGGATTTCTGTTGGAAAATAGAATGTCAATTAATAGATTAATTTGAACACAGCTATAGTCACCAAGTTTTGTTAGTAAACAAATTTATTTTTATAAGCTGTCTTGCATTTTTTGCATAATCTTAATTTCTACATTTCTGTTAGTAAGGATCTCTTGCCAGGTCCTATTATATCATTGTAGATTTTTTTATGACTTTGTGCATATCCCCTTAGTTTATCTGCCAGTACTGCAATTTCCCAAATAGGCTTTATATTAGACTGACCCACTTGTATGCCAGTCATTGCTTTTAAATTAGATCATACAAAGCAGGTACATGTTTTGGCAGTGATTTGATATTCAGGAAAGAGTGGTAAAATATATCAGATGTTTAAACAGTGTCTATTTCATAACCCTACTATATGTTGCCCATGGCTATCCAGTATTTAAGAGCACATGTATGAAAGAGATATGCCTATGAATTAGCTCATACATATTAGTTCTCCCAGAATAGTGTGAAATAAAAAACCTAAACACACTAGAGTCTGTAATGACCACAGAGGCAACACGTTGGTTAGCAATAGTACATAGATGATGTGTGGTCTGGAATACCCTCCTTTTTTACCAGATCTTGGCCTATCTTGCTGGAGTCCATTTAGACATTAGTCTGATTTCACCGTAATACTCATTACAGTTAGACTGGGAATGTGTCCCTTTCCTGACACCGTATTAATTAAAGCCTAGTAAATATTTATTACAGGACCCCGAATTAGACTTTTGCTTGGGAAACTGGCTTTGTTTCCTGAAGACAAATGTTAACCTCACTGCCTTACAAAGTAGAACATAGTATAGCTTATTCAAAAATTAAGACATTACATCTCTGCTAAATTGTATAGGCCTTTGATATATTCAATTACAGGTTGTGTTATTTATGCCTTTTCCATTGTAAGTGATCCGTGTTTTTGCTTCAGAACATCCCAGGTTGCCTTAGGATATAGACGTTCAATGTTTTAATGTACTTATGTGGTCAGGAGACACTAAATGAGCCATCCCTTACAAGACTTGTAAGCTGATGTAACATAGGAGAGTATATTTTGATTTCTAACTCATAATCATTTTATCCTTAAAAGCGTTAGTTGTTTTTCCTTATGATGTAATATATGTGTGCTTTGTGTGAATTAATCATACTACTTTTTAAGGAAGTAAAAATTGTGTAGTATTTTAGGCATGTTGCCAATGCAATCTGTTTCACTCACTGAGTATATACAGTGTAAACTTAGCATTTGCCACCTGGCAGAAAATCATACTGAACACTTAAAAGGAGTCAGCATCTTTTAAAGATTTATTAGTCCCTGTCTTATTTTTACTCCATCAGCATTCTTGTATGTAGGGAACAGTATGGCTCTAGAGATGTTCCCAAGGAAAAATACAACAAAGGTGAACATTGTTAACACCATAACTATGGGATGTTGAGCTGTAATGCACAGGTCTGTTATGTGATGGCTTGCCTTGACAATTCGGTGTTAGTAGACTTGGTTCTGTTCTCTGCTGTAGTGCTGTGGAGTTTGCTTGTTCTTGGGTTCATATAGATTGCATCCGGGATTGTAGGTTTCCTCCCACACTCCATAGACATGCTTGCAGGCTGATTTGCAGTGCTGAGCTCTCCTTAGGGGTTTGTGTCTGCATTAGATATACGATTGTGGTTGCATTGTAATGGAGAGGTGCTCCATCTTGTGTGCTTTCCCACCTTATGCTGATTTCTTGACAAGATAGTTTTCTGACCTCTCAAAACCCTGAAATAAATGAGGGCAGGTATAGAAGATTGAAGAGTGGATGCCTACTATAAAGTCATTCCAGAACTTGCTACAAAACAGTAGTTATATTCTGTGAAGTAAGAATTTTAGTTTAGTGGAATTCTGCACAGATTGCTATCAACCCAAGTACCCAGGTCATGAAACACTGTGTCTACTTTTAGGGAGGGTGCTGTCTATATTGTAATTAGCTGGGGTGTTAGCTTTCCCAAAGGGAATAATTATGCATTTTTTTGCATTTAGCTTCAATCCTTGGCTTTGTCAATAATCATTTGTCTGTGTTAATCCTTTCTGCAGTATATTGATTTCATTGGAGAATTTGTAGTTGTTGGCAAATTTGGTCAGCCTCAGGCCACATTCATCTGGACTTCCAAGAAATAAATTCTGAACTGTAATGGGCTCAGCATAGAGCCCTGTGGTACGTCACTGGTGATTGGCCTTTTTCTGGATGTGAATTTATCCAGTTTGACAGTATGTGTCCTGTTGGTGAGCCATTTGGCTATCCACCTGGTGACATAGGGCTTTATTTCCAGCTGTGAGAGTTTCTGCATAACATCTGTGTGAGGGATAGTGTCAAATGCCTTGGTCAGATCAAGGTAGGCAATATGCACAGTCTTTCCCTCATTCGTGGCTTCTGTGACCGTTCTTGAAGAGCTAACCTTAATGAGCCTGAAGGTTACCTATCTGTTGTTAATAATGTCCATGGACTTTTAGATGAGGCTAGTCAGGTTTATGGCTCTATAATTTCCAAGGTCAGTTGATGGTCCCCCCTTGTGCAGAGGGATGACTGTGGCATTCTTCCATTCTGACAGAATGTAGCCAGTCCTGAGGTTGTGGTTAAATAGGGATCCAAGTGGGTCATCTAGGTCTTGTTTCAAGTTACTTAAAAGGTAAAGTGGAATGTTGTCTGGTCCCAGATGCCAGGTTTTTGGCTGTAGAGAAGGCAGCTATGACCTGCTGTCTAGAGATAATTAGCAGTGGCATGATGGCCAGTATACTTTGGGTGGATGGCTGGTGTGGACGGGGGGGGGGGTGAAGTTTGTTCCATATGTGTCTGCTAGCAGGGTGGCTGTTTCCTCTGACTGATTATAAGTGGTGCCCTCCATAACCAGCTCTGCACATAGCTGGATACTCCCCATAGAGTTTTTGCCATAGTTAAAAATGCCTTATGATTTTGTTTATCTATGGAGGCTATTTTTGCTTCGTAATTTGTTTGGATGACTTGAATAGACCTCTAATTTGTTTGTTTAGACTACTGAGGGAATATTTCCTCTTCCTGTGCTGAGCCAGTTCCCCCTTGTTTGTAGAAATTAGTTTCTTTCTTTTGTTGTATAGACTGTTTGTACCGAGGTTCCACAAGGATGACTTATTTTCTGATAAGACGTGGTTTTAATCCAGTTAGGTACAGCCAATTCTGTACAACTGCTTAAGTAGTTATGCAGGTCATTGGTGTACACCTTTGCATAGGAGTCCATATTATCTGTTTTCAGGGGGCTTTAAAATTTCTTATGGCCACACTTAGTAGGTAATTTGTCTTAGAAAAATTCTTAAGAGTTTTTGTTCTTGATGGGGTATCTGGTACTACAGTTATTTCAAAGGAGATCATTTTATGGACTTATGTTACCATTGAAGACATCACACTTGAGGGGGTGTAGTGCCACCCCCATCTTGTTAGTGAGTATAATGTCTAGAATATTTGAGCCCTTTGTGGGTGTGCTGACTAGCTGTTCTAGGTTATTTGTGTTGACAAAGTCCAAGATCCTCTGAGCCTATATGTTTGTGGTAATGTAGGATTCCCAATTAATGGTAGGATAATTAAAATCACCCATGTGTAAGGTGTTGGCCTACATGGTAGGTGACTCCAGTAAGTCCAGGTATGCAGTATGCTTTTCCTGGTTCATGGTGGGAGAGACCTGTAGCTGGTGATTGTGTGGTAGGGGATTTTGCCTGTAGTTACTTGAATATGGAGTAGCTCAAGAAAGTCATAATTTTTGATCAGTCTTGAGGTGTACTTAATGAAGATGGATACGTCTCCTCCATTGGTTCTTTCCTGCTCAGTTTATGGTCTGATTATATGGAAGACATTGTAGTCCTGAATGGCTAGGGTACGTTCATGGCTTTGAATCATGTCTCACTGACTGCACAGATGTCAGCTTCTTCCAAGGTAAGAAGTGCTTCCAAGGCGTGCTGTTTCATGTTAAGACTGCTAGTACTGAGCAGCAGTACATTGAGTCTATCCAGACAAGATTTTGTAACATTGGAGGTTTTTTTGACACTGTCTAAATAAGGCACAATAGGGGTGGCTAATACCTTTTCCAGTATCCAAAAGCCTAAAGGAGACTGGTGTAGACCATATCTGGCAAAGCAGCTTGGCCTCTCTACCATGTCTTCCCAGCTGACAGATATTTAATCCCCTTAGACTGACACCAGAAATTTAGTCAGTTGTTAAAGTCAATCATTTTTTGTTTGTATTGTGGCATCAACCTTGGTGATACTTGCCTGTGACACATAATCTGAGAGCTCAGTCATGTCTGTCTTCATATAGTCCTGGGAAATACATCTCAGGTCATACTGGTATCTGTGGTTGAGTGACCTGAGTGCTTGAGTGATATGACAGATCTTGGCGCCTGACAGGCAGCTAACCATAACCCACTTCTTGTCCAGTCTGGTGACGGAGACTTCTGTGTGTCTTACTATGCAATCACCTATGACTAGTACATTGGGTTTAGTAGAGATGCCTTATGGGCTAGTTTGCTGAAACACTGGTATCTGTGTGTTGTTATGGTTGGTGTTGGCTTTGTTATGTGTAGCTTCTGAAGGCTGCATCTGGGAGGCCTCTGAGCATTTGGTAAGTTACTAATGAGCATGTCTGCATATGTAAGTTTGAGTCAAATCCTTATTTGGTGTGGGAAGTGGTGTATGTGTGCTGACAACCGATTTGGTATTACATTTGCCTTTATATGAGACTTCTGCCTCTGATTTCATAGTGCAGCTACATCTCACATATGGTAGTAGGTTATCTTAAGAGTAAGTGGTTGTCAGTACATATGAGGTAATTGCTACATTGCGTCAGGATGCCCATGTCCACCAGACTGGCAAGAGATATGATGTTAAACTGCCTATCCATAATTGCAAGTTTTTACTGTGTTTGTATTGGTGATTGGGGTGGCTTGCTGTAACTGTGCTGTGCTGGTAGCCCAGGGATTAGGAGTGAGAGTTGTACTTGTACATTTTCGAGTTATCCAATAAAGCAATACTACTCAGCATGCAACCTGACTACAAGTCATCTGCATTTATTCAGAGCTGTGCAGAGCAGTACCACACAAATGCTAGGCTTAAATATTAGCTGGAATAAACAAGAATAAGGCAAACTACCAATCAGAAAGCACACAATGAGCCTTCCTCCAACAATTCCCAGCTCAGATGTGTCTAGATCTATACACTTCTGCCACAAGGGTGCAGAAAAAAGCCCTCTTAATGTAAGAAAGCTGGTGTAGTGCTCAAGTGTAAAAAAAAAAAAACACAGAGACCAGATTCAGCAGCCTTGAATTTAGTTGATACAATGTAACCAGCTACTTAAAGCAACAGATAACTGTACATTATTGAGAGTGTAGAAATGCAGCAATTAAAAAAAACAGTCAGTGAAGTGCAGTAAAAGTATAAATAGTACTTATTTTTGGTTTTTCAGCAGTAGATGACTTGAATTAAAAAAAAAACACTGATTCTGTGGCGCAGTTGTCAAATGAAGAGCAGGTCTGGTTAATTCTAGCAATTCCCAAAAATGTTAGTGCTCACCCTTTAGTGTTTAATCTTTGGAGAGTTATTTAGGGATACATCGACCCATCAACAGCACTTTAATTGAGTGCTGTCCGATCAATAGAAAGAGAAAAATTAGTTTCCCTGAACCTTGGAGGTAAGTGTTCTTGCAAGGGGCAAGCCCCCTTGCACACTACGAGGGCCAGATAGTACCAGCGGCCAGGATGGTGACAGATATGGATGATTTTAAGGATGAATGTAATTTTATCGGAGGAATGTTTTTGAATAGGAATTATCCAAAAAGTTTTATTGATGGAATAATTCAAGAAGTGGTGGATAAAAGAGTAAGAGGCATATACAAACCTTTATTGAGATTTGTTGCTGATGAAGTAAATGATAATAATTATGAGGGAGGGGAAGTTTGGTGTAAATAATGAGTCTCCTCAGAATTTGAACAGGGATATGCAAAGTCAGCCACAAGAAAAATTAAGTTTTATTACAACTTATACCAATGATAGTGAAAATGTTTTCCATCTTATATGTAAAAATTGGACCCTCATTGCAGGGGAATTGAGTAGTGTTCTGGGTACTCAGCCTTATGTTGTTTATAAGAGGGACAAAGATGTAAAAGATTGGTTCAATACTAGTTCTCATCCTATTATTAAGATGCAAGGGAGGATGAGGAAGTGTAATATGTGTAGTCAGTGTAGTAACATTTTTGAGTGCGATGTAGTCAATTTGAGTGGGATGGTCATTAGCATCCCTGGTCATTGTAACTGTAACACCAAGGGAGTAGTATATGCAGCTAAGTGCCTTGATTGTTCTTCCAATTACATAGGAAAAACAGAACGTAAGATGCCTTCCCTGTCACACCTCGAGTATTTGTTGTCAACCTGAGGAAAAATTCTCTGGAGTCTACTTGGGGATAAAAATATCTGTCAACATTTCCATGCAAAAATCCCAAATCTTCTAGATTTTATTGCATATTGGGAGACACACATATATCCTTATATTGTGTGTTTGTGAAATGCTTATCCATTCTCTCTCTTCCCAATCCTTTCTAACCTCCTCTGATTGATTCTTATAGTTATCATGCAATATTGTATAGGCTGTATTAATTATTTATTTTTTAATGTCAGCTTCTGTTCTAGATTCTCCTAAAAACTCTACCAGTACTGGTCTTTCATTTAGGACCTCTCTGTTTCTTTCTCTTTACATATACTCTGATATCAATCCTTGATAGGGAAGGCAATCTCTAACCTGCAGTCGAAATAAATTTGTGGTCTCTTCCCGTTCTGTTATCTTTCCCTCTCTAGTTATTTGCTCCCATTATCTCGGTTCCTTTCCCAGTTTTCTCCATTAAATTCCAGCCCCCATTTAAGCTGTTGTATATTTTTTCTGTCATGCATGTATGCCTTACCTATGTTTTGTATTCCTTCTGATATCATATAACTGTATTTTATGTATATGTCAAAACTGTTAAATGTGGAGCTTTTCTTCCCAGGCTTCTACTTATTTATCCCAGTCAGGCTTTCCTGGTAAACAAAGATAAGGAAAAAGAAGAAAAGAAGAAGAAATGTTCATGTACTGTGCAAACAGTTACATATGTGAGCACAGGCATGAGCGTGACATTGCTGCACCATTCCTAAAGGCTTGGCTCAATGACACCGTGTTAAAGAACTACTACACAATATTATTTAAGAAACTAAGAAATTTCTTTAAGTAATGTCATTGTATAAAAGCAATATATCATGTTTGTGTGTAAGTAGTGCAGGTTTAGCAGACTTTATTCCAGCACAATCTATTTGTAGCCACTAGCCACAGCAGTGTGCTTCATTGCCCCCAGCAGCGCTATGTCATCTTACCTTGCCTAACATATCATGCAGTCCATGACACCAACATTGTGGACTGCTACCAAGTGGATAGGGACACCATGTGGGACATAGTGGACATGTGTGGCCCTCCTATGAAGCCCACTGTGAGTCATAGGCTACCAATCCCATTGGGTACTGAGGCATGAGTGGCTTTATGTGTACTAGCTACAGAAATCTTACAGTGACCTACTAGGGATGTAGTGGGGGGTATCTCAGGCATTGACAGTAATAATAATAATAATAATAATATGCCAAGTTATTCTGCAACATGTGGACTGTATGTGGTTTTCACATGCCATGGAAGAGAGATCCAATACCATATGGAGCTTCTATGATGTAGCTCATTTCCATAAAGTTCTGACAGGCATAGATGGCACCCATATTGAAATCAACGCCCCTTCTGGGGAAATAGGATGGAAGTATGTGAATTACTAAGAGTTACATTCCAACTGTCAGGTGGTCTTTAATGCTTATCACTCCAACTGTCAAGTGGTCTGTAATGCTCATCACACCATCTGCCAGGTGGTCTGTAATGCTCATCACTCCCAACTGTCAAGTGGTCTGTAATGTTCATCACTTCAACTGTCATGTGGTTTGTAATGCTCATCCCTCCAATTGTCAAGTGGACTGTAATGCTCATGACTCCAACTGCCAGGTCATCTGTAATGCACATCTACACTATGTATGCAGGCAGTTTCCACAACTCCCACATATGGCACGCCCATGACTTGTATCGGCCTTTTTCAAGGGGTGATTTCCCACAGGGTTGTCTTATTGGTGATGCTGAATATGCAGTGGAACCCTGGCTGATGACACCCATTAGACAGCCCCAAACTGAAGCAGAGCAGGGGCACAATTCTGCAGGTTCACATACCAGAAGCATACCTGAAATGTCTGTGCTACTGAAGGCATGCTTTCACTGTCCATATTCATCAGGTAGCTCCCTGCAGTATGGTCCTTGTGCTTGTGTCTAGTCTTATATAATATGATACTAAGGAGGCAGCTACAGCAAAGGGATCCATTGCAGGAGGAGGACAACACAGAACTCCACAGGTGCTTTAATGGGCTAGGATTGGGAGGGGGGAGGATATAGGTGTTTCCAAGGCCTGTCAGGCAGTATGTGTGTTTGTTTGTGTGTGTGTGTGTGTGTGTGTGTGTGTGTGTCTGTGTGTGTGTGTGTGTGTGTGTGTGTGTGTATGGGTTTGTGTGCGTGTGATTGTGTATGTGTGTGATTGTGTGTGTGTATGTGTGTGATTGTGTGTGTGTGTGTGTGTGTGTGTTTTGTGCATTTGTGTGTGTGTGTGTGTGTGTGTCTGTGTGTGGGTGTGTGTGCGTGTTTGTGTCTGTGTATGTGACTGTGTGTGTGTGTGCGTTTGTGTGTTTGAGTGTGTGTGTGTGTGTGTGTATGTGACTGTGTGTGATTGTGTGTGTGTCTGTGTGATTGTGTGTGTGTTTGTGTGTGTGTGTGTGTGTGTGTGTGTGTGTGTGTGTGTGTGTGTGTGTGTGTGTGTGTGTGTGTGTGTGTGTGTGTGTGTGTGTGTGTGTGTGTGTGTGTGTGTGTGTGTGTGTGTGTGTGTGTGTGTGTGTGTGTGTGTGTGTGATGTTCTTCAACCAGTGGTGGTGTGACTGTTTGCTGGGACACAGCCTCAGCTGTAGGTGTAGCACCTCATGTCGATCTTCTGGAAAGGTCCAGGGCATATATGGTAGGGGGTTGAAGATGTTGTGCATGCATGCTACCTCTACCAGGACTAGCAATAGCTGGTAGTTAATACCCTGTGACTGCTTCTGCAGTTGGGCTTTGCAAGACTTTATATGTTCAAATCTGTGAGCAGGTTCATTCAAACCTCAGAATGCTCTTCCATGCCATATTCAGCCAGGGTGACCCAGTCATCCACTGTTGTATGGTGAGGGTCACCTGGCTCAAAATTAGGCAACTTTGAAACTGAACCAGAGAGACTGTTGAACTTTCAACCCCCCCCCCCCCACAGCACAGACAGGCAAGCAAACAAGAAAGTAAATTAAATAAATAAATAAAAATAAATGGTGATACACAGGTGCAGCAAATTCTTCACCCCCAGCCATACATATGAGTTGCTGCATGAACAAAACTTTTGTTTTAATAATAAAACAGTTGGTATACTCATTGATGAAGGCCAGTCTCCTGCTGTGACTCAATACCACAGAATCTAATTTAGTGCAGTCTTAGCTTTCTGTATCCAGTGATTTTTTTTTTTTTTGGTACAATGGTTGCTTGTCATTTCTGACTGCATTCTCCTATTCTGTTGTCTGACTCCATTTAATGTTGACATTGTAACTATTGGCCTGTTGTCACTGCATCCAGACACCGATTTTCTTCTCTGCTGGTAAGTCTCTGCAGGCTTCTCCTTAGTGCAGCTGATCCCTGACTCCATTCTTCCTTATTTATATAATGTCATTTCTCCATGTACTCATATACCAGTGTATTTCTTCTGTGTTATGAAATTATCTTTAGGTTCCAGCACGTTATCCACCTACCTGTGCCATTTCCCCATTTCCTCATGGTTCCTTGACTCCTTCTAAATTCCTACTCCATAGTTCTAACTTCTTTCTGCTCCCCTTAGCATCTAATGTACACCACCTTAAAAATATTACTTAACTGGGGGTGATGGACTATGGTTTGCTTGTATAGTTTTTACTGGTACCCACAGAGAACCCTGCATGTGAACTGCCTCCAGAGGCCAGTGCCTGTATGCTAGAAATGATTCTGAAAGTTGTATGCACTTTCTAAAGTGACATGTATAACCTTTCAGATTCAGTTTTGAACTGTGCTGGTTTGAATGTTTTTATAAATAGCTGATATATATATATATATATATATATATATATATATATATATATATATATATATATATCCCTAATCTAACAAATATGCAGTAAGGTGTGGCAATGATAGCCATTGTGCTAAAAGGTAATTGTACCCTAAAACCTGCAGTGTAAGATATAACAGACAGACCCTGCAACTAAATCTTCTTTACTCTCTAGAACATTTTTTAGCTGTATGCTGCTTTGTAAAAAATGTATAAATTTTTATTCCTGTTTTTATTTGCTGAAAAATATAAACTGCTTTCTGGGCTGGGTGTTGCCTCAGCTTTGACACATCTTGCCCTTGGCACATCCTGTCCTTGGTGTGCCTCTGTCACTCAAATAGGTTGCAGAACCAGTCACTGAACTTCCTCTGCCAATCTTTTTTTTGCCCTTGAACCTCCCTGGAACAGTGCCAATAGACAGACGGACAAACAGGTTCAATGTTTACTATCACCTACCCTCTAAAGTAAAGACCTGTAAGAAAAAGTTCTGGAGAGAATTAATTTCAGTTATTTATACTAGTACAACCATGCATTAAATTTGAAACTTGCACAGAAAAATGCATAACACATCATGATAGCCTGCACTGTGGGAATAACATAATTGGTGAAAGAGTGGTCTGTGCATACCTCTCAACCTGTTACAGCAATAAATCTGGACAAAGCCATAAAAATAGGAGGACAAAGGCCCAAAAATAGGGACAATTTATAAATATTGCTCTTACAAACTTACAAATTGATAGAATAACAGGTTTTATATTACTATGCATTTCCTGAAGAGTATGAAGTCTGAAACTTTAATGTCTGCCATTATTTTCTGACTTCAATCTTTAACGATTTGCCAGTAAACCACAATTTTATGAAAAACAAACCAAAAATATGAAGCAAAAATCTGGACACTCTGCAAAAATCTGTAGAGTTGAGACATATGTATCTCATTCGTATCAGTATCTCTGTGAGGCAAGAGGTCAGAAAATTAATAAATCAGTTTACTGGTAGGGCCAGCCTGAGGTAAAATGGCACCATAGGCAGAAAAATTCCACAGCCCCCCCATGCACAGACACATGAATCATTCAGCCCTCTCTCATGGCCTACTCACACCATTTAGATTACTTTTTTCTACGTTTTTCTCACACTTTGCTTTACTCTTAGCTCCTGCATTTATTTATGCATTCAACACATTTTAATTTGGCAAGACCGCTCTCCGATAACGATGTTGGAAATAATTCCATTAAGGCATTAGGGTTCTAGATGCTGTGAGGTGCATTCTACAGTTTTTGGTTTAAACAACCTAAGACAGCCACCTTCTGTGTAACCCTCTCATGTCAGATTTGGACAAACCTGTAAAAACAAATACAATATGTTTACAGTCAGATGTATAAACAGAATGCTTCTCTCCCCCACCCCCCAAGTAATAGCCACCCGTGTATGCATGTGATATTTGATTGTGAGGAAATTTTAAAAAAATATAATAGTTACAATAATGCTTGTAACTAGACAGTGCACTGCTACTGTACAAGTGATCCTCTATGCACTCTTCTGAAATGTGAGGACATTTTAAATAATGACCATAGTGACCCACCCCAACACATAACCATGACCTCTGAGATTTATGGGGAAAGTTAAAAAATTATGACATCATCCCTCAAGGTTTTTGGGGAAAGTTAAAGAAATAATGACACCATCCCCAGCTTCCCATGCAAGCTAGAGATACATTCTATGTACACCGCTGAGCAGGGCTGTTTTTAGTCTAGGTGGGGTTCAGGGTAGAGACCACTAGTAAGCCCATGTGAAAATCCACTTTTATAGCCTTAATGTGTGGAGACCACCAGACCCCCCTTCCCAGAAGCCCAGAAGATCTGAAGGTTCAAGTATTCTGTGATGTATTTTACCCCCCCTTCCTTTTTGATAAATAACTATAAATTGAGCAAGTGACAAGAGAGTCAGTTACTTACTTCCAGACAACCCCCACTGAGTAGTTTTAGCCATAGCTGTACAAAATTCAGATGTCAGATCTTCATAAAAGGGAGTGGCCATGTCATACATCTCACCTTTGTTTCAGACAGAGTTTCCGCATGTTAAAATATTCCATGATGGACACACAAATCTGACTAGCCCTGCAAAGCTAGAATAACAAGCAAACACCAGCAGGCCGATAGTCAGCAATCTAATTTTGCTTTATTCCAGCCAACCCCAGTCCCAGAGCTCTCAACCTGTTACCTCCGGAATCATGTAACAATCTAAACATAATCGGGGACATTTTTTTAAAACTATTAATATGAAGTACAATTATTGTCCTTATTTATTAGGTGTAATCCACCACCCTTTCACCCAAATTTCCAGTTTTACTAGGAATTTGGGAAGGAGAGAAAAAAAATTGAGGCAAAATCAAAGACAGTTGAAGATTATGGCCACCCCCCTCCCAAACCAGCCATTGGAGCCAATAGGCCAGATGACTATATAGTTTTTCCACATAAATCACAGACAAGTTTAACTTGTCACATGCCCACACATTATTATTCCAAGTTGCTCTGCACAAATTGGAAGCCTGCCGTAATTATTGCAGAAAATGTCTGGTTGATCACTGCCAGCATCAGAGAAAAAAAAAAGTAATAGTACTTACCTAACTGCTTGTTCTATCTCACAATCACATCATTCCTCTCACTGTCCAGAATTTGGCAGAATATCCAGACACCAACCATTACCGACACGTTTACTTAAAAAAAAAAAAGCATCATATTGATGCAAATGCTCAGATCACGGGCTTCAGTGCTAAGTCTACCCTGACATTGCTTGACTAGAATGCTAGGTCTAACCTGACATTGCTTGACTAGAATGCTAGGTCTAACCTGACATTGCTTGACTAGAATGCTAGGTCTAACCTGACATTGCTTGACTAGAATGCTAGGTCTAACATGACATTGCTTGATTAGAATGCTAGGTCTAACCTGACATTGCTTGACTAGAATGCTAGGTCTAACCTGACATTGCTTGACTAGAATGCTAGGTCTAACCTGACATTGCTTGATTAGATTGCTAGGTCTAACTTGACATTGCTTGACTAGAATGCTAGGTCTAACTTGACATTGCTTGACTAGAATGCTAGGTCTAACTTGACATTGCTTGACTAGAATGCTAGGTCTAACCTGACATTACTTGACTAGAATGCTAGGTCTAACTTCACATTGCTTGACTAGAATGCTCGGTCTAACATGACATTGCTTACCAACCATTACCGACACGTTTACTTAAAAACAAAGCATCATATTGATGCAAATGCTCAGTTCACGGGCTTCAGTGCTAAGTCTACCCTGACATTGTTTGACTAGAATGCTAGGTCTAACCTGACATTGCTTAATTAGAATGCTAGGTCTAACCTGACATTGCTTGACTAGAATGCTAGGTCTAACCTGACATTGCTTGACTAGAATGCTAGGTCTAACTTGACATTGCTTGACTAGAATGCTAGGTCTAACATGACATTTCTTGATTAGAATGCTAGGTCTAACCTGACATTGCTTGACTAGAATGCTAGGTCTAACCTGACATTGCTTGACTAGAATGCTAGGTCTAACCTGACATTGCTTAATTAGAATGCTAGGTCTAACCTGACATTGCTTGACTAGAATGCTAGGTCTAACCTGACATTGCTTGACTAGAATGCTAGGTCTAACTTGACATTGCTTGACTAGAATGCTAGGTCTAACATGACATTGCTTGATTAGAATGCTAGGTCTAACCTGACATTGCTTAATTAGAATGCTAGGTCTAACCTGACATTGCTTGACTAGAATTCTAGGTCCAACCTGACATTGCTCAGCTTGAATGGTCAAGTCAAACAGAGCACCTTCCCCAGGGTGCCTGTCAAGGTAGGAAGCATTTTGTTGTTGCAAGGTGGCATAGTTTATGTTTTTTTTTTAGAGAAAAAAAAAACATATTTCCTTACTGTAAAAAAAATGCATTGAAAAGAGCACCCCCACAAAGTACGGTGCCCAAGTGGTAGCCTAGTTTTCCTATGTGTAAGACCGGCTCTTATCACTAGCATCCATTTTCAGATATCAAGAGCAAATCAGCAGGTTTCTAGTGGCTTCATGGAAACAACTCAATCCCTTTTTAATGGTGTTTCTTAAATATAGACAGTGGATGTTGATTTATGTACATTTTGTATATCTTGCTTTATCTTGTCAGTCTTTTAAATAGTCCATATTACTCCTTTACATGCAGTTTTTATCTGTATTTTGTTTTAAATTGTGCAACATCTCAAACATTAGCAGATGATACTGGTATAGCTAATAAACAGCTCTCCCAGTCCATTGTAGAATGTCACTTTTTGCTAGCTATTGCAGATAACAGATACTTTTCGCAGATGACCCTAATCCTGTGGTATTGCATTCATTTCTCCTGGGCTTGTTATTGTAATAGTTAATCACAGATAAATGGACCGCTTGCATTAGTGCAGTCCTGTCTGTTACTGCATAACATTTCCTCCTCCATACTGTCTGAAAGGTGGAAACACTGCAAGACACATACGTCTCTTTTATATTTACTTAACTGATTTTGACTCCAGGTATGAAAGTCTGCAAGAAACTCAGGGATATAACATTTTTGTGTAAAGAAATTACTTTGTCTGGCCATTAACTAGCTGTAGCTATATTGATCATAAGAGTCAAGTCTGGTGTTTAATAACTGCATATGATTAAAAAAATAAGTAAAAAATGCAGCTGAACACTTAGGGTTCCTTTAAATTGTATGTGGTCTTCGTCACTGTACCTAAGCAACAGCCACCAAATTGTGGCTTAATGTGGTCCAAAATGTTCCACAAAACTGATTAGCCAGGCCCATTCCAAAGGCAGACAAACCACATACACATAGTACAGAGAGAAAGTAATACTGTTTTGCATACAGATCTATTCATTAATAACTAGCAATGACACTAGATTATGGGAAATGCATATTTGAAATATGTGGATGATGTATATTTTCAGTTATGTCAGCACTTTTGTATGGTCTGGAATATATCATTGTATGTAAAAGAATTTGTAAAAGTACACTGTATATTTTAAAAGGCATAAACAATTTTGAATTTGAAAATCCTGTTTTTGATTACTTAAGTTTTTAATGTGTGAAATTATTGAGACCTTGATCTGAATTACATGGGAGTATTATAGTTAAGGCACCGTTACTTTGCTTCATATCGTCAAACTATTGTTAAAAAAACATGCAGCCTGAACAAGTGGAATGCCTGTTACAGAGCAGCTATTCCTATCACCATGGTTTCTGAGCACCAGGGGAACATACTCTCACTGCATGTATTCAGAGCAGCAAGGGTGCCGTAAGACATTGCACTTTCTCTTGTTTGATTTATTGGGAAGATGAGTACCATACACTGCAGCACTGTGAACATCATGCATTATGAGCAGCAGGAGTGTCACCAGGCACTGCAGGCCCACTTAATGCATGCGTTCCAAGCATCTGTCACAATTTTAGTCTTGTATGTGCTCTTAATTGTGCAAAGTGAGGAAAACTGGACCATTCTTACAAGCTTCAAGTGCTCTTATTATATTGGTTCTGACCATCAGTCACACTCAGTAATTGTACCTTTTCTTACATTGTGCAAGTGAATAAAACCAGAACATTCTTACAAGTTGCAGGTCCTCTTAATGTATGCATTTTGAGCACCAGCCATGCTATCAGACACTGTACCCACTCGTAACTCATGCCAAGTGACAAAAATATTCTTACAAACTGCACACCATCTTAATGCATAGATTCTGTGTACCAGTCATGCTGTTAATCGCATTATTTCTTCATCAATTGTGCAAAGTAAGCCAAAAAGTAATATTGTTACAAATTACATGCACTTGGACTGCATGCACCTGATCTCTTGGGGTACCTTCACATATCTTGTAGTTCACAAGGACAGACACTGCACCTAGTTTCTTGGCATGCATCTGGCAAAATATCATCATAGCCTAAGACTTCACCTGCTATTACTGAATGGATCATGAAAGCAAGAAACACTATTGCACACTACAGCTATTCTAATTGGAATAATGTATAAAGGCACAAGCACACACACTAATGCATGTATGAGTATATCTTTCTGAGAAACACCAAATACTATAGCTTATCTCAGTGAATGAACTATGACAAACAAGCCCACCTGTAAATTGTATGTGTTGCACCTATGCATCGATTTCTGAAGTACCAGAAATACTAATTCTGTACTGCGTGGATATTGAACACTAGTAACAGAATTGGGCATTGCATGCTCTTCGAAACAATGTGTCTTGTGCTCCATAAGCACCCTGAAATACTACACCAGCTGACATACGTCACATTTTGAGTAGCAGTATTAAGAAAAGGCCCTTTAATTACTTTTACGTTTACTTTGAGACTCACCAGTAAATACCTTAAAAAATGTAGCTACTCCAAATTTTAACAGACTGAATGAAAAAGAATGTGCAAATATAGTGTTTATCTTACTGTAATTCTGAGTAACACTGTCGCTTTCACATACCACTATTTTTGATTTATTTATTTTATTTTTCCTTTGTTGACTGGGTTAGTCTCACTAGGCTAGTAGCCTGTTATGAGGGGAGCCCCAAAGTGGTATTTATTCTAATAGGGGAAATTTGTCATGGGCATTGCAGAACTTCCCCTACTCTGCTGTTGTGAGTAGGACAGTTACACGATCTCGTGCTTCCTGCTTCCATTCTGGGCACAGTGGCAGTTGGAGAAGCAGAGAGGCAGAAGAATGGAACCACAGGATTTGTGCTGTGTTAATATTGTTTCTGTTAAGGCAGTCAAGCCTTCAGGTGTCATGAATATGATGCCAGAAGTCGGCAGGACAGAGGAGAAGGCAGGTGAGCCTTCTGAACTATGGTTATATGGGGGACAAGTTAGAAGATAAGGTAGAAAAGCCTTCTGAGTGGGTTTCTGAGGATGTGGTTACTGATGGGAGAGAAGAGAAGATGGCTGAATCTTCTTTATGTGATAATGGAGATGCGGGACGGAAGGGAAGGAGAGAAAAGGCAGTTGAGTCTTTTACTGATTCAGAGGAATTATTTCAGCAGCATTTATTTATGGAAGAAGAGAAACTAGCTAATGGATGTATTATTTCAACCGGCCATTTGTGGGGTTGTGGGTAGATTTATTAATGGATATGCTCAATGCAAGTGAGCTTGAGACTGTGAGAGAAAATTCTTGATGTAACATTATGGATACAGTTCAAATGGAAGAAGTACATAACATTACAACAAAAATCCTAAGCAGAAATGCTGAGAGGATGCAAATTAAAGAAAAAAATATGCAAGCAATGCAGGGGGTAAAGGTGAAAAAAATTCACTGTAGGAAATTCTAGTAAAGAAGGCAAACACAGGTATAACGTTTAGGATAATGTTTTAATGCTTTTAGGTGCAAAGGCATCTGAGCTTTTATTCAAATTAAGAAAGAAAATTTTTTTGTCACATATTTGAGACTGATAACATAATGGAAAGATTTTTTAGGTGAATATGAAAAAATGAAAGACTGTTATCCATGGAACAGGTGTGTGTTTAAAGCATTTGATAGAGAAAACAAGAAAAAAAGACATATTCAATTCAGAATGGAAGTGGACAGAGATTTTAAAAGGACATTTAAAGAAAATTTTTAAAGATGTTAAATACATTTTAAAAGTTTATGATAATAGAGGTTTACTGACAGGGGGATTGTAATGTGATATTGAAAATGGACCATAAAACTATTGTACATATTCTTAGTATCATAAATGTCGAATGTGATAAAGATGTTATGAAATATTGCAGTCAACCTAAGGAATATTTATTTTGTGTGTGAGAAATCAGATCATTTAATCCGTAACTGTGGAAAAAAAGTTATATATGTGGAAAAATGGGGCACAATGCCAAAAAAATCTGAATTGAAATGCTGTAAATATTAAAAAAATGGTGACGTGGATAGATTGTAAAGAAAGTGTGGCTGTTGTAGAAGGGGAGTCAGACATTCATTAAAAAGAAAAAGAACAAGAGCAACCTAAACAGAACAAGAAATGGTGGGAGAGGGAGATTATAAAGAGAAAGGTGGAGAAGAGAGGGGATACATTAATAAAGATAAAGAAATAGAAGAAGGTTCAGAAATAAGTCATAATGAAGATGTGCAATGGAATGGAGTAAAGGAAGAGAAAAAATCAGTTAGTTAAAGGGTAAGAAAAATGAAAAAATGTATAGGAACAAATATAAAAGAAAAAGAAAGAGGATGAGTAAGGTAAAGAAATGATTTAGAAATAATACTAAAAAGAGAGAGAGAAGGATAACTGTAGATTAGTAGATGTAAATAGTATGAAGAGCTTTATTAGAAGATTAGGTATTTTGGAATTATGCAAAAGACTTGACACAGATGTGACTATCTTGGAAGATATAAGATTTTTAAATAAGAACGAAAGATTAGAAACAGAAAGACTATGGGAATGTAACGTAGTATGGAATTTGGGAAGTGAGATTTGTACAGGTATGTATTTTATATAAAGACTCAGTTAAAATATTAGATGGGACATCAGTCATAATGGGTAGAGTAATAATTTTAGATGTAATATGGAAAGAACAAGTATACAGAATTACTGCACGTTATGCAGACATCACAAGTAGGGGAAGGGAAATATGTTTCAAGGAATTTTAGATTATTTAACAGTCAATATGGATATTATAACTGTAGGGGACTTTGGGATTTGAGAAGAAAAAAGAGAAAAGGTGGAGATATTGAATACAATTTTAGAAGTAATTAAGTATGAAAAATTTAATTTATGGGAATCTAGTATGTATACATATAGTAGGGGAGCACAGAACAGAAATAGATTATTACTTGATTCTATCAGGAATAGAGACAACAGAGGAAGGCATGATGGAAACAGGGTTTTCGGATCATGTTGCTATTTGGCTAGAGATTGAAATAAAGAAAAATATATACAATAGGAAAAGGAATAAAGAGGTCGAATGAGAAAAATAAGAAAAAGAAAGAAAAATATAGTTATAATGCTTTGGAATAATTACATTGCTATGAGAGGTTTTTATAAGATTCTGAATTGTGGATTGTATTTAAAGAAAATATAAGATGTTATATAGGCTGGCAATTATAAAATAGGAGAGAAGTACATAAAGATTATGGTAAGGTAAGTAATGAGGCATTCAATAATATTGAAAGAAATTATATAGACTTTTGTAGTAAAGAAGAAAGAATTAAACAAAATGAATCAAAAGAAAATTAAATGCTTATTATATAAACAATATATTTCATGCAAGAAAGAAAAGAAGTGACTCCATATTTCAGTTAAACAGTTGAAGAAGTTAATAGTATAATAAGAGAAATGAAAGAAAAATAATGAAGTTTGTGGTAGCGTATGTAAAAGAAATGTTTAAAGGAAAAAGATAGAGGGGAAGAAGCAGAAGATGTAAAATGCTTTCAGAACAGGATGATAAGGAATTAGAAAGAGAAATAGTTTTAGAAGAAATGGACAAAATATTAGCAACAGTTAATGTGGAATCAACAGGAGAACCTGATGGGATAGCGCTTCAAATGTATGAAGATATGTCAGTATGGAAAAAATGCTTTTTTGGAAGTATTGAATAAATGACTAAGAGAAGAATTTACATATAAAAAATTATGCAGTGGTATTCTATAGTTTATATAGAAAAAAGGGATAGAAAGGAAACGCAGAACTGTAGACCAGTGGTATTGAATAATACAGACTATAAGATTCTTATGAAAATCATACAGAAAAGAATGGAAGTTAAGATTCATAATGTAATAGAGACAATGATATATAGTATTAAAGGTAAAGGAAGTCAGGAATTATTAACCTATAGAGAATTGGTAGATGACTGTATATATAGGAAAGAACAAATGAAAAAAAATGATTGGTGATTTAAGTAAGGTTTTTGATTCTATACAACATGAAATATTGTGGAGATATTTCAGTCATATAATATCAGTACAAAGATAAAAAATGTATGTGTAACTGCCTATGAATATAATATAATAACATTTTTGGTAAATGGGTGGTTAAGTCAGGAAATAAAAATTAGGAGGGGCATAAGACAAGGCTGTTAAGTAGTTTAAGTTTTATACTAGTAATGAATGTGGTATTAGTTTGTATAAACCATAATATGAAGAAAGAATATGTTACTAAATAGAATATTAGTATGCCTATTTTTTCAGTCTGTATAGATGATATAGTACTTGTTACAATGAATATGGAAAGAATGATTGTAATAGAGAATAAAGAATGAATAATAGTAGTATTGAACTAATTAAATAAATGTTTAAATGCTATAGGTTTGTATTTGAACCTAGAAAAGATTAAAGGTTTAGATGTACTGGGAAGTCAGGAGAAATTGAATTTAATATGGAAGAAATAGCTTTGGGAATACACTTTGGAAAGCAAGAAATAAGAGACATACAGTGGAAGAAGAAGTTGATAGAGAAGATGAGAAATACATGTATGCTTTGGTATACCTTTAGGTCATCATTTAAGAAAAATATTTATAAATATTAATGACAAAAATGGCATGACTGGCTATTGCATTTAGTTTACCACTAGAATATGAAAAAGACATTTGTAACGTAGTTTTGTTTATATGGGGTTCTAGGTTAAACTGTGTAAAACAGCGACTTTATATGTTAAAGAGGAGGGTGGTTTAGGACTAATCAGTCCAGTGGTGTATATTAAATCTTTGTAAAGTACTTAAGAGATTAGAAGATGATAATGATTAATTACTAACTAAAATATTAAAATGAAAATATGAGAGACAATGGAAGTTAGTTATAAATTTTAAAAGATTAGAAGATTAACAAACAAAAGCACACTACTCGGGTTAAGTGTCTGAGAGGTACAAATACAAGAACCAAAATAAAAATAAATGCAAAAACCTCCACAGACAGATACCATGGCTGATAATATAAAATCCTTAAATGTTTAATAAAATCAAAAGAAAAATGAAAACAGGTAAGTGCTTTTGCGTTCGCTATGAAGAAGCTTATTTTTATTTTGATAAATTTTAAAAGAGCAAGACATAGTATAAACACTGAAATGTACCTTTATCAGAAAGAGATATTATTATAGAAAATAAAGATAGATGAAATTGAAAATGAAAGACAAATATGGTAAAAAGTCTTATGTGTAAACATTATTATGTGTGCAAGTGGAAAGATTTACATGATGAGAAAACCAAAGCCATAAAAGCAAGAACAGAAAGAGTTAAGAATATAATAGAATGTCAAGATTTTTATAGAGATTGACTTTAAGTAAATTACCAGTAAAGACCAACATGCTGTATAAAAAAATGAAAAGAAAGAATATGTAATTGTTATAAATCTGAAGCAGCATTACATGCATTTTTTGAAGTGTGCAAGAATTGTAAAATTATGGAAAAAATTAGGTGACTTAGAATACTTTGAGATAAAGGTCTGTGAATGATATTAATTTTCGCATGATTTAATGTGGTTGTTAATATAAATAGAAGCAAGGAATATGTATATAAGACTAAGAAAATGTTTAATGTAATATGTATTATTTAGACTCAGAGTGAAAGAGATAATGTTTACTGTGAAATGGGATTTGGCAGCCATGTTGGAAAAATAAGATTCTGCCTTTGGAAATGGAGTGAGCGTCAATAATGTAATAAGAATATTGAATTTCTGTATAAATGGTAGATAGAAATGGGTATATTAAATAATATAGTGTGGTGTGTATAATATTGCAAATGGTGTAAATATTGTAGATATTATGTAAATACTGTGAACATGTTTAAAAATATAGGACCCCCTACTGTTTTCAAAAGGTTTTCTGGGATCTTTTACATTCACATGAGCTACCACTAATTCAAGCAGATGGGGCTTCGATTTTAATGTCCCATCCAGAGGATGGCACACTCAGGAATGCAGCATCCCCTTGTGCTGCACTGCAGTGTCGGCAGTCAGTCTGCTTGGTGTGGGAGTAGAACCTACAGTCTTCTGCACCAAAGGGAGTTACACTACTGAAACTGCCAATTATATCTGGTATCAGGAAAACAATGTTTTGCAAATATTTACATTTCGTGCTAAAATGTATCTAAAGGTATATAAATGTTAACAAATTTAGTATTAGAAAAGTGGTAGCATTACCTTGTAGTACAGAATTAATAATTGTTAAAGACATAGTAAGAGAGTTAATTATACACACTGCGTTACAATTATGTTGGATGTGATGACATGGTTTGGAATTCACAATGCATTCTGTAATACTAAAGCACAACAAGGTTTCACTATATGTACCTTGAGTTCCACGTGCATCATCAACTACTTCAGCTGACCTTACATCACATGTTCAGAGCACCATAAATGTCATCAAGCATATTAACTGTTCTACATTGTATAAAATAGTCTCAAATCTGAGCCATGGTTTTTATCTTCCAGTGTCCAGAATTGTAGAACATTGCCTTGTGCAGTAGTCTGGCCAAAAGGCATTTCTTCCACTTCACATTGATTGAGTAAATATTTTTAGATAGATAGAAGACTGTAAAGCCTGTCTATCAGTTGGAAGGCATTTGGGTATGTGAATAGGTTGATAGGTGTGCACTAGGCCAGTGGCCGTGGAGCCTTTACAAGCTTAGCCCATAGAGGTGCCCTGGCATCATGCCACTGATATTTCCCGGTGCCTCTATCAAGGAGAGCCACTGGAGTGATCCCCGGGATGAACTTTCTTTTTCCCATCTACTCATCAAGATTTTTCTTGAAAAGGGCCAGTGAGTTGCTTTGCTTGACATGTATGGGAAGTCTATTCCAGAGCATAGGCAGTCTCAGGGTTATGAACCTGTCCCTTCAGCATGTTCTGTTGATTGTGATAATGAGGTTGAGGTTTCTGGTGTGTGTATGATGTGGAGGGATTGAGATTTCTTTAGATGTAACATTTCTAACAAGGCTGGGTCATACATGGCTTTGTAAGTCAAGCAGAGATCGCCTCTTAATAGATGATGTGAGACAGAGAAAAGCTGGAGTTTCTTGAGTCTATCCATGTAGGGCATGTGTTTAAGGCCTAGGATCCTCTTCTTGAGGTACTTTTGTGGCCTTTCCAGCTGTTGCAGGTGTTTAGTGAGGTACATGCCAAATGGGGCATTATACTCAATGATTGGTCTAATGAAAGAAGAGTAGAGGGAGACAGTGACCTCCTTCTTCCTGGATACAAAACCCTTAGTAATGAGATGTGCCACAGAGAAGGACTTTCTGACCACAGTGGCAATGTTGTGATTGAAGGAGAGGTTGCTGTCAACCTGTGTCCCCAGATCTCTTATAAAACCTTCAGTGGGATACCATCAATGTGGCATTTAGTGGGAACTAAGTTTTTCTCAAAGGGAATCATGACGCATTTTTTGGCATTAAGCTTAAGGCCATGGTTTCGACACCAGTCATTGGTCTCAGTCAGGCATTTCTGTAGGATGTCTACATCACTTGGGGAGTTAATAATGGCTCCCAGCTTGCAATTGTCAGTGAACTTGGTCAGCCAGAGTCCCTCCGTGTTGGCCTGTACTTCTGAGAAGTAGATGCCAAACAGGAGAGGACCCAGGATTGATCCCTGTGGGACTCCACTGTGAGCCAATTTGCAACCCACCTAGTGATATAGGCATTGATGGCTAGTTTGTTGAGTCTATCAATAATTCCTGAGTGGGGAATGGTATCAAAGGCCTTGGCCAGATCAAGGTTGGCTGGATGAACTGCCTTGCCCTCATCCACAACTCTGGTGACTGACTCAAAGAAGTCAACCAGGTTGAACAGGCATGATCTACCCTTCACAAAACCAAATTGTGTGGGATCCAGAGTTTGGAGATTCCCTATATCCTTGTTAATTAGGTCCATGATGATGTGCTCCATAACCTTACATGTCAGACTCATCAGGCTAATGGGGTGGCATTTCCCAGGGTCTGTAGTCGCTCCCCCTTTATGGAGAGGGATGACTGTAGCAGTGTACCATTCTGTAGGGACAAAGCCTGAGGTGAGGCTGTGATTGAACAGGGCACACAGGTGTGGTGCCAGTTCACTGCATAGTTAATGTAGAACACAACCAGGGACATTGTCATGTCCCATGGAAGCTGTATTCTTGGCCTTGGACAATGCAGCTTTAACCTGTGCTGCAGTAAGCCTGTCATTCTTCCAGTATTGTGATTGGTCCTTTTGGGGGGGGGGTAAAGTTGGCACTGAATCTGTTGGCCAGTATGTTGGCAATATCTGTTGACTAAGTATAGGAGGTACCATTGTGCAGTAACTCAGTGCAAATCTGGGTATTGCCGTGGAAATTCTTGATGTAACTGTAGAAGGTTTTGTGGTTGTTTTTAGTGTCTGAAGCATCTCAACTTTTTTCTTTCTCCAGATATGTCCACTCTGTGGTCAGTTTTCTCCATTTAATTTGAAAGAGCCCTTATTTATCTCAGTTCTTAAGATGTTACCCTTAGCCGTATCTATGTCTTGAAATCTGCTGACCTCTCTCTAGTATATACCTTATAGTTAAGGTTACTAAGAAAATGGTACCATGGTAGATTGAATAAGTCCCATAATTGCCTTGATTCATTGTAGTCTGGCTTTAGGCAGTCACACAGTAGTATTAAAAGAGATGAATGATTAGTGCATTTCAGTGGTGGTCCTTCTTTATAGCATGTGACACATTTCAACATATGATCTTGTTGCAGTGATAAGAATCCATTCTGACTTTTCTGCCACAGTTCTTGACTTGTATCTCATCCTTTCACATTCACAATGAAGACTGATTTATGTATGGGATTTTCCTTGAGCCAAACGTTGCGATGCTGGTTTCCTAAGGGCAATATTTTCAGTCTCTTTTTGTCCATCACCTGATTTTGTATAGTGGCTGAGGTGTTGTAAGGCCTGGACAGGGGGACATGGATGCACCCATTGTATGTGAAGGGATATCCTTTACTCAACTGTATTTTCTTGTGCCTGAATTTATCTCCTCAACCACAAGATGGGCCTCTGCTGAAAATGGACATGTATCCAGCCAGACTAGCCCGGTTAACAAATGTAAAATAAATAAATAAATAAATAATTTACAACACGCTACTGACTTAGGAGATATAGGCTTTGAATTCTAGGCTGCTAGTGGTAGCTTGTGTATGTGTGTGCATGTGTGTGTGTGTGTGTGTGTGTGTATGTTGAAGACCTTGAGGGAGGACACTGAATTCCACACAGTGATGCAGTACCTATGTGACTGCAAGTAGGAGAGGATAGGGTAGTGGAAAATGCTTCCATAGTGTCAGGGAGTAGTGCAGAGCGCTGAATGGAGAGGATGCTTGCCAGTTTGGTTAGCTGGATATATTTCTTTCAGACCCCAATCTCAGAGCTAAACTAGAACTGATACAGTTGATGAGATGGAGCACCCTTGGTCATAGCCAATTCTTAAGAAATCGTACTTAGCCTTATATATGTCTTAAAAGCTACTGACTTATGTCTAATCTTCTATGGGGCCCAGACCAGGGTTAAGCTAGATATGTCTGTCTGTAAGTAAGATACCCTTTTTCACAGCAATGTCAGTAGAATCATCAGCAACAGCAGAGATGGAGGGACCAAAGCGCCTCCTGGTTGCTGAGGTGACAGCTACCTCTGGGCAACTCTTACCCTAATGTCATCTCAGATGAAGTCACCAGGTAGGGGAACGGCTAGGCATGTCTGGCATGGAGGAAAAAAGGCAGCTAGAAGAACAATTGAGAAGAAGTATAAGCTGCTTCTCCCAGATGCTTGGTTAAAATACATGGCGAATGTAAAGTTAAATATAAAGGGATGACGCACTGAATGTTTAAATTCTAGCTGTTTAGACACGTTTTCTGGAGCATGACCGAACAGAAACCCATCATGATGATGACTGTCTGTCTGAATACCTTTATGAACAGACAGTGGAATTTACACAGATGTTCAGGCAAATATCAGCAAGCAGAGTGAGAAAACAGCTACTCATAGTAAGGGTGGGAGTACAGAGTGAACTGGGGGGGCATAAGGAAATGTTTTTCTCACACTACAGCAATAAAAGCAACAGTCTTATGAGATGTATCACTTGTACAGTGACAGGATAAGTAGCAGTGACTTTAACTGTGTGTACACAGAAAGAAGGATATTGTTTACACTGTGTGTGCATGCATGGAAACAGAAGTGCTGCACTGACCAGATATCATGGCATGTTTACCTTTGTTTTATAACAGAAAGCTTCCCAGAAAAGGTATGCTAACCTGCACAAACACAGAGGTTTACAATATATATATATGTAATTAAAAGAAAGAAGCAGTAGGAAGTATTCATACAAATGATTTAATGGTATTGATCACCATATAGTACAATTTACACTTTACAGTATCACCAAATATGCAAAGGTCTGCAGTTCATCAGTATCACACGAAAACTGGTCCTTGTGTTAATGTGACACTGAGTTGTATTTCCAAATAAACATTTCAACATGCTATAGTTGCTCTAATACTAATTCATAAATATCAGGAATCTCATGGTATGGGGGCCAACTGCATCCTGTAATCTTTCGTTACACCACCTTCTTGCATATGTTGCAGTATTGTAACTTGTGTCCATCTCATGTACTCAGGTTCCTTCTCCTACTCCCAGGTCACATTAGATTACAACAGGCATAAAACAGTAATATGCAGACCTGGTGGTGTGCAAAGGTGATGTGGAAAATCACAAATGGCTTAGCTTCTGGTGTCAATCCAGGGGGTACACTTTTGACAGCCTGGGAGGAAACGGTTGAAAGACCATGCTGCTTTGCCAGGGATGGTCTGCACTTATCTCCTCTAGGCTTTTGGATATTAGTAAAGAACTTTTCCAACCCCTTAGTGCCTTTTTTAGGCAATGCCAAACTGATAAACCTACTGACTTAAGTGAACCTATGAAAGAACAACCTGAAGGTCGTACTGCTCAATGCTAGAAGTCTTAACAAAAAACTTGACTTGCTGCAAGCCTTCCTCTCCCTGGAGAGTGTAGATGTCTGTGTAGTAATGTAGACATAGTTTAAAGTCACTGAGAGTACCCCAGCAGTGCAATGTTATATAATGCCTTTTACATCTTTAGACCAGCTACTGCACAGGAGGGAACTAAAGGTGGAAGAGTGTCAGTCTATATTAAGACTAATCTCATATCCAGACATGTTAAAGTGTAAGACCCACTGGAAGTCATACATTTGCAACTCACCACAAACAGGGTGCATGCATGTCCTAGCATGTCATCCAGGGCTGCTTCCTGCCTTAAACTGCTGAGCCTGAACTAGCTAAAGCAGTTACTAAAATTAATTAAGAATGAATGTAACAAATGCTATGTTTTACTTTGTGAATGACTTTTCTGATCTTAATGCTAGCTGTACAGTATTCATCCGAACATTGAACTGATATTTTACTACGGTTTTTAGAATGTAAAACTAAATGCTTTACCAGAGGGGAATGTAGCAACTGATGACCTGATTTATTTCAAATTTTGCCTTAGTAACAAACAAAACAAAACAGTAAAACTGTAAAACTTTGTTTGCTTCAATTAAGGCAAACACATTTGCACTGTGAATGTTATACTCATTCTGGCTGTAGAGTTAACAGCCAGTGTTTTAATATAAATAATTTCATATGTGTTTCTTCCGCCTTAAAACTAATTCTACTAGTGCCCTGATTGTTTTTTTTTAATTTACATGGTTTTATTGTTTTATTTCTGTGCATAGGGTAGAATATTTCTGCAAAGAATACAAGAGTTATGGAACAGTGTTGGGATGGATACCTTTCCAAGGATGATCTTGTGAAATCTAGAATTTAATCCCTAGATCCTTTTGACAGTCATGTGGCATGAGAACATGAAGAAGTTAAAGACCACGTTTTTCAAAATAACCTGGACCTTTTTACAATCTGACTGGCTGAGGCGGTACAAAATGTTTTTCTTTCATGGTGTCTTCACCATTCAGTCTGAAATGACAGTTTAACAGCATACGTTCATCAGACTACCTATCCAGGACAGACGGTTACGGATTACCATTGTTATTCTTGTGGCTGCAGCTATGGAGTGCTGTTTGAAATATTGCAAGTGTTCAGGTACATCTCTCTTTAAAAATCTGTTATTACAGGGCTAGCTGCTAAACTTCTTTTGTACTAACTATTTGTAAAACAATATATAGACTGTGGTCTTCATGTGCCACATATTATAAATAAGTCCATATGTTTAATGTTACGTGTTCATGGCTGCAGACCATTGGACAACACATACCAACTGTGACAAAATGATCTTTTCAAATATTCTTACAATACAGAATTTGGAGCAGTCGTGACAGTGCCTTTCATCACCATTATATATATTTCTAAACTTTAAGTTATCCAGATTGATTTGCCATTAATCATTTTATGGGCTAAACAAGTTTTCCAGTAGTAAAGCTGTATTTTATACTCTAGAGATTTAATGTCATTAATTTGTCTCTGTGGTCTGTTTTGGAAAGTGCTGAAACTTCTCTGAGATGCTTTAGAAGGTTTTTCTTATTTGACATATAAACAAAACATTTGTTGTTTTCACTGATATGTTCAATGAGGGTTTTGCAAAGCTCTAATAACATATTTGGAGTCTGTGAAGTAGTTTATTGTATAATAACTCACATCATATGTTTTACTTTGTTGTTTGTCGTAATATTTTCAGAGCATATAACTTGCAGTGTTCTTTACCATAGAGTCGTTGTCAAAGGGTAAACTTTGCATTAGTCTCTACCATAGTATTGATGTCATGATTTGTATTTACTTTTTTTTACTTCAGTATCTATTTACATTACTTACCTCAGTATCCTTGACTCCGTACCTAATATGGCATACTAATATCCTTTATCTGAGTGACACAACTCAGACCTTTGTTACTGTTCTCTGTATGCAGAGCATTACACATTAGTAACAACTGCATGATTGTTTAAATTAAACCAAACATCATGATGATACTCTAGCTGTCCTTAGTTGTAGTTAAATAATTACCTGTATTTCAATTGTCAGTGTATTTTGACAGCCAGACAGTTGTATTATCAGTTGAAAATATTGAAATGTAGTTACTTCAAGGGAAGTCTGAAGAGATGGGTCCTAGCATCTGTCCCTGAGGTATGCCACGCTCTGCCACTGTTTGGATTGGTGTCCCTGAGTGCACGTTATTCTCGTCAGTTGTTGACCCACTGTATTATATGAAGATTCATATGCAGATGATCCCTGTGATGTGGCACACTGTCAGATGTCCTTGAACATGTGACAATTTGCCAAAATAGGAGAAACCTATTGAGAGATTGATTTCTAAGTTCTTAAGTCAGCCAAGCAGGTTAGACAGGAGTTAGTCAACAATAAAGCCATGCTGTATTATATCAGTCAAAGGTCAGTATGTAAAATTATCTTGTACTAAAAAATACTGCGGTGGTGGTGCTGCGGTAGTGTTGTCACCTTACAGTTAGGCGTTGCCCGTTCGATTCTCAGTTAGAGCGTCTTCTGTATAGCGACATGAGTGAATGGGCGTTCCTTTGTTGAAGGTTGTGCATTAGGCCTGGCAAGCCAGTACGTAAAAATCTATTGCCAATCATTAGCGGACCGGAGTTCTGCTGTGGCGACCCCTAACCGGGAAAAGCCGAAAGACACAAACTAAGAAATATGTGAAACATTTACTTAAAAAAGTCTGACTAATGGGAAGATTTGTGGAAAGGTTAACAAAAGCCACCTTAGAGACATAAATAACATGAACCATTTTCAGTCTCTTAGTATTTATCTTTGGAATAAGCCTAAACCAAAAAATAATAGCAGTAGTAAAAGTGCTACTTGAATATAACATGCAGTGTGAGATGAATATAAGTACACAAAGCAATATATACTAGATCCTTACTGTGTGATCTTATTTCTCAAAAGGTGGTCGATGCATTTTGTTGGCCTGCTTAAAAAAAGGCTGCAAACTATGAAGTCAGCTTCTGACCAAATACATCACCCACATTAACTAGGTTTTCATTAACCTCTCAACTTCCTGTGGCTTGTTAAACTAGACATCACTGTAAACATCAACTATTCTATTAGTTATACTGTTACTTAATAGATTGTTTATGTAGCTGGTTTAAGCCTTCTTCATTTCATGTTTAAGAAATTTTAAAACTTCACTGAGCTACAGTGGGATTCAGATACATTATTCTCAATGCTTTCAGGCTTGTTAGAAGCTAGCAAATCCAGAATACCTTACTCGTTATAGGTACTGGTACAAATTATTCCATATTATTAGCAATCAGTATCATATGTCTTTGATTTGAAGCCTCCCTCATGTAAAAACGTCTTTTCTCCCTAGGCCTCTACTGAAAAAAGGTTTTATCTCAGTCAGACTTTCCCAGTAAACAAAAATAAATAAAATAAATAAATAAATAAAAAAATAACTAAAATACAAGCTACCTTTGCATTTTAGCAAGGTCTTTTATTCAATGTTCTGTATTTGGAAACAATGAATCCACTTTAGGGGGGAATAAGAGTCATAGTACTAATGTTTAGACATTTTACTAAAGATTTTCAGGATTTTACCAGGGTTTCAGGTTGCCATCTTATTTTGATGTTTTCCAGCCCTTTGTATTTTGTGTAGCCATTTACTAAAACTGTATTTCGGACTTGATGTAATTCATTCCGTTTAAAGTTTTAGGACTTTTTCTTGAATTTTCAACATTTCTTAGCTTGTTTTAAATTGTGTCAGTTTTTACAAATGTGGAGAGAACACCCCCTCCAGAACATACTTAATCTGTGATATAGTTTGCCTGCAGAGGGAAATTTAGATGACAATTGAATTTTTCCGAGAAGTTTACTTCATGAACCTTACAGAGGAGCTGGAATAATTTTCAAAGGGATGTTGCTCTGTGACTTGAAATTGTACTGGTGAAAACAGAAAAAAAATTAAATGCTGATGAGGGGAGACACTAAGAGATTCTAGTAGTTTTTGTTATGTTTCTAAAGGTCTTCATGTGGACGTCACTTCTTCTGAGATCAGGACAGTACAGAGGTAGTTCTCTTCAATCCTTGGCTTTGGTGTTTCCCAAGTAGAGATCATGATGAGAGCAATGGTCAAAGCATAAATTGCTTTGGACATCCCCTCTTCCCCCTCTGTATCCAGGGTGACAAGATAAGGTCGACTTCCCTCTTATGTCTATTGCTCCTTCCTTGGCCAGTTTGTAGGACTTGGTGTTTTGGAGCTAAGGAATCTGCCAATGACTTTACCTATGAGTCTGACTCTGTCGGTGCTTTTGCTTCCTTATAACGGGTTTGTTGTTGTTGTTGCTGTTAACGGCCAGTTGGGCCCAGATTTCTCACATCAATGTGTCAGCACAGAACTCCGCTGTCATGGGATCGGGCCATTGTCAGTGTCATCTAGGGTAGTGGCTGAGTTCTCATAACCAAAGTCATCCTTGGTGTTGATGTTGTCCTTGTTTTCAAGACCTGCTGTTGTCAACTCAGAGTTGATCCTTCTGCCTCCAGTGTCAGTACTGCCATTGGTTTCTTTGATGCTGAGGTACTTTCCATTCTTTACTGGTAGATTGGAGATGGTAAAGAGGCAGCCAGTAGAGTTGGTATATGTCCCAGTGGAGTCAGCACCTATATCTTCACCATGCAGGCATATCCCTCAGATTGATGGCTTGTCTCTATCATTTCCCAGAAGGCAAGGGGGCAGAAAAACCCTGTAGGAGTAGAATGAATGTATCTGGATGAGCTTTACAATTGGACTGAGAGTAAATGAAAAAAAAAGAGGCCACCTAGACTCCTGTTTGCAGTCTTCAGCCTAGAAATCTAATTTGATAAAGAGGAGTCTTCTCTGTTATTCAGCCTGGAAACTGTAACACTGGGAACTCCTGGAATTAATGTATCAGAGGGGGACGTGGCCTGTTTAAACTGCAGAAAGTTTTCCACTCTACCCTATTTCTTGGATAGTCCTTTTGCCAAGAATTTGCACTCTGTCATCCTGCTGAGGATTTGGCAAGAATATGACAGGATGATTCCTATCCCAGGGATACCAGACTGACTCCTCCAAGGGATGGAAATGTTAGCAATAGGCTACAATGGCTGACTCCATTGTGATGGCAACTGTCCTAAAGAAAGCTATTGGGTGAGAGTGCAACAGTCTATCTACCTGACAAGGAGTCCAAAGACTTAGACCACTTTGGGAAGTGTGTGTACATGTAAGGTACCTTTTCAGTATGTATCTTGAACATGCACATATGGCACATTTTTAGCATGACCTAGGAGATCAGAACATAGGTACTGAAAATGATGTTACATGGGAATCTCAGATGTAAATTAGCATCTCAGTTGGTAGCAATAACTTACATGTCTACCCTGTCATGCTGCTCATGTGATACAACAGCCCATGTGGCTGTTTCTGCCTCTACCATATATTGTTATGTCAGGTTGCAACATGCACATTCTGCTAATAATTTTAAGGCACCATTCACCAGCACATTGCACAATGGCTACTCAGTTTCTGGACCATATGTGAAATAAAAGCATCTGTGGGAAGATGCTTCGTGCTGTGACACTCTACAGTTCATGGTCTACATTAATGAGAAGAGTGAATGGAACTTTGCAGCAGCCATTTGAGCCTTACTCTGTCAAAAAACAATCCAGGCATGGAGGGAAGGGTCTGCAAAATCATGGTTTCTGAAGTCCTTCATCTAGGAAAACCTGTATAATTCCTGAATTTCATGCATCGCAGGTCATCCCAGAGTCCAAGCTGAAAATCCTAAAGTAAAGAAAGCAAGTAATTGTGTCAGTATCTGAAAATCCTACGATGAAGCATTCATTCATTTTCATTAATACCACTGGTGCAGATTATTGATTTCACATCAGTTTTCAAAGATTTACAGACCAGATTCCCTTATCTCATACCTCTTATCTGTTCAGATTTTCACGTAATGTCCAAATTTTTGCTTTATATTTTTTGTGTGATCCTCATAAAAGGGAGTTAATATTTAACAGTGTGAGAACTTAGGATTGTTTTTCTGTCAAATCACCAAGAATTGAAGTTACTAAATAACGACCTGCATTTGAGTTTCTGACTTTATATCCTTAAAAATGCAAGCTAACACAAATCTTGTTATTCTAACAACTGTCTATGTTTATAAGAGCAATATTTAAAGTCTGTCCTTATTTTTGGGCCTTTGTCCCCAATTATTTTAAGGTTTGTCCAGATTTTGTGCTCTAAAATGTTGAGAGGTATGGGCTTATCTTCTCTTTGAGGTAATATCATTTGCCTTTAGCTTCTAAAGCTTCTTTCTGGAAAAATCAGTCAGCCAGTAGATATATTATTAGCACATCTGATACATACATGGCACTAGTTTTGCTAAAAGATGTACTGTACTAATAGTACTAAGTATTTGTGCCTCTCAGGCTCATTGTATTCTCTGTGATGTACCAAAAAGTTAAGAATGCTGCTTTGTTGTGGTACATTGATTTAACAATGTTCAGAGCACAGACAGACACAAGCTAAATTGTTTATGAAGTTTATCCTTTGTCTTTTTATTTATAGCACAAAGGTGAACAAAAACAGGAAGGCTTAATATTTAACAGTGTTAGAACTCAGGATTGTGTTTTATCTTGTTTCTTAAATTTCCTGTTATCAAGCTTATTAAAAACTCCAGCTACCCAGCCGTATAAACATTGGCTCTGCATAATTGTCATTGTTGAAGTGACATCCCTACCTCATGTGCAAAAAGGAGAAAAAGGGGTTGTGGGTAGATAAAATCTTACTAAGATTTGTATTTTTAAAGCCACAGTTTAGTATTATTTTAAACCATGACCTGTACTCATGGAGTAACCCTATTAAGCGAAATGCTTTCTGAATTGGATTATGGCTCTTTAATACTTATGCATTGCAATGAAAAAGAATGTTGTTGCTGAAAAATGCAAACATTGCTTTGTAAGTTCCTCTTTTTCTTTGTACACTGCATTTTATCCATCTTGTTGAGTGGAAGGATATGTGTGATGGCATGTCAGTGTTTTGTAACACATTTTCTTAGTTTCTGTTTCTGCTGATTTTCCAATATATATATATATATATATATATATATATATATATATATATATATATATATATATATACAGTGGTTAGAGCATCTGCCTAATGCGCAGACATTCATGGTTCGAATCCCACTGCAGCATATACCATTTTAGCTAGTTGTTCCAGTGATCAGATTTTGCTGATCCCTGGGCTTTGTATTTGGTTCCTGTGTTCCTCCATTTTCTTGTGTGGCCAGAGGTAGTTTCTTTACTCACCAGTGGGAGTGGGGAGTACTGAGCTGCTTGTTTGTCCTCAGAGGAGTGGTTAGAGACAGCAACTAGTAATTCGTTGGCCATTTTGGGTCATTTCCTGTTTTTTCCAGCCCCCTGCTATAAAGCACGCTTTGGTGGGCTTTTCTGGCATTAGAGAACTTGGCATAGCTCCTTGTGGTCCCCTGCAGAGTTCCTAAGCCAGCAGAGAGCAGAAAAAGCAACTTTCTTGATCATAAGTATTTTTTAAACTTTTTATTTTGCATTTTTCGATCTTTTGAGCTTTTCGACTACTGTTTGTGCCTATATTACTGTTTTATTACCTTATTTTCCTGTTTTTCTGTGCTTAAATTGTTGATTGCACTTGTTGGCTAATGTTTTGCTTAAAAGTAACAAACAGGCTAATACATTCAAGTGTACCAGCCTTTGATAGCAATTTAGTCGAAAAACAAAGCATTTACTGTATTTTTTCTGTCTGTTTGCAAAAAAACTAAAAAAAAAACAAAAAAAATATTTCTCCTTTCCTAAACTTTCCTAGCTAGTTGTTCCAGTGATCAGATTTTGCTGATCCCTGGGCTTTGTATTTGGTTCCTGTGTTCCTCCATTTTCTTGTGTGGCCAGAGGTAGTTTCTTTACTCACCAGTGGGAGTGGGGAGTACTGAGCTGCTTGTTTGTCCTCAGAGGAGTGGTTAGAGACAGCAACTAGTAATTCGTTGGCCATTTTGGGTCATTTCCTGTTTTTTCCAGCCCCCTGCTATAAAGCACGTGTTAGCGCGCTTTAGCGCGATTTAGCGTGATTTAGCGCGGAGTTGCCACTGTTGCACACAAGAGCAGCGGCAGTTAAACAAGGTTAAACTATTCGGGCTACCTAAATTCCACTCTTCAAATTTTCCCTTAAAACTACCTTCCTCGAACTGTACTGCTGATCTAACCAGCGTATCCTATAACTAAAAAGTTCATCTCTACTTGATTCCCAAGTAGACTATTCTCTATCTGTAAAGCCTAGCACTTGCTCCTACAGTACTTGCACCTTGATAAAGCACTTTTATTATAGATAGTACCCCACCAGCCTAGAACCCACATCCCCCGGAGTCTTTTGTAAGTTTTTTTACCTATTACTTCTAGCATGTCGAGGGATCAGTTGCTAGTGTCCTCTCCTGCACAACTGGTGAACCTGGGAATATTGAGACAATGTTACAATTGCCATATGTACACAGACAATCCTCTCCTTCTCCCACAAAACACAAATACATGCGAGAGATGCAACTATATGGCCAAACTGGAGGCTGAGCTCTCTCAACATAGGACTGGCAAGACCAGACAGGAGGAGAAGGTAACCACACACACTACATACCCAGTCACACATAGTACCATCACAACTTCAAATCATACACATAATCACACAAAGACATACTCGGAGGCTCTGATCAAAAATCTACCAAAACAGCAGAGGCTACCAAAGCAGACACCCAAACAACTACCACCTCAGGACCAAACACATGCAACACATAGACCACACAGTCAGAGTGTCAAACAGTCACAGCCCTTAAGGCCAAACACAATGCCAGACACACTCATCATTGGTGACTCCATAGTCAGACACACTTACGTCCTGCTCACCAGACTGAGTAAGGAGAAGGTCACAGTAAGCTGCCTGTCGGGAGCTAGAATCCGCCACATAACGCAAGCACTCAGGTCTCTCAACAGCAGGTACAAGTACGAGTCAGTCATTGTCCACGCTGGTGTCAACGACCTGAGACGTACCTCCTTGGACTACATGAAAAGAGACATTGAGGAGCTCTCTGATTATGTAGCCCAAGCAGGTATGATCCTGACCTTGAGCAGTATCCTACCTTCACCTAGAATGATGCCACAATACAGTGATAAGATGATCAGCTTTAATAATTGGCTTAAATTCTGGTGTCATTCAAAGGGGATCCAATGTCTGCCTGGGATGACATGCTGGACAAGCCACGCTGCTTTGCAAGGGACGGCTTGCACCTGTCACCCTGGGCTTCGGATATTGGCAAATGCTCTTGCCACCCCCATAGTGCCTTTTTTAGGCAAGGCTCAAATTCTAAACCTACCACCCTAGAACACAAAAAAGGAAAAAAACTAAGGGTAATGCTGCTCAATGCCAGAAGTCTCAATCTCAAGATGCACGCACTCGAGGCCCTTCTCAGTATGGAGAACATCGATGTCTGTGCTGTGACAGAAACCTGGTTCAAGGCTCCTGAGAGCACCCTAGCACTATCAGGTTTCACCTCATATCATGCATTCCGGCCCCAAACTCCAGACAACACCAAAAAAGGAGGGAGGGTGTCCATATTCATAAAGGACACCCACACCTCAAGGTTGGTGGCAACGCACGATGCATCGGAGACCATCCAGGTGCAATTAACCATAGGCAAGACTGCTCACATGGCCTTCCTGAAAACACTGGAGGGGATAAATGTATCTCCAAACACCATCATACTTGGTGACTTCAACTACCCTAATATAGACTGGGAACACTACTCAAGCCCAAACACTCTAGCCCAAAGGTTCTTGGAGTTCATAAACTCAAATGCCATGGAACAACTAGTCACCATCCCCACAAGAGGAGAAAACATACTTGATCTCATCATCACGAACATGGGATCACAATGTTCAACACCGGAAGTATACCCCTCACTGGTGAGATCAGATCATAAACTAATCTCGCTGGAGGTCCTCATCCCGCCCCACCTGAAATAAAAAAGACCACAGTGAAAAACTTCTCAAAAGCCGACTTCACACTTCTAAAAACTAGGGTGGTCTCCTTTAAGGCCCCTGAGCCAGTGGTAAACATTACTCAAACCTCTGAATCACTTACAAATGTCTTCTACCAGCACCTACAGGACTGCATGGATCAGGCAATCCCAAACAAAACTAAGACTCTTTGTACCAAAGGCAAGCGTCCAGTCTGGTGGACCCCAGCCATAAACAAGCTCTACAACAAAGGAGGAAGCTACTACAAGATAGAGCAAAATCCTTGAAAGGTAAGACACCTTTGATCATTATAAGTAAAAACTAAGAGCTCTCATAAAATCATCCAAGGCAAATTTTGAGAGAAAAATCACCAAGGACACAAAAGACAATCATAAGGCCTTCTTTAGCTATGTTAGAAACCTAGGAGGAAACTCCCAGATATGCTCAGAATTAGTTCAAAATGATGTGAAGATTACTGAACCTACACACATTGCCAACATACTGGCTGACAGGTTCAGTGCAAACTTCTCCCCCCCAAAAGGAGAGATATCTATACCAGAGGATTGTAGCCCCCCAAACATCTCAAACGCCCAGGTGAGAACTGCTCTCTCCAAGGCAAACAACACAGCATCCATTGGACCGGATGGTGTCCCCGGCTGTGTGCTCCACGAACTCAATGAGGAATTAAACCCACAGTTAGGACAGCTGTTTAATCTTAGCATCACCTCAGGATACGTACCCAAGGAGTGGCGCACGGCGACTGTGGTCCCACTTCACAAGGGCGGTGCCTCCACCGACCCTGGAAATTACCGTCCCATTAGCTTGACAAGCCTTACCTGCAAAGCCATGGAGAGGATCATAATGGAACTCATAAATAAAGACATAGGGAACTTGCAGACTTTGGATCCAACCCAGTTTGGCTTTGTCAAAGGCAGATCATGCCTTTTAAACTTGGTTGACTTTCGAAACAGTCACCAAGGCCATTGATGAGGGAAAGGCAGTCCATACAGCCTACCTCAACCTGGCAAAGGCCTTTGACACAATACCCCACTCAGGTATCATCAAAAAACTCATCAGCTTGAATGTAAACCCATACATCACAAGATGGGTTGCAAACTGGCTAAGTGACAGAACCCACAGGGTCAGAGTTGCTGGAGCCATGTCAGACTCAAAGCCTGTCACAAGTGGTGTCCCACAGGGCTCAGTCCTGGGTCCACACTTGTTCGGCATCTACTTTTCTGAAGTACAAGCAAACACAGGAGGGTTATGGCTGACAAAGTTTGCAGATGACTGCAAACTGGGCCATAGTCGAAAACACTTCTGACACAGATATCCTTCAGAAGGGCCTCACAGAAACAGATAACTGGTGCCAGAGCCATGGCCTAAAGTTAAACGCCAAGAAATGCATAGTCATACCCTTCGGGAAAAACAAGGTTACCCCTAGCTACCATATAGGTGGCAATCCACTGAGCACAGAAGAAGTCATCAGGGACCTGGGGACCCAGGTTGACACTAGCCCTTCGTTTGACACTCATGTTGCTAAAGTAGTCAGGAAAACCTTCTACATTGCCCACCTGATCATGAAGGGATTCACATCTAGATCAAGGGAGGTCATCGTCCCCCTGTACTCATCACTCATTAGACCTATGATTGAGTACAATGCCCCATTCGGAATGTATCTGACCCGACACCTGCAGCAGCTGGAAAGGCCCCAAAAGTTCCTCACCAAAAGGATAAAGGGTCTCAAAAATATGTCTTATTCTGCCCGACTGAAAGAACTCCAGCTCTATTCAGTCTCATACCGCTTGCTCAGAGGTGACCTGTGCCTGACATATAAGGCCATGTCAAACCCAGATTTGATGAATATGCTTCACCTCAAAAAATCTAGATCCCTCAGAACCACAAGGGCGGGAGACTTAAACCTTGACAAGGTTATTAATAGAACGTGCTGGAGGGACAGATTCATCACCCAGAGACTCCCTATGCTGTGGAACAAAATCCCGGTACATGTGAGGCAGAGCACCTCGCTGGCCTTGTTCAAGAGGAATCTTGACCAATGGATGGGAGATCGCAGATATACCCCAGGGATTATTTCAGTGTCACTGCTTGACAGAGGCACAGCAAAATAATAGTTTTATTTAAACTAAAGGGGTGGCGAAAGCCACATAACTATGGGCTAGGCTTATAAATGCCCTTGGGCAGATAGCCTAGTATGAACCTATGAACCTATATATACACACACACATATATATATATATATATATATATATATATATATATATATATATATATATATATATATATATATATATATATATATATATATATATATATATATAAATATATATATATATATTTTTTTTTTTTTTTTTTTTTTTTTGTGCAATAGCTAAAAGGCAGAGTAGCTGTGAGATTCTAAAGCATTATTATTTATAGAATTTCTAGTAGAGAAAGTATAGCAGTGCTGAAATTAAGTATTTTTATTTGGAAAGCACATTTTTGTGCTTGTATTTAACTCAGATATCTAATTGCTGGAAGTGTTCATTGATCAGAATTTTGAGAGCTAATATTAAACTTGGAAATTTCCAGAAATCTGTAATGTTGAAATGAGAGACTGGTATAATTATGTAATTTGTCTGGCAATGTCTTAAAGTGGTGTGGTATGTGTTCTGTAATTACCATATAAATTATCATATATGTGTATGTATAATATGGAGCTTTCAGAATGGTGATGTACACACACACACACACACACACACATATATATATATATATATATATATATATATATATATATATATATATATATATTTAGTTATTGAAATTTGTTTATTGGGCAAGTCTGACTGGGTGTAGAGTACCCATTTTCAGCAGTGGCTCTGGGAGAGAAGTTGCCAATTACAGCCAGGGATTACATTCAGAATAACAGAACAAACAATAACAATACATTTCTAAAAGTTACATGATTAGATCGGCTATCATTAATAGCATACAACTTGTATTCGACTTAACAAATGAAGCATGATACAGAAAAGAATGAGGCTAGCATTATTATGGTTTGGCAATTTTGGGTGAAAGAGAAGCATGCAGAGGGATAGGTATATGTAAATTTATTTTGAAAAAGATAGGCTTATGAAGTGTAAGTTGAGAGAAAGTTCATTAGAAGACAATAATTTTAAGGTGCAGATTTATTTTTATTTTATTTATTTACTTTGTTTGTTAACTGGGTAGTGTCCGTCTGGGCCAGAGGCCTGTTTTCAGCAGAGACCCGGGGAGAAAAGCTCCACATTGTACAATACAAATATAATACAGAATAATAATAATACATTCAGGAGTGAGTTATATGCAAAAGTAACTTGAGATTTATATACATAGGAAAACAAATTCAAAATTCATTTCAACAGTGATGATAGAGAATGCCAGTTGAGCAGAGAAAAATAATAGAACTCAGCAAGAGTGTCAAATAGCATATGAGGTAACAGTAATGAGTGTTGTAAGCTAGAAACATATATCTGTAGCTATGATGTCTTGCATTCTGCTGATACCAGGTATGGAGTGTAGATGGGAGGGTCCCCAAGAGAGGTTGAATAAGAATTTCAGGTAGGGTGGGGAGGGTGCAGGGGTTGCAGAGAATAATAGAGTGTATGAAGTAGGTGAAACCTGAAGGGGTTGGTAAAGGGTATGGGAGAGAGATTATCCAGAAGAGTGGCAAGAGCACAGCCAATGATTAGCAAGGTGCTCCTTTAGGAGGACCTTGAACTTGTAGATTTTAGAGAAATAATGGAGTACTAAGGGTGATTTGGAGAGGCTGAAAATGAGATAATGTATAGAAGGTCAGTAATGAAAGGGGGGAGAGAAAAGTAGAAATGGAGGTGGAAATATGTATAGAGATACGAACTTATGAGTAGTGAAATTATAGGTAAGAAAGAAAAAGTAGAAAGGAGAAATTGGATAGAGAGGGGTGTTGAGAAGAACAGAATTGCATTTGTTTTAGCCTGGTTTAGACCAGGAGCATATCCACGCTTTACATAGAAATTCTTTTCACTCTTGTTTGAAAAGTGGAAGGTTAGGGTTTGATCTGTTAATAGGAAGGTTGATCCGTGCTCTAGCAACTATACTTTTTTCCAGCAGATTTATTGGGTTTATGCTGTGCTAGGAGGTGTTTGTCTTCCGATTGTAGCAGTCTTGTGGGATTGCAGATCTGAAGAGCTGAGGCTAAGGCAATGCCGGCAGTGTGTCTATGGATAATGTTATGAGCAGTAATAGGTACTGCTACCGGCAGATAGGGAAGGTAATGTGGCAGCTCAAGCCATTTAAGAGACTGAAGGGGAATATAGTGGTGGATGTAGTGTGTAGAACTGGTTGTGAATTTAGTTATTTTATTGTAACATGATGCTAATTCAGATGTTAGTGAGGTCTGAAGGTTGTTGAGAATAGGAGCTCCATATAGAAGTGAGGGTAAGAGGTACTTAATCACATGACCCCTTTTGCATACAGCCCCTTCTCAATTCATACTTAATTCTAGCCACAGAACTCTAACTCCTAATTACCTTTTTTTACACTAAATTTCTCCACTACTCATATTTACCTCCCTCCCTTCTTTTTTCACTTAGCTTACTCCCCTTTCTCAGATTTCACTTGATTCTAACTACTACTACTCTCCTCTCTTATTTATAAATTTAAAAAAATGAATAATTTTCCTCTTTTACCCATAGCCACCCCCATTTTTTTCTCTTGACACAACCTTTTCCTATCACCTGCACTCTCTGTCACCTTCCCCTCTGCTTCTGGTTACTGATATACATGCTGTTGCCGGTAAGAACTAAGATTTGATATACAGTACTTCTGTGCGCTTATCTTAAAAGTTAATTGTCATTACCTCCCCTCTTGTTCTTCTTTTGGCTTTGACCAGTTAGGGGTCGCCACAGCGGAACTCTGGTCCGCTAATGATTGGCAGTAGATTTTTTACGGGTGCCGAGGTGCCAGCTCGACGCCCAATCTTCAACAAAGGCATGTCCGTCATTACTTCCCCTCTAAATGGTGAAATCCTTATGTGTTGGAGATATATAAGTGACTTTATCATATTGTTTTATTGCCTTTTTTGTAAAAAAACACCTTTTAAACTGTCATGCTACAAGGGGGAATCCAAGCATTACAATGCATGTTTATATTACCTCATATATACTGTACTGTTTGTTAAATAAATAAATAAATAATATGATTCTAATTCAGATCTTCGTGAGGTTTGAAGGTTGGTGAGAATAGGAGCTCTGTATAGAAGTGAGGGTAAAATGTAAATTTTGGCTAGTGTAGTTCTTGAGGTTAAGTTTATATAGGGTCTGTACCTGTAGAGTATCCCCAGTTTGTGATGTGTTTTTTAATGCAATTCTGGGTATGGAGATCAAATTTTAAATGTTCACCAACTGTCACACCTAGAAGTTAGTGTGAAACAACTTCAATTACTGTATTATTTGGGCATAGATTTTAAAATCTGGTTTCTCCACATAATTTGCTTTTGGAGTGAATAGGAGGAGTTTGGTCTTTTTTGGACTGAGTAATGGTTAGGAGTCATTGACCCATGTTCCTAGAGAGGAGATAGCTTTTTGGGTTATTTGGAGTAAGTGGAAGAGATTGTTTGAGCAGCAGATGATAGCAGAGTCATCAGCATATTGTATTAAAGGGCTTTGACAGGAATCAGTATGAAGGTTATTCATAAAAATATTAAAAAGTAAGGAGCCAAAGATAGATCCTTGCGGACACTAGTGGCGGTTGGGAGATAGGGTGAGAGAGATCCTTGCCATTTTATTCATTGTTGTCTGTTAGAAGATAGATGCATAACCAGTTGATAAAGAATGGCCAGAGATCCAAGTTCATGAGCTAATGCAGGGGTTTTGAATGGTAAACAGTATCAAAAGCTTTTGAGAGGTCTATAAATACTGAGGAAATTATTTTGCCAGAGTCTGTAGCATACCCTTGGCCATATTTGCCCTGCTACTCTCATTCTGCAAAACATAAGCCTGATTCAATTCATCACATGCCAACATAGTACTGCTTCAGTATAGTGAGCAAACTGGAAATCAAAGCAATCATAAAACAAGCCACACCAACAAGCTTGCAGTCTATATGCACAAAGCCTGGCATTTATACATACAACTTCATTAAACTATAAATGTACATCCTGCCTTGTAGGTAAGTGCTATTGCTTTACACATCATTACATAAATCTGGTTGCACTGCACATGAGATGCAGTAACCAATGTATTTCAAAGACATAGTATATTCTGATGGTACACTGTTTTCTATGGGTTCCCTACGTTAGAATGAAAGGTCGGAAGATCGACACTGACATCACCGATGCCAGAGGACCGACGGAGCAGATAACCGACAACTCAGAATCTCAACAGCAAAAACACTGACACAGGAAACATGTGAGCACGACTAGGTAAGTGTGCGATAGTGAGGGATTTAGGGTTAGGGTGCGTGTAAAGTGTGTGTGCGATAGTGAGGGATTTAGGGTTAGGGTGCGTGTAAGGTAAGTGTGCGATAGTGAGGGACTTCAGGTTATGGTGCGGGTAAGGTAAGTGTGCGATAGTGAGGGACTTGAGGGTTAGGGGCAGATTAAGTGGGTTAGGGTGCAGGTAAAGTAAGTGTGCGATAGTGACGGACCTTAGGGTTAGGGTTTGGGTTAAGGTTAGTGCATAGATAGTTGTGTGTAAGGTGTAGTGTAGGTTTTTAGGCTGTTGGTGTGCTTGTGTTTTGTGTGTGTGTTGTGTGGAACAGCAAACATTTTGTTTTGTTAACTGTCAGTATTGTGGTTTGTCGGGCATGTGAGCTTTCGTGTTTGTGCGGTTTCATTCTTGTGGTGTTGGTGTTGTGGACTGTCGATCTAACGTAGTAGACCCATTTTCTATACATAAGCAGGAAGAGAAAAGCCATGTCTGTGAATATGAATGCAACTATGCTGAAATGCTGTCATTGATAGTTGGAATACTTGTCCAGAGGTATGATACCAGTGACATGACAGAAGGATCTGCCAGGCTTGTATTTGCATTGAGAATGCAGGTAGTTGTGCAGCATACTTTATATTGTGCTGTGGATAACTATTTGGTTGTTTGACAGAACCCATGTGGTTAGAGTTGCCTTTGCATGTCTAAAAGCAAAACAGTTACCAGTGGTGTACCACAGCTCTTGGTTTTGGCTTTGTCCTATTTGGCATATATTTCTCGCGCCTTCAGGTCAGCACTTCCAGCATATGGGTAACTACATTTGCAGTAAATTGGGTGTTATTCAGTTTTCAGCTGACTCACAATTGTTCAGACATGGCTTAGACCATGTTAACAATTGGTGCAAGGACAATGGTCTCAAATTAAATGTAAAAAATGTAGCATAGTTCATTTTAGTAAATAAGTTTCCACTTACCATATAGGAGATGTACCCCTCCAATCAGACACTGTTGTAAGGGGTCTGGGTACTGTTGTTGATAATTCCTTATTTCACCATCCTGTCTCCACAGTAGTTTGGAAAGCCTTTTATGTGGCCAATCTAATTACCAAAGGCATCTCCACAGGATCCACAAAAGTATTGATTCCTCTTTACTATTTTATCAGACCCATTATTGAATATAATGCATCACACAACTTGAGAGACCTCGGGGATGCATGACTAAAAGGATTAGTGGCCTCAAAAGTCTTATCTATCAGGAGACTCTGTCATTTCCTTATACTTAGTCTCATACAGACTCCTGTGTAGAGATCTGTGTCTAGACATTTGAGGTATGAATGATCCAACCCTGTTTGACCTCCTATTACTTTGCAGAAATAATGGTAACACATACCTGATTAAAGAAACTAAACCTTCATCAGAAGATAAATAGGGCACATTGGCATGACAGATTCATAACCCAACATATCCCTCACCTCTGAAACAAACTTCCACTGCATGTTAAGCAGAGTAGAACCCTTGTCACCTTCATGGTAAACATTGATAATTGGATGAGCAGCCTTGAATTCTTCCCCACTCTATCTTGTCTTACCCTCTTTGAGGATAGAGTGAACTTTTGAATAGACTTGAAATGAACCAAAGATATATGTACATTAACTTCATGGAGTACAGGCAGTTTCCGGACACATACAGGGTATGTACAGGCATGCCAGAAGTATGATGGTCCTAATCACAAAGCAGGCCCTTCCATAGACCCACAGTAGTTTTGTACAGATTAGTCTCACAAGCATATTGTGCATAGTAATGGAAGGGATTCTTCATCGATCATTTTTGGACATGCGAAACCTTTCCTGTAACCTAATCCCATATGGTTTTACCAAAGGTAGATCTTGTATGCCTAACCACTAATAGGACTCCTATAGTAAGCATCCATTGTCAACAGTGGAGTCCATCAACGCTGTGTTCTGCGACCACTACTTTTTATCATTTCTCTCTGTTGTTTCTGCAGAACTCAGGAGAGGAAAAGGACTTATGTTTGATATCTCAACGTGTAGTAAGTGCTGAAATCCTAACTAAAACTGTTTTAGCTCCTTTCTACCATTGTTTTGGTGAGCTGTAGAACATTGTGGTGTACCAACTTTGTCTTAATGTGATGCCAAACATATCTAAATGCATTAGAAGAGATAGATTTGTTATTTTCTTTTCAGTAATGATGCCACAGTTTGTCTCAGTATAATTTCTGATTAAATTCAATAAAGGCGTTAAAAAACAATTATCACTTAAGACACAGACATATATCTATGTAAAAGAAAACAAACCAGATTAGCATGTTCCTAGTTACAAACATTATACAACACGTTTTTTTATGTAACCATCATCAATCAAACATTACATAAATTGCTCAGTTCCTGCCTTCTCTTAAATCTCTCTCCTTCTCCAAAACATTATTCTTCATGTATTGTTTCCACAATTTCATTTCCATTTTTCTGTGTAATTTGCTCCTATTCCTTTCTAAAGATCCCACTTCCAGTTCTTTTATCTCTGTTACAATATTCAATGCTTCAAATACTTCAAATACAATTAGTTTAGACTTCGATTTCCATTGCAGCAAGTCGTAACCATGTCTAGGCAATTCAGATCCTGTACACCAGCTCAAAAAATTATTTCCTTAGTTGTATCCATTTGCTCACCCAATATTTGTGCCAGAGTATTCTGTAGGGAATTTTTGAAGTCTGCTAACTCATATGTTCCCATTTACCTTTTTCTTCCCCATCAAACCTCCCAACATTTACCATCTGCCAGGAGAAAAATTCTTTGAAATCTGTTTTGGGTAGACATTCTTGTATGCTTGGGAGCCATACATGTGCCCTCCTATTGTTTCCTTGGGAACTGCTTATCCAGTTTCTTCCCAATCTTTTCCAACCTCCTCTGATTGTTTCCAGTAGTTATTCTGCAGTATTTTGTATACTCTACACATTATCCCTTGTTTAACAGCAGCTCCTGTTCGAGAGTCAGTTAAAAACTACCAGAGCATGCCTTTATCTTTGCTTATACTCAGATATCAGTCCTTGATTGGAAAGACAGTCTGTAGCCTGCAGTTCAAATGTCTTCTTGACTCTTTCCCATTCTATTATCTTTACCTCTTTAGTTATTTGCTCCCAATACCTTTATTTCTTTGCCAGTTTTCTCTAGTACTTTACAACCCCCTCTTTCCTATTGTCTTTACTGTTAATTGCAGTCATCCCTATCAACAATATCTCTTTTCTCCATTCTTGCCTTAGTATTTAGAATATTTTCTGCTGTTTTTCTGCTGTTTTATGTATGTAATATTCTTTATGGCTATTATTCTCGTTAAGGATTTGCATCAAAAATCCCACTCTCTCCTTATTTCTTGAATTTTCTCCCAGTTTCATAATCATCCCTTTCCACTATGAATTATAGCTTTCTGCTTCCATTATGTATTTGAGCCTTAACTGCGTAGCTGTAAAATATTCTTCATATCATGTAATCCTAAATCACCTTTTTCTGTTGGAGGGATCAGCTTATCCCACTTGGCTCTTGTCCTCCTCCCCTCCCAGATAAATTCATTCAACACTTTATTAATTATTGTCCACAACTTTTCCTCTGGTAAGTTAAAAATATAGAAACAATCAAACTGAGCTGGTGAAAAGTGGTTCAATTACAATTTCAACAAATAAAATAAAGTACTCAATAAATGTCTTTCTTACATATGTGCTAGAGGCTCATCCTTACATGAGGTCCTCATTGACTTAAGACTCTTTGTTTCTAAGATCTTGCTTAGGATTCTTTATGGCAATAACGCTTATGAACATATTGGGTTTAGGAAGCCTAGCTAGTTTGTTCCGACCAACTGTCCTTTGACTGAGGCATTCTTAAAGCTATATGAATGTGACATTTATTAGTTCATGAGACAGAAACATCGTAGGATGTTTCATAACCTTACAGACATTCAGTTTAAAGCACTTTTTGAGTTGATTTCAAAGGAGCATATTTATGTGGGCCCTGCAGATGAAGGTGGTGCCATCATGCTTATGGACACTACCAAATATCTTGAAAGTATGTATTTATGCGAAATGATGCTGATACTTATATTGAATGCCATAAAAATGACGTTGCTAAGGTCATTCAGAATGTACATAATAACGCTCAGGAACTGTTAATGGAAGGTGTAATAAGCAGAGATTTGTATGTTTATTTGATGACTGAATTTCATATTATTCCAATACTGTATGGCCCTCCTAAGATTCACAAGTATTTGAATAACCGACCCATGAAGCCCATTGTTTCAGGCCATGAGTGGGTGACTGAATCTTTGTCAATTTATGTTAAAAAGCAGTTACGTCATGCTATTGATAAGATACGTACTGTACTTAGAGACACTAAATATTTTTTGATGCAACTGTTTAACTGGTCCTGCAGAAACAGTATGAATGATGTTACATTGGTTATCATGGATGTAGCTTCCCTTTTTACTGTTAATTCCTAATGATGTAGGAATAGAGTTTCTTAGGCTATTTCTGTCTAAGAATTTTGAATATTTCACAGGCCAGATACACTTGATATGTTTAGTGCTTCACATCATACTTAGTAATAATGTCTTCATGTTTTATGACAGCTCTTACCATCAGAAGGTAGGGATAGCCATAGGCATCATGTGTGCAAGTAGTTATGCCAACATGGTGCTCACATATTGGGAGCCTCTGTATGTTCTCAACAGAAGTAATTTCATTTTGCAGTACATCTCACATTATGTATGGTTTGTGGATGATGTGCTCTTTGTGTGGACTGGCTGAATGAGTTTGTGAACTATTTGCATCAAACTACCGATTTTTTAAAGGTCATATTTAAGCATTCTCAAACCTTGATAGATTTTCTTTGTGTTTGCATCGAGTACCCTAGATGGTTTTGACACTCAACTTTATAGTAAATCATGTAAGAAAGTGAGCACACTGCACTACCAGATTATGCTTCCCAAGTATGCAAAGCATAATGTGCTGAAAGGGCATTTTTTTCCACATGCAGGTCTGAATAGAAATGATGAGAATATGGTTTCCTCCTTTGATACCCTGAGTGAGGACGTTTGCTCTAGGGTGTACTCTGAACATGAAATAGGGATAGCACATCATGAGGTTCTTTCACATAGAAATGATTCAGCTAAACCCTATTTTTCTAACTTTTGTGTTGACACTGTGGTAAGACACGACAGTAAAGGAAATTATTTTAGAATGTATGTCTTGTATTCAAATGACATTCTACCTCTCTGTGACATCATTAGGAAGCACTGGCATATTTTGACTATTGATGCTAGATGCAGAGACTTCCTTGGTTAAGCTCGATGCTTTTGTTATGGAAATAATATTTCTGTTAAGAATCTGCTTTGCTATAAACCTCTGGTTAGCAATAGACCCTGTATTTCTGTTAGGAAAGGGGCACATCCATGCAGATTATGTACCATGTGTAAATATGTTAAAACTGAAAATACCTTTGTACATTCTGTTACTGGACATACCTTTAAATTCAGTTTTAATGCTGACTGTACTAGTAGCAACCTGGTCTGCTTGGCTGTTTGTGATCAGTGTGGATGCTACTATGTTGGGAAGACTAAATGAATATTGAAAAATTGTGTCAGGAAACATTTGTATGAAATAAGCAGATATGATAATGGGAATGATTTGTATAAGCATATTTGTAACACTGGTATTGAACACTCCTTTAATTTTAGTTTTGGAATTATTGAATGTAGGAGATAGAGGAGGTGATATTAAGACAAAAACAGGAAACTTGGAAGTTAAATGGATGTTAATTTTACAATCTGATAAGGGGAAAGTATCAAATGAGTATAGACCTTTAAAGCCCTTGCTGAGATAATGTCATTTGACCAGGTAATTTTGAATTTTTTTAACTATATTTAAGCTCTGCTTGTTAGTTTGTTTTTAGATCTGATAAAACACCGTTGGTGTGAAAGTGCTCATCTGTTATATATTTTTATTGTTTTTACTTTTGCAAAATTAAGCAAGCATTTTATGTAGTGCTGTGTTAGCTGGTTCTTTATTCTATTTCTTAATTAAAAATATGCTTGATGCGTATAAAACAAAATATATTAAAAACATTTTTGCTGCTTATATCTTGCTGTCCATATTCATAAACAAGAGTTTGTGTTTGTCTTTTTTTCTCACATATCCTAAGCTGCCGTAACAGAATCCTTTTTAATCCATACTCCTAAATACTTCATTATGTTGTACCCCCATAAATATGGGTATTACTGGACCAATTAATGTGTGGGTATATAGTTTACAGCTATAGACTTTGTTTTATCTTCATTAATTTTGTATCCCAGAAAGACGTGAAACTGTTTCAAGATGTACCACAACACTGAGATGTCCTTTTCTGGTTTTATCAGGTACAAAATAATATTGCCTGCAAATAAAGCCAACGTTCTAGATTACCATACAAATTATATCCTTGAATTTCTGAATCTCTTATTTTCTTTGCCAGTGGCTTTAAATATAAAGCAAACAATAAAGGGGAAAGAGGACAATCCTGCCTGGTTCCTCTGTTCAGAAACAACTTGTCAGACAGGAAATCCCCTCCACTTGAATTTTCCTCTGATTCCTTATATGTCTTACTAATTAACCTTATTATATGAATGGATGCAAATGCTTCCATTGCCCTACTGATAAAATCCCAGCTTACTCTATCAAATGCTTTGTCTGCATCAAGTCCCACCTACAATGGTTGTATTTTCATACACTCTGCTTCCATCTGGATCATCATTATTCTGTTTGATGTTGTTGAATGTTTGTCTCTCCTCCACAAAAACACATTGATCCATATCTATCAATTTTGGCAATATTTTTTGCCATTCTTTTAGCTATTACAGACATAAATACTTTATAATCATGGTTTAAAATTGAAGAGGTCCTATATGAAGCTGAGTCTGATGGGTCTTTACTTCCTTTAAGTGTTACAGCTACCACAGCTTTCTTCCAGGGTGTTGGTGCTTTCCCTACTTTGAAAATACTGTTAAACAAAACCTTCCAGATCTGTATCATGTGTTTGTCTCCTAGCTTCCAAACTTCATCAGGAATGCAATCTATTCCTGGACGCTTTCCTACAGATTGTATGTCACTGTTTTTATCTCATCTATTCCTGTCTAAATTGTTACTTGCTGAGCCTCATCTACCTCTAACTTTGGCATACTTAAGTCTTCCATAAATATTTCCCTTTGTGTTCTTTCTTGATTTCCACATTTCTGTTGTATACAAATTTTCATAGTATTTCCAACATATCTCTCATACTTCTACAGGATCTCTGGTTATTTTTCTTGTTATAGGCTACCTAAGTTTGGCAAAAACCCTTTCTACTTTTTGATGCCTACTTTGCTGGGTTAAATGTTTTTATGTTCTGCAGTTATTAACAAAAACATTTGCTTAACAGCCATCTTTCTGAACTCATACCTATTATCCCGATACTCCCTTATTTTTTTCTTGATCACTCTGCAGATGTGCTTCTTCTTGTTCTGTGAGATTCCCCTTATTCTGCATTAATTTAACTTTGTCAACCCCTCTAAATAATTCCTGTTACTTCTTAACAATATCTCTTTTTCATTTATGTCTACCCCATTTTTAAACTCCGCTTTCATTTTAACCCACTCACAAGCTATAACTTCTGAAGAAGTCTGTCTTCCTTAATAACTCAAACAACTTCCACTACCCATCCTTAACTTCCTCTCCATTTACCAGGTAGGTGGGGAAGCAACAATGTCTCATTTTTACTTTATCACACATTTTTATCTTGGTATTTATTGGTACATGATCTGAAATAGTTATCGGATGTGTGTGTTTAAGCTTTCAATTTAATGCACATGTTCCTGTGAAATATAATTTCTGTCTAGTCCAGCTCAGTTATTGTATCTTGGGGAACAATATGTAGATTCTTGAGTTCCTACCACTGAATCAACATCTTACATAAAAAAATATTTTTATAAATTTCTTCAGAAATCTACCATCTTTTGTTATATTTTTCCCTTATGGGTCCCCCAGATACAGGAACTACTGTTGCAAATCAAGTTTCGGTCCACACCTATAAGTAGTGTTCCCTGCTGAAAGCTGATGTTTTCTCCCAAAATTTTCTTAAGATCCATAATAGCGGTTTAGGGTGGAGTATACATGCCAGCATAATTCTCGTCCATTGCCAGTAGCCTCTTATTACCACAAATCTACCATTATTATTTTTCTCCTCTGTCACTTTTGGAGCTCCACTGGCTCCTTTGCCCCTGATGCTCTGTTGAATATCCATCCTGAAATCCTTTCTTTATCAAATTCACATGCTAGGTTCTTACTAAATGTTTCTCCTATAGCCTTACTATTAGCACGCTGCATTTCTTAATATTTTTCAATACCCTTAATTTTTTTCTATTCATATAAGCCCATTCACTTTCCAAAATAATATGGAAGTGTAGCTATTATGATAAAAAGTTATTGTTCCCCCTATTATATATATATATATATATATATATATATATATATATATATATAGATATATATAGATATATATATACATATACATATATGGGTCCCCTTCAGATGATAGCACTTTTAAAAGCTCTAATTTCATAAGGCTGAGTCCATAGGATCGAGCTTTTACAAGTTCGAATGGTTTTAATGGAGATCTCCATACAGCGTGGAACGGGAAGGTTTCCCTTTTTTTGCAATGTAGTGCGATCTCAGAGTTGGTATATTTAAATAGTGGGTGGTATAGGGGGTGCAGGGGGGCTTGTCCCCTGACAGAAATGTTTAGTTTATTTATTTTATTTTTTTACTATGATTTTTGCAGTGGTATGGCGGTAGCATTGTTACTTCACAGCAAGAGGTTCTCCCGTTCGATTCTCAGCTTGGCTTGGGAGTGCCTTCTGTGTGGAGTCTGCATGTCCTCCCCATGGTTGGGTAGCGTTTGAAAGACATGCGTGCGTAAATGGGCGTTCCTTCGTTGAAGGTTGGGCGTAGAGCTGGCACCTCGGCATTTCATAAAAATCTACTGCCAATCATTAGCAGACCGGAGTTCTGCTGTGGCGACCCCCTACCAGGAAAAAAGCCAAAAGACAAACAACAACAACCATGTTCGAACTTTTGAATGTTCAATCTTATGGTCTCGGCCATATGAAATTCCAACATTTAAAAGTTCGATCATGTGAAGTAGACCCATATATATGTGTGTATATATATATATATATATATATATATATATATATATATATATATATATATATATATACTTAACCACTTTTTTAAATGTTGATTTCCAGCTTGTGTCACCCACTAATGTTTGACAGGTTGATCTTTTATATAGTTGCTTCTTGTCATTTCCAGTTGAATCTGTGTCACATATTTAAAGACTTTTTCTTTAAATGAAAACCCTCAAAAAAAACACCCTCATAACCTATTAACTTAAACAAACACAGAACTGTGGACAATTGTCCCAAATTGACAACTCCACCAGCAGGCATTATCTAACCTAAACTTAAGGTTATGCGTGCTAGTTACAGCCTGTGCTGCTACTCACACTAATTGCTGTCTGTTCTTGTCTTATCTTTATTCCCCTCCCAGATGTGAAAAACTATTTGTATGCTTTCAGAAAACACTAATTTTTAGCCTTAAAAAGTGCTCTGGCCTTCCTGCCCCTGTACTCGGCTTGTCTCCATGGAAATAAAAACAGAATGTAAACCTGCCTTCAGCTGTAGACTTCTCAACTCACACTTAACGTTTATTTGCTAAATGAAAACTTTTTATTATATTTAGTGTGCTTAACCTTAATCCAGACATTCACCTATGAAAACATAAGAGAAAACATATCAACACTACATATATTATAATCAGTGCACTTTTACTCCTCATTCCCCACCTCAGCAACCCAAGATTACCACAAATTAACTTAAACATGTTTTTGTTCAGCCTTTCTTCTCTTTTCACATTGTAATGCCTACATTTGTTAAAACTAAAAAGGAAGAAAAAAAGGTACTCGTTTACTTTAGCATTTTCATCACATACAACAATAACATAAAATGCTTTATTCTATAACATGCAATTTATATCATGGAATCTTTTATTCAGGTACTATTAAGAGCAGAAATTGTTTTACTTACAATTACATTTTTTTTTCCTTTTAATGTCCTTCCAAACATTAATGACATGAAGTGTGGTATATGCTTTTCAGCTTCCCCAAAGTTTAACAAAGTCAACAAAAGTCCAGTTTTGTCACTTTTTCTTGTAAAGCCACATTTCACTAATGTGATTGATGTTTTATAATCTCATATTTATTCACTAATGCCAGTGTTACTGGTCTTGCTGCTCATCTCCATCTCCCACCCCCAGACTCTGGTTCAAGTTCAAGATACTCTGAATTCTTCTAGTCAATGCCTTTGATTTTTTGCTGTCAAGCATTTTTGTTTGGAACATTGAAAAACGTTTTACTGGCAAATTATGTATGAACCTTATTATGAGAAAATAAAATGCAGAGTCCCCTTATTTTTTGATGGCCCGCATTTTGATGGACCTTTTGTTTTCTCCCATAGCCTGTTCTGTATCAAAAAAAAATTGTTGATCCTCTAGGAAGAAAACCTTCTGAAGACAGTTGAATAAAGCAGCTTTAATCTCACATCTGCCTCTCAACATTCCCTGATTGCTGGGATAAATTTGCTTCTCTTCTGCCTGGTGTATAGTGAAAATCATTTTCCAGAAATACCTTACTGTCTCCAATTTTTAATACTTCGCCCATCTTCCACATCTTTCTTCTGGTATGATTGCAACTTTCAGTTAACAAAGCCTGCTGTTGAATATCAGTCCAGTTGCTTATTTGTGTTTTTGTAAAATAAATACAGTCTCTTCCTTCTGGTTTCTCTGGTACAGTAGAACATCTCAGGCTTTCCCTGTGAGCTGTGTTTTCTAACTACCATTTTTTTGAAACAGCTCTTCTTGAGAAGTATCATTCTCAGCTAGCCTTTTATTAATTTTAGCCTCTGATTTATGCAGTTTTATCAGTTCATCTGAATAGCTGTTTAAAGCTTTTTTTTCATTTTTCAACCTTTTTTGTGTTGATATGTTCCTTCAATGTTTTCGAGCACATTTCATTTATTTGTTTCATCTAGATTACTGGAAGCCTTGTCTTGAACAAAAGCTGCAGCTTGAACTGCTTTTATGCTGAACAGCTGGAAGATTCTTTCCAGTCCAGAGTTTTCTCTTCACCTTTTCTAGTTAATTTTCTTTCAGATTTTCTAACTTTCTCACTGCTAGGCAGTGTACTTACTAGCCAGTAACTGAATTTACTAAAACTGACAGAGTTAGTGGCCCTTATCTCTTGTTTCTTCTTTTCACACTGGTAGTGCTGAAATTAAGCTGTTGATCAGTGTGCAGCCATCCTGGAAGTCCCATTTGTGACTTAATTGTTAATGAGGCACATAATACGATTTTTGCTTGGATTTGTTGGTGTGTTATTGCAGCCATGTTTTTGTGGACAAAAGAAATGTTGAGTTGAAATATTTAACTACCGACTCTAAAAGAAAGTCGGACAGGTGTGTCCAGTTTAGACAACTAGGTATGAAGCTGAATGTTCTGGCACTTAATGGAACTGAATGTCTTTAGTGTCTAAAGAAGGAGCAGTGAGCTTTAAATGTTGTCCTGAAAATAGATGGAAAATGTAGTCTGCTGGCCACTGGTGATGTTCATCATAATGCAAGCAGATGCAGTACTGTCAGGTGCAGAGATGAGGATCCATTCTGATGCACTTTCTCTATTACAGGTTTTCACTTTTCTGGAGTGGCAGATAAGTATTGTGTACATTGGCATATCTAGTTATGTTGGAGTGTGAAAATGGATTGTAGCAGACATTCTAGTCACTCAGTAAATCTTCAGTATCTCTGGGAGATCTAGAACATTAACATAACGTAGATTAATATATTGTGTTTGTATGTATGTATGTGTGTGTGTGTATGTATGTTTATGCACTAAGGAGAAGCACAGAACGTTTGATGTTTTCCTTCTGAGAGATTGACTGATTGCATACAACTAACTTTGTTTTCTCTGTCTTGTCTAAATATGTTGATTATTGGGAGTTCTGTTCCACTGTCCAGCATGTCAGAGCTCAACAAGATTATTGTGATAAGCAGAAGGATATCAGTTTTGTACCGGGGCAAAAAAAAAAAAAAACAACACAAATTGTTCCTGGCACTGTGAGCACTAAAATGTGTCTCTGTGGCATGTGGTGTGATCCATGCGTAAAACAATGGATATAAGAGTAAAATTGTGGTATGTGGTATGATCCATGCGTAAAACAATGGATATAAGAGTAAAATTGTAGAGAAGGGCCATGTTACAGTGTTTTCACTTAGAATAATGGGTTGGGTAGATGTGTGCTTTTTTTATGTAGAAGAATGTATATTTGGATTGTATGTATGAGTTTATCTTAAGGTTATTTTTTATTAATGGCTTAAGTTGACAGTGGGCAGATGAGGTGTGTTCTGGTTTTTCAGTAAGTGTGAGGCAGTATAATGACCAAATCATGATAATTTAACTGACAGACATGTTATTTCTTCTTCTATGGTCATCATAAAACAGAGCACAGAGAGAGGGAGGGAGGTGGTTTTAAAAGAAAGAGTCGTAGCCATGTTTTATGGGAATATAATAATTACTCAAAAACATAAATAAATAATAATAATAATAATAAAAAACAAAAAAATCAAAAATACACAATATCAACTTCAAAACACAAAATAAAACAAAATAACGTATATGCAGGGATCAAGCCTCCCTACACTTTTCAACCCCCCCCCCAATTTCCCTAAAATTAGTATGTACTGAGCTATCAGGATGCTCAGTCTTTACCCCCCACACCACCTTACTAATCCCTGGTAACCCTAACCTTGCTCCTAGACATTACCTTAGAAAACCCTCTTCATAACATTACAGTACAGAAAAAAGTATGTTAGATAGCAACACAAATGCAGAGTGCTAAATATATTCTGTTCTAGTTCCCTTACATTAAACTTAACTGGCAAGCATTCACACACTCACTCATAAGTCTAATAACAAAACTTTTGGTATATCCAAAACGTTTGGCATTAAAATCCTAATCCCAAACTTACCACCCCCCCCCCCCATATTCCTTCTTTCAGTATCTACTGCACTCACAAATAAATGCTTTTGATGAATTCTCCAAGCTTGTCACTCTGCTGTTGAACTGACAGTTTAACTCTGTGAAGATAACCCTTAAACATATTTACTTTGAGATATGACAACTTAGATAACATTGTGAAACTTTCTTACCTACCCCCATGCCTTGTGATTGACAAAGGCATTGATTAAATCTGATTGATGTTAGCTAAACAGGATTAGTCAATGGTGATAAAACCCATGTAACCCCTTCTTTCTGCTGGTGACAGCATGCCTGCTGATTACATGGAATTGCTCTGGATGATATGAACTAAGGAAACAGCAGTGAAATATTTATTTTGGTTCTATGTAGTAAATAGTCCGGGAAGAATGGAGTTAAGGTGTGCTTAATAGAGAAATGAGATCAGCAGTGCTACTGCTAAAGGCATTGCAGTGCTGCAGTAGGTGGAGTCAAATGTGGGCTATGTTGTGTTATATGAAGGTACAGCTAGTCTTACGTACCCTTTACCCAACACTAGCTATGTACATAGGAGATTTATGACTGCCAGATATCTGTGCATGAAATGCAGGATAATACAGCCTCAGAGATTTTGTTATTTGATAGTACTGAAAGTGTAACCTTGCCCTCTCAAGGTCGGCTAGGACACATTACTTGCCCTTTAGAATTATGATCAGTGCAGGATCCAAAAAGTCTATCGGTCCTCCTTAGGTTAAACAAACCCTTGCTGTAAGGCTTGCCCTGCTTCATTGAATACCTTCTACCTGCAGGTAGGCAGAAGCAGAGTTGAGACACAGTGGATTAATACACAAAGCTTTGATGGCCTGTACAGGTTGAAAGGATGTGGACTGTTTGAGTTGATTCTAGAGTCCAATAAAAAAGGGAAAATATATTTTAGCTGGAGAAGTCAAATGTGTCTCAAAACAGACTGCCTGCTTCAGCCATGTATTTTATCAGTCTGTTCTTTCTTTATGCATGATGATTTTTCAAAATTTTATACCTTGTTCAATGTACCTTATGTTCCTGACTTCACAAAAGAAGAGGATCACCTTAGTGTGATGGAGCAGAGTTTTTCCACAAAAAAAGTTTATGTTGCATTTGCTTTGTACTTACTGAAATGCTGATGTCAAAAACGTTTGATACTGTGAATATATGAGCAGTTTCATGATTAGAAAGATTGGCAAGGAGTCCAATAAAAAACGAAGAGTAGCCCTTAACCTTGTGCTCCGTAAAATAATAAAATGATCTTGTAGAACACTTTTGTGGAACAAATTAGATAGTACAGCCTTTACAATAAACAGTTTATGCCAATACTTAAATCCTTGGGTTAATCAAAGTTTAATGTTCAAGGTAAAATAGACACAATTTCTATACTTTAATGCATACTGTATCTAGACAATTCAGCATATCTCAGCTTATAGTCATTTACTAAAGTACTGCAGTTACATGCCTGAGAAAAGACTACAAAGTCTGCAAATGAAAGTCTAATCATAACAGACCTAAGATATACCTGATCATGGTTTGCAGATCCTCAACTTGTTGCTTCATTTGGAAACATTACTTGAGACAATAAAAACAGAGTAAATTGGATTACAAACTATGAAGAATTTATACATTTATAAATGACTTTGCAATATTTCCAAAAGAGCTGTGTGTGTGTTTTGTTTGTGTGTGTGGAAAGCTGTCAGTAACATGCAAAATGCATTTGGGAGTTAATAAAATGCATTGAGTCTGAGCTACGCATACTTTATGCAGCTGATATTGATGCGCAGAGAAAGCCCGTTTAAAAAAATAAATAAATAATTTATTCAGACACAAAGCAGAACTGCATCATTCTTAGAACAAAAAATGTCGTATTTGGATCAACAGATTTATAAGAAACTTCTTCAGGTTTTGTTTTAATTTGCCTTTCATTTAAAAGGGGCTAAATCGTAGAATGAGCTGAGAAACGGTAGCTGAAGGGAACCGGGCATAGGTTGGGAGCGCAGAGACAGCTTTGTGTTAACTATTTATTCCATTGGGAAGAGAGTAGTACATTTTGCCAAATGCAGTCCAGCCAAATCATGAAATAGGCATCTTGGTCAAAATGTGGCCAGAGGTTGGAGTCAACACAATGTTGATTTTCTCCCTACACTGGAGTGCAGCAATCCCAGAGCTGATTATAAGTAGGAGGTGTAACTAGGTGGCATACTGAGGTTATGGAGGGCTTAGACCACCCCCCCCCGTCAGACAAATGACTTTGATCAAAACTTTCCAGAAAATACATTTGACTGAATTTTTAGTTACTTCATTTGGAATATGCAGTCGTCTGCAAGTCCTAGACCTGTTGGGCTGACTAGCTGGATCTAATGGCTTCATCTTGAGTCTACATTGTTCTGTCTTTCTGCCTGCTTTTTCCTGAGATACTGCTGGTTATAAGAGGTTACTGCACATTTTATTATCTAACATTTCTATCTTAACTTCAGTGCTGCAGCAGTAGAATGCCATGTTATGTACAAACATTATGACAGCATATATTGCCATGCAGTGGACAATTAGACAAGGCATAGTATAGCTGGGTTGCAATGTGTATGTAAGGGGATGCAACCCCCCCTTCACTAACAAAATTAAGTAGTCCTAAACAAGACATTGTATTGGAGGGTTGCATAATGTGTAGCACCCTCCTCCCACAGTATGTAAAGGGGTTTACATCTCTCTGTTCATCTACAATATGAAGGAGTTTTAAATGCACAATATAACAGGGTTACAGAGGGTGCACTGCAGTGCATACCTCTGTGCACCCCTCATGGCATCTCTGGTGCCTGTCTCCCTTCCACCACAAAATTAAGAAGGCTTTACAGTGTGATGCATACCATATTACATTTTGCTCTTTGATTAAATGTCTTCACTGACTCATGTTTCATCAGACTGTCTCCCATCATTATTACAGCAGTACATTGGTTTGTCCCTATGGCTGTGCTAACTTCATCATACATCACTTTGCATTTTTCTACTTCTATTGCATATTTAGCTGTGCTGCTCTCAGCACTGAGGTTTTGTAAAGCATTCCATCATATCATTATATTATATCTTGTATCGTAAATCAGAGAGTAACTGAAGTAATGGGGAGGTCACAAAGTTCAGTATGGCAGTGCTTTTGGGTCTGGTAACTTTTGCCCACTGTTGTGCAGGTTTTTCATGCAAGCCAACTTACTTGCCAGAATATAGGGTTATTTTCTTCAGGAACAGGACTGGCTTGCACTGCTTTATACTTTTTCATCTTTCTACCGGTCAGTTTTTTTCCTAGTTGCTTCTTTGAATCCTAGTTAACATTGCTGTTCTATTCCTGACTGCATTACTGCCTGTCCTGTTTTTTTCATTTCTGCCCATATGACTTTTGTTTTCTTTATTTCCTTTTTCTCTCACTTTCCCTTTCACCTTAATTTCTTTACTATTTGTCTACATTTCATCCATATTGCCACATATCGCTGACAGTTCTAACTGCTCTGTGTCTTCGGATAACTTCATTCTGGTATTTTCCTTTGTGTGTGAATAGTACCCGTGTCACTCTACAGTGAATTTTTACTTATGAAACAACCTACCTGACTGAAGTAGGTGTAAAGTACCTGTTCGCTTTGATACTACATACCTCTGGGGAGTGATCATGCTTATTTTTTATGTTTTGCCTTTTCTTATCTCAGAGCTAGCTGCCTGCATTTATTTATTTATTTATTTATTTTTTACATTTCTTTACTGGATAAGTCCAAGTGGGTAAGAAAACACCCATTTTAGATAAAGACCTGGGAAGAAGATTGCCACAAGTAACAATACAAATAAATTCTATGCAGGATGCCAAAAATGTACATAGAAATATATAATAAAGTATACTGCATAGATAAAGTACATATGAGGAACAATAAAATGGAGTTACTAAGTTTAGATAATATTTAAGAAACAAAGTGGCAATTTCAGCGATAGTATGATGTTATAATAGCATAGAAGTTTTCATTACTATGTATCACAGATAGCATCACATGTAAACAACATCATGTATCCACTGCATAAAGTATATCATGGCTTGAAACCACTAGCAGAAAGTATAAATCATGTGATTATAAAGCATAGTACTGGATCGTAAAAGATGGACAGACAGTAACATTCGATATTCTAAGTACTAATTCAGGGATGTTAGTGTAATAGGACATGGAGAGCAAGAAGATAAGAACATAGAAGAAGATAAATGTAAACTTAGGAAATTTATATAATATTACAGAAAGACATTAGTACGGAAGGCAAAGTAGTCATAGGGAGTGGAAAAGAGAGGAGAGAGAATGGAGTAGGAGAAAGGATAGAAATGGAGTAGGTAGGATAAATAAGAAAGTTGTAAGTGAGAACAATGTAAGAGAGTTGTATAGTACTGGGTATAAGATGATTGGTCGGGACGTTATACAAATAATACAGGGGATTAGTCAGCTGTAGTGCAAATACATAGCCATGATTTAGTGAGAGATTCTTTGAGCATGGACTTGAATAAATGAGTGCTAGATGTAGATCTGATATGACTTCAGTTAGAATCACATAATTTGGCTACACAGTGTGAGCACAGATTTTATCCAATAGTTTTCCTTGGTTTATAGATTTCAAGTAGGTTTTTATCTTGAAATGCAGAGAATGACTGGGGCATATAGTAGTGAAGAGCAGAACAAGTAGTTGAGTGTTTTAAATTTCTACATCTTAACGTGTTGCATTGTTGTTCATGTCCTGTGATTTCATACTCGTCTGAGCACTTATGATGGTGTGGTACATTACAGGCTTAATTCACAACAGTGTGATTTGATGTTTACACTGTTGAAATCATGTGCATCTGTTTGCCATGTTAGCTGCAGTCCCTTCTTAGACCTCTGAAAAATGAATGCTCAGGCAAATGAGTATGATGCCAAGTCCGAGAAAAAGCAACCCAAACTGTCAAGACTTCCACCATCACAGCCAAGGACCAGCAACTGCAACTGTGACCACCTAGCAAATGTTATGGGTGCCCAAGTAAATTTAGAACACCATCCAGGTGAAAAAAAAATGTGATAAAAACACCAAGAAACTTTATTGCATCTGAATACTTTCATCCCTCAATGAATATCAGAGAATTCATCAGTGGAGGGATGGAAGCACTGAGATGTGATAAAGTTTCTTTGTGTTTTTTCTCACATTTTTTTTTCACCTGGATGGTGTTCTAAATTTACTTGAGCAGCAGTGACATTTGCTATGTGGTCACAGTGGCAGTTGGTGGCCCTTGGCGGTGCTGATGAAAGACAAAATTAATAGGATGCTCTAATTAACAAAATAACAAACTGTGACACCCTAAAGGGATAGAAGTGGAGAGGCAAATGGCTCTATATTTACATGTGCTCATTGGTTTCCTTTTTTAAATTACTAGTCTTGTCTCTTTTATGATCACCATAAAATGATGCTTTAATTCAAGAAGATGTATATTTAATGTAGCATGTGGGTGCAACAGTGTTTCATAATCTTGGAGTGAAAAAAATTAATTTCTTATGTAAAGTACTTAAAATCTTCACTTGTAGGCAGACCAAGTATTTCCACCTTTTTTGTAATTATTTGTATTCTAAAGTATTTTCCATTTGAACTTTATCCGGGTGGAGTAAATACCTTAATAATACTTTCCAAATTTTGAATTATACCTAACTAAAAACAAAACAACTTCCTCCTGTAGTTTAATTTTACAGGAATACTTTGCACTTCCTTCTAGATTCATTGCATTTGTTCATAACGGGAGCTGAAACAATGAAATGAGACAAATGTACTGTTACTGAGATGTCTTGTGCTGTCATTCTACATACACATTGTGCAGCGTCATCCTGCCAAAGCAGAACTCTGTGTGGTTTCATCATGTACTATGCACCGCATTTGTTTGCTTTTTCTTCAGATACTTTGCATAATATGGTAACATAACCTTAATGTCTTATGCATAGATAAAGTTACTAATCCGGGAATATGCAAGAAAAAAGGGAGGGAGAGAGAACAAAAGAAAAATAAAAGGAGTTAAAAGAGATAGGACGGGTCCAGAGAAGGAGGAGTAAGAGACTGATTGCAGTGTCTATTACAACAAAATTAAGAAAATATCTTAAAAGAAGAGAGTATACGACAGTGGTTTATAACTGTAAAGTAGTGTAAGAGAACATGCACCTGTTAAAGTATATGTGTTCCTTATTGATTTGTGGTTATAGAATTTTAAAATGTATTTGCATCCATTATTTAAATGAAGTGCCATGCCAAGTTTTTTGATTAATGGACTTTTTAAATGTAACCTAAATGTTTGCATGCTTTTCATTAAGTTAGAAACACCTTTTATATCTTGCTAGGTAGCAGCCGTTTTCAGTGTAAGAAAGTGAATTGGCAGCCCTCAACATTAGCTAGAGGTGTGCATGCTGTGTATGAGTGAGTGACTGCACACTTGTGCTGCAATAGTCTAGTACCCCATTCAGGATTAGATTTGCTGTCTTGGCACCCACTGCATGCCAAGATAGGCTTTGGCTCCCTTGTGACCCAGACGTGGACTTAGGGGTCAACAGAAAGTGTATGAATAAAGCCTTCTGAAGCTGTAGTGCTCCAGGTGTCCGCAGTTTAACTAAAAAGAATACACAATGCATGTTTGTGTAGAATGGCTGTGAGCCTGAAGTCAATGATTGCATATGGTGCAACTGTTTGCCTGTAGACTTGCATATACTAATTCTCAGAGGAAAGTATATGAAGTAATAGAAACAGGGGTCCATCTGCGCAGTGTCTAGTTATACTGTTTTCTCTTTTACTTTGTAAGGTGTAGAGGAAGATCCCTAATGTCCCTAACCAACACTTTCTATGGTGTCTTACAAGTAAGATGGAGGAGGTAAGAGGACGGAGTTCCCTTTCTAAGAATAACATGAAGTAGCTTAACTAGATCCTAGCAGTACTGCAGTTAACATGCTTAACTAAGCTTAATGTTGGTATTTCTGAAATACCTTCACGAAACATACTCCCTGCTTGATAGAGCATGCTGAAGGCATTTATGGAGAGATCGTAGAGCAATTCTGACAACTTACTGCAAGTTAATTTTAAGTAAGACTTTGGGATATTTAGAGTGAGATGTCAAGGTTTGTTTGACAGTAGCAGAAATAAAGGCTGAGGGTTGAAGGCAACATAATAATGGAGGTGTTCACTGACTGCATCTAGAATGGATGTGGAAGTGATTGGGTAATGAAAAGTCAAGGTGTAAGGCTGGCTGTTCTCATGTAGTAGTTAATCTGTTATTTAAATAAAAGATTGCTGTTAAAAGAATCCCCTGTTTGGGCCTATAAGCAGAACTGTACAGGGCTGAATAATAGACACCTTAAATTTTATGGTTGTGCAAAAAGCTATGAAAGTTGTAGTTTGTGTGCATGGTTTTTTTGCTAAGTAAATCAGGCATCCATGTTTGCAGATTTAAGAATGTCTGAATATCTAGACAAATGCAGGAAGGACATTCACAAGTAAATTCAGAGAAAATAAATACAAGTCTGTAGCCCTGAGGGATTTCTACTGAGGGGTAATAAATGTAGAGCAGAGATAAGTGCATGATTGCATCTGTTAGCATTTGAAATTTAGAAAAGTAATATAAAAATGTGTCTCCCTTCTGCTTTAGTGGCATTGGTGAACTTTTATCATTTTAAGCAGTGCTGTCTGATTTGACTTTGCCTTGATCCAGGGAAATGTGAAGATGAGAAATGGATTCCAATTGGGCAGTCGCCATTTTTTCTTTGACACTGTACTCACTACTTTGCTGTCTGGCATTATTGACTGTAATCCTCAGTGATTTATTTAACAAAAATCAATAATTTTGCAATGAACAGAAGAGTATTTTAAGACAAATTCAGGAGCAGATTGAAATATGCTGTATATTTTATTTTATTTTTTTTTTTTTTACATTTGTTGACCTGGCTAGTCTAACTGGATACATGTCCATTTTTTGTAGATGCCCGGGGAGATAAGCTCCGTGAGACCAAAAACAAAACATCTCATATACAAACAAAAATCTCATAAACAACTATTCATATGTACAATGTACATTGTAGGTATAGTACAGACATTATCAAAGAGGGTAAACATTCAAAACGTAGTACAAAGAAATGCAGGTACAATACAAAAAAATGCTGGATAATACGTCGTATAAAAAACAGAAGACAGGTTATAATATAATTATGTTAGTAAAAAAAAAAAGTTGTCACAAACATAGGTTTCCAGAAGATGGAAGTAAGAGTATATAGTAGGACAAGGGTATGTTGTATTAAGGAAAATAGGACTAGATTAATGGCAATAAGAGAGTAGGCAGAAGCAAGATTAGAAGAGCTAGATGCTTAGCCAGGCTTAGTACAGGGGCACAACCAGTGTGTTCTGAGGTAGAGTTTTAGTTTACCTTTGAAAAGTGATATAGTGGGAAGTGAGCAAAGATCACTGGGAAGTAGGTTCCAGTATTTTCCAACAGTATTAGAGAAGAGAGAGTCCCCAGCTTTGTTGTTTGATTTTGAAATATCTACAAGAAGTTTATGTGATGATCGTGAAGTCTTCAGATTGGTATAGGGGATGATGAGGGTAGATAGTACAGGAGTATTGGTAGGTTGGTAAAGAGTCTTATGGGCAATGGTCAGTAGGTGGAATTTAAGCTGATTTTGCAGTTCAAGCCATCCTAGCTGCTTTAGATTATAACAGTGGTGGGTTCTGAAAGGGTTTCCTGTAGCAAATCTGGCTATGTTATTGTAGGAATGTTCCATTTTATTGAGGTTGTTTTTATATAGATTAGTATATATGGGTGAGGCATAGAGGAGAGTAGAGATTAGATGAGTGTGAGCAATAGATATTCTAACTGAAGGAGAAAGGAAGGGTTTGATCCTGTAGAGAGAGCTTAGTTTTCTGTTAACAGTTTTTAGAGTATTATTGATATGGGTTGGTGTAGAAGCTGAGGTTGTTGTCTATGGTGATACCTAGTAGTTTGGTTGTAGGTTCTGGGGATACAAGAGTACCATTATTGGATGTTACAGTGAAATCTATTGGGGAGGACTTACGAGTAGGAGTAAAAAGGAAGAGTTTAGTTTTTTGGGGGTTAAGGAGGCGATAGCGCTGAGTAAACCATTGTTCAACTGTGTTAAACACTTTTTGGGTAAGGGAGTGAAGTTCAGATTTGGTTGTGGATGAGCATATAAGAGTGGAGTCATCTGCGTATTTGATGCATGTAGCTTGGGGGATTGCTAGGTGAAGGTCATTGATAAATATAGAGAGAGTAAGGGTCCTAATATGGACACCAAGGTTAACAGGCAGGTGGGTAGATAGATTATTGCGCCAAAGTACAGCCTGTTGTCTGTTATTTAAGTAGGACTTGAACTATTTTATAGCAAGTTCATCTAGTGACAGGGATTTAAGGATGTTTAAAAGTATCTGGTGAGTTACCATATCGAATGCCATGGACAGATCAATAAACAATGCAGAGGAAAGCATATTGTGGTTGCGGTTTTTTTTTGTTGATACAGTCAGTAAAAGAGAGGAGGGCAGTAGTAGTGCTGTGGGAAAGTCTGAAACCATGTTGACAGCTAGATAGTAAATTATTTTGGATTAGGTGGCCTAGCATTTACCTGTGGATACATTTAGTTAAGCTTTGGGAAGGTAGTTGGAGAATTCAGTAGAGCTTCCGCCTTTATGTAAGTGGATAATATGGGAGACTTTCCAGATACTAAGGATGTGTCCTTCACTGATGATTCTGTTGATTACGATAGAAATGGGATAGGCAATAGATTTGGCTGCTTTTTGTAGATATTCAGCGGGTAGTTGGTCTGCTGAAGGAGAGGATGGTTTCAGTTTTTGGATAAGGGTAAGAATATATGTTGTTGGAACTGGTTCAGCTATTTAATCTTTGAGGTAAATGTCAAATGTCCAACTGAGTTCTACTTCATATCTAAAGGCATGTCAATGCATCTGCCATTACATCATTGTTAATGAATTCAGGGGGGAGCTCCACACTTCATCCTATATCTTTTTCCTGCAATCAGACCCAGTAATTTACTGGTGAACTGATGAAGCTTAGCAGGTGCAAACTGTTTTAAGTTTACTGCCAGAGATGAAAGAAGTACATTCTGGATATCTTGTTTACCTTAATACAGTGTATATAGATAAGTTTCCACTACAGGAAAAAACACGTTTTCCATTGCTACCACCACTGAAATTAAGTCATTAGTATACCCAGACATTAAAATGCATGTTACTGTTAAAAATGGCTGTACAGTGTTGAGGCTCATAAGCTCTCAGAAGTACTGTCTTCTTCTAATTTGAAAAACACAGAAACTTTTTTTGCCTTCTTTAATTTCCTTTCCCAAGAAAGGTTTCCCCATTATGATGGGAATGAGATTAGAATAAGAGGTACAGTATTTTTCTCACAGTCACAAGGTACAGGGTTTGATTATCACCTTTTAAATGGAAACTGGCTATGCTTAAAATGTCCTGCAAAGGCAACTAACCTAGTACATACCTATGGGGTCTTTTTTTTTTTTTTTTTTACTCTGAAGTTTTCAGTGACATCTCTATGCTTTGTTAAAGCTGATGAAACATTCTTCAATATGAAAAAAAAACTGGCTCCAAGAATAAGAATGTAAATTAGAGGATAGCTTCCAAAACTGATCAGGCGTTAGCTGTTACTTAAAGTAACTATGCCCAGACTTTTGCTTTACTGAGACTAGGACTATTTAGTTGTGTCATTGACTGTAATATTGCTGTCATCTTCTGCAAATACTCACTTTATACAGGCTACACAGAGGAAGTAGTAGAGAATAGTTTTGTCAGTGGAACAAAAATGTTACTTTCAGCATTAATTCTTGATGGATTGCATGATGCATTGGGAATGTTTCTATTGTTTTAATTAATGAGAAACCAAGATATACTTCTGAACTCGATAAACTGATAATGATGTCATTAACTTCCTTTAAGTTGTTTACAAAACTGAAACACAAGCCTGAGAACATTATTTGAATAACATCTGCACAAGATTTGGTTCCACTGAGGTGTCTGGTGTACATGTAATCTAAAGTTCATTCAAAGTTACTGTGCTTGCAGGTGAACATTTGTTTAGCTTATGTAAGGTCTGTTTCAGTTAATCAACTGTATGCTAATATGTGGTGTTGCTAAATACCTCTCAACATCTTAGAGCAAGAAATCTAGACAAAGACATAAGTAATGGGAGCAAAGAACGAAAAACAGGAACAATTTTAAATACTGCTTTTACAAACTTAGGTCAGTACGGAACAGGTTTTGCATTAACATAGATTATCTGATGGTTACGAAGTCTGAAACTCAAACATCTGTCATTGTTTTATGACTTCAATCCTCAGTGATTTGCTAGAAAACCACAATTTTATGAGAAACAGATGAAAAATATGAGGTGAAAATCTGGACATTTTGCCAAAATCTGGACAGCCGAGATGTATGTTGCTAACAGAAAGAGACTGAGAAGCAAATAAAATCAACCTCACATAAACGTATTGCTGAATCAAAGGCAGGATGGGGTTATTTATTTATTTATTGACCAGGAAATTGCTACTGAGGGAGCTACCCATTTTTAGTGGAGGCCTGGGAAGAAAAGATTCAAAATTAAACAGGCATACATATATTCAAAATTGTTAAGACAGGATTATGTTTCTGACTGAGCCTCTTATTTACTGATATATAAAATCTGATCCGTTATTTGAACTATCCCAAATTATGGAAGAAGACGTTGCTATTTTTGAATGCTAGCAGCAATACTGAAGTGTAGCATATGTTGTTCTGTCCTGCTTGGCAGTATAACTTGCTGTTTATACTGTGCATGTGTTTATTCATTCTCTGTTTCTGGGTGAGTACAGCCAGTAGTAATCAATAGAGTTCCAAGTATCCTGTTTTGTTATTGTGCTAATATGATTATGTCTGTCATCATAGGCATATGTCTCATAGGAGAATTTTCCTATCCACCCTGTTTATCAAACCGGCTAGAATTACTGCTGGGTGATATAATGCAGGTATTGTTAGCAGTCTGCCTTACAAAGCCACTTTATGTACTTACCTGTTTCACATTAAGTAGCCTTCTAGCAGATTCAGCGGTCCTCTCTTAGATGCAGACCCTGTATGCAAAATACCTTGTAGGATATTTGCAGTTCCTTTCATTTCTTTAGGGTTCTTCTTTCAGACTCTCTTCTGTAGACCAACCTTTTAAAAAGCTCCTCGTGATGTGCATTTGCACATTATTGACTGCAGCTGTACAATATGATTAGTGTATTTGTATGCTGTAAGGAAGAGTCTTTAATAGAGTGATAGCATGACCATTTGCTGTCACAACCATCAAAGAAGTAACAATTCCTCTACATACTACCAAGAGGCTAGAAATGTTTAGAGACTAAGCAGTGGTTCAGTGGTTAAGCATGACGACTTTTAAGACATCCAGATCAGGAAATCTAAGAAATCCAAACCGGGAATCCTTTGACTACATGGACAGTTTTATGAAATAGTTACCTCTGTGTTTTAAGAGCTGGACTAGTTTACTTGTATTGAAAATTCATATTTCTGCTGAAAGAATGGAAAAATCTGTCTGCCAGTATGAGTTTGCATGAGCCAGAGGGAGATGAATGGAAGGGAGAAAGGTCATCAGTGAAGAGTGGCCTGTATGTTGCATCTGAGTTTGTATGCCTTTATTGACCTCTAAATTGAAAGAGTTATTGGTGCCCTAGTAAAGAACATCACAGCCACTGACCAGTGCATATGCAGGAATGAAATGACCAACACGTACTTAGTCTGCAGCAACAATAGCCAACATGATAGCAAATCAGCCTCACCACTGGGTAGTCCAAAAGCCAGCATTTTCTGTATTCAAGTGAGGAAGGATAGCCTCAGTCAGTTAGCCAAAAGTTTCATCACATTGACCATAGACTCCACCCCAAAGCCTACATACATTATACATACAATGCTCCATGTGTCTGTATGAAACTAAAGAAAAAAAAAACATTCAGGAAAAGGAGCTTTTCCTGAAACTCAGGTCCTTAAGTGCCGTGACTGATCATTCTCTATTAGTAGACTTGTAAGGTCAAAAATGGTTGACTTAATGTATATTTTGAGACTTTGATTAGAACGTAGTGTGAACAATGTAAATAAACTGTTGGAAGTTGTAGCTGTAGCTAAATGTTAAAGGGCTTAGCTTAGCCACTTAAAAATTGGGTATTTCAGTGTGAGCCAAACTTTTGTTAAGTGAAATTGTAATATCTAATGCTAATTTACCAGCAAAAGGGCTAGTTACAGGCACTCACCTACCCATATGTCAGTGCCAGGAAGCCAGTAGAAAAGTGTTGTCATCTGAACTAGTTTGTTTTAAATGGGTTAAGACATGTATCTAGTGAGATATTGCAAAGTTAATGGTAGTAATGATATACTTGTAAAAACTAATACTAGTTAGCAAGCTGTTAGATTAAATGGATAATGCTGAACTGTTAACTTCTATTGGTACAGAGTCGACATTATCTCATTGTGCTGCCCCCAGACTTATTAAATGTACTGTTGTGGTAGAAGAGAAGGAATGGATAAGATTGTTAGGGTTGGGGTGCATTATTATATTAGTAATTACATCAGATAAACACAATAAGCATGTGTACACATAAAACTAACAACCAGAATATTCAAAGAAGAGTGTGGTACAGGGAGACAAGAAAAATTACACTATAACACAAGCAGAAATGTAAATAATTATAGACATAATTTATCATATGATGTGATATTTGATCAGGACTTTCAGCAGTTGAAAGAATTATGGCAAATATATGGGGAGGGGAACAAAATATGAAGTGTTGTCAGAGATACACAGATCCAGTAAACACAAAGCTGTGGAATTAGGAGCACAGTAATTTGTCTGGGTAGTCAAAATTACAAAATAAATCAATACACAAACTGCTACTGAAGGATCTACAGATGCTTGAAAAGAAGTAGATGAAGAATCTCGGAAAAAAATGAACAGAGTCTTAAGCTTCTCTGTGGTTTATTTGAGCAGAGAGCCAAACAATTTAGTGGAGGGGGACTCTAAGGCTAGACAAAGTAGGAATGAGAAAGAATTGGATAAAAGGAAAAGACCAGGATGCCTAGATGAAGCAAATTCCGTCATGAGTTACTCTATTAGGGTTGAAATAGATGAAGGAGCAAAGCTGTACCTGTATTTACAAGAGAAAAGGCTGCAGTCTCCTATTAACATCAGGAACCTGATGAAAAATGTGACCTGACAAATCTTCAGGGAAGCTATTTTAATTCTACAAAAGTGCAGTGGGAGGCCAATGTGCTGAGCATAGCTAGAGAGAATTCAGCTTGAGAAAAAAATAAAAAAATAACTAAAGCAACTGATCAGAACTGCCCCGTTTCATACCTTGACTTTGAATTAAGAAATGATGTGTTGTACCAGATGAACAAAAAGGGAGCAAATGACAAACAAGCACCCAGAAGTTGAAGGGAGTAGAAATGATGATAAGTAATCCACAACACATGTCAAATCCAGTAGTTTAGTAAAGAATTGTGAGTGCTTTCGCAATGTTAAACATTGCTTCATCAGACATTTTAAAAATCAATTAACATCTACTTAAATATGCCAGTACTAATTTTTAAACAGCCAATTAGGTCCAAAGAATTCTATCAGCCCTCAACAAATGTTTAGACAGTTGTTAATGCCAGAACCTTTCAGAATAATTTTAGTAATCCTGGAACATAGACACATTCTGTGGTGGCATCTGGGCATAGACAAGGCTTTGGCAAACATTCTTGCTAGATGTTACTGGCTTGGTATTATGAAAGAAGTAGAAATTTACTTGGGCCACCTGCCCAGAATGGCAAAAGAAGGCATCTAACTTAAACTTTATGAAACTTTCAACATCCCTACCTGTAATAAGTCCTAAGTAAATAGCAATGAACATCATATGTCCATATTGTAAAGTCCAGTAAGGGTTACCAGTATGCACTGGTGGTCACTGATAATGCAGCCACATTTACCGAAGGAGCATCCTTATGGAGATTGAGTGCAAAAGCTATAGTTAAACAGTAGTGCTACTGTTTTCTATGAATACATTGTCTAGGATACCCCATTCATTCTAATGATAAAATGAGCTTTGCAAATTATTTAAGGTGAAACAATAAAGATTGTCAGTATACCGACTTTGGACAGATTGTCTAGTGGAATGTTAACTAAAACCCATGTTGAGAAAAGTTGTAGAAGAGGATGGAGGAGATTCTGACTATCTGCCCCCAGTCTTCTTTTTCCAGTAAAGAAAAAACCTCAAGCCTCAACTGAATTCACTCTATTTGGAATGGCATATAGCTTGCTATTTGTAGTCAGAAACTTTGGAAGAGGAAAGCACACCCTTTAAAACTGTGATAGGTTCATAGGTAGTTTGATGTGTATGACAGAGAGGGATGCATATAATTAAGTGGCCTCATAGTCTATGAGATTATTACAGCCTTGCCCAAATTCACGAATCTGCCCCAAAGCGCTGCCTGGTTAAGTTACTTGCTCGAGGTAACACAGTAGGAATGAAGGTGGAAACCTTTGAAGCGTGCATCCTTGGCACTGTAAGCAACTGATTAACGGTTTAGAGCCTTAGTGCTTTCCATCTGCCAGACTGGTAGAATACTTTACCAGGCTGTAGGAAAGGTTAAACATTGTAGTGCCCTTATTATATGAGCTCATTGGGAAGAACACATGAAACACAACAGAGTGCAAATAGTAGAAATGCTCATCTTGGACTGTTTAATTCAGTGGCTAAAGCACTTGCTTGTACCACACGTTTCCAGCAAAGTGGGTAGGATATTTTAAAATCGTAAAGAAAAGAAGCAAATTAAATTAGAAAATAAAACAATGAAGAACAAGAAAATCAGAGCAGATATCATGTAAGTGTTCCTACGCCTTGGAAAGAAACTGAGGTCTCTGCAGTGAGCAAAGTCAAGACTGCCATATGTCATGCAGTCAGAGTAAGTTATATCTTGTCAGTATGCAAAAAGGAGGCAAGGATTTGAACAGGGTCACCTGAATCCAGCATTATATTGAAACTATATCTTGAGAAAAAAAAGTAAGTCTAAAGCCATGCTGGACACCAGATTCCCAGTCCAAGCAGTTAAAGAACAGGTACAGGAAATGCTCTAAACTCAAAGTTATAGAAGATTCCCAGAGCAGATTGAATACAGCCATCATACCAGTCACAGAGCCTAATGGATCTATAAGCATTTGTAATGACTTCAGAAAACTAAACAGCACTTCCCAATTTGATAATTACCTTGTATGTAAAGTAGACAACCTAGCTGAAACATTAGTTAATGCAAGATTTCTTTCCAATTTTGGATGAAGTAAAGATACATTGGCAAATCTAATTAGCCCCTGAGGAGAAAAATGGTGCTCTGTACACCTGATGGCCTCTTTCACTGTAAAGTTATGATACTTGGGTTCCATGGAGCACCATTTACCTTCTAGAGTCTAATGGGCTGGAACATTATTCCATATATCATGTGTTCTTCCTAGTAAGCTCCTATACTAAGCACATTGCGGTGTTTAAGCTTCCCTACTCTTACAACCACTTTACTTTCCAATCTTTTTGTAGCTTATCCATCCTCCTCATGCTGCACTTACTTGTCCTCCTCCTCTCACACCCCACCACTAACTGCAAGTCTTCCTCTCTCCAATGATCTTCCTGCTCATTTCCATCCCTTTTCTATTCTTAGCTCTCATAATTTTTAAGATACATTCTACTTGTCTGTCTGTAAATTATTGCTAAAGTCAAAAACACCCCAGTTTGATCTTTTCCCTGTAGCCATCATGCTATAAATACATTGTTACTGTATGTTATTCTTCTATTTAATAATCAGCCAGTTTATTTTAATTTCTCTCTTTTTTGTGTTAAAATGCTATGTTCATGTAAGAAGTATTTAAAAATCATGTAAATAAGCTCTTGTATAGATGTTTTCACCCTACAATTATAAATGTACATTGTGTTTAACTTTAATGTGGAGCTTCTCTCCTCAGGCCTCCGCTGAAAATGGGCTTTGCCCAGTCAGACTTTTCCCAGTCAACAAAGACAAGCAAACAAGTAAATAAATATTCTCCAGCCTGTCTTTACAATGAAGTGAGCTTGGAATACTAAGTAGGACACTTTCTAATGCTTCAGGCCATACCGGACAAATGGCAAAATTGTCAGAAGGCTCGTTGCTGAGGTGCATAATAGACAGAGGGTATAGTAAAACCAATTTATACCCGGCCTACACCCATTATGAAGAGACAGGTGAAGATCTGTTGGATCTGCCTTGGATTAGACAATTACTACATTAAGGCTGTCCTATATTTGCCATCAAATATTTGCCCCCTAGGGTAGGACCCCACTAAATGTCAAGGAGAAAGATACCACAGAGCAGGAATTTATGAAAATGAGGGCTATATTATGTTCTTAATACATGTTATTAGTTCAGGACTTTGCTAAGCCATTTACAGTCCTCACTGAAGTGCATTGTGGCAGCCTTCTCACACGTTTAAGGGAAATCAATATGCTATTCGGCATTTTAATTGAAAACTCATCATGCTAAGAAGAGACAGTGTATAACAGAGAGGAATGCCTATAATTAAATGGCCTCCATATTTCATAATATCTGTAGGGGAAAGAATTCCCATTGGACATGGGCAGTACCCCTCTGAAGTGGCTGTAATACTGAATTTTCTAGGTCAGCACTTCCTCTGCTGAAGCTGGAGCTGGTAGCTGTACATGTGGAGGGGGAGGGGGTCAGTAAGTGAAAAGTGACTGCACCTGGATGGTAATCAGTCATTTTATCTGCTGTATACTCAACAGCTTAGGTACTATTTCTAGGGGTACGGTTATTGATGGGAAATGGAAAGCGTTTGCTAGAGAAATGCAAGCTCAGAAGGAGGCAAAGCTCTTAGATAACTAATTGGAAGCAGCCTGTTTGGAGCTACATATTAGAAATATTAGTACAGTGTGTTTGTCTATATGCCTGTGAAGTAAACCTAAAGGAGTCTCTGCAAGATACCTTAATGGAAAAAAGTAACTATAGAAGCCCAAAGGAGTATTTAGGCACAATGAAGTAAGCCTTTTTGCTCTTAAATCCTGGAGAAGTTGAAGAATGTGTTTTCTGAGCTAAAGAAAGAAAGCTGTTTTGCCATAAGTTTGAAGAGACTAGGAGGAATTGTTTCTATAGTGTATTGGCATGTTACTGCCTCTAAGATGAAGAAATGGACTGGTATCCTCTGTACAACTTGTCAGTTCTTTTGAAGAGGATTGTGGCATAAAATGGGGTCTTCAAATGAAGCTAAGAGCAAATATGAGCTTTTGTTTACCCCTCTCTTCAAGTCTAAGGTACGCAATTTCATTCCTGTTGAACTATCAGAGCCCTTACTTGCACCTGACAAACATTGGAAGTATTTTCTCACTAAGCTGTTTCAAACATCCTATTAGTATTTATCCAGAAATAAACCATCACATTTTAACCCTTTTCCTACTGCACGTAAGCAAATTGGCATGGGGAACAAGCAGTGAGCGATCGGCTTAGAAGTGAATTACTTTTTAACACGGATGCATACCTTTCAACCTCTTATTGCGAGAAATCTGGATAAAGCATGACAAAGTGGTGGAGACAAAGGCCCAAAATAGGAACAGATTTTAGATATTGCTCTTATAAACTTAGAAAGTTGCTAGAGTAACAGGGTTTGTGTTGACATACATTTTCTGAAGGATTTAAAGTCTGAAGCATAAATGTATATATCATTATTTAGTGGCTTCAATCCTCAGATCATTCCAGTGATTTGCCAGAAAACCACAAATTTCATGTGGAATAGACCAAACTTCTTCTTTCAGCTTTTCCCGATTAGGGGTCGCCACAGCAGATCACCTGTCCACTCGTGATTGGCAGTGGAGTTTTTATGGTGTTGAGTTGCCAGCCCGGCACCCAGCCTTCCACTGAAGGCACACACATGCACACACTCACACCTAGGGCCAATTTAGAGTGTTCAATCGACCTACAGCATGTCTTTGGGATGTGGGAGGAAACCGGAGCACCTGGAGGAAACCCACGTTACCACAGGGAGGACATGCAGACTCTGCACAGAAGGCACCCCAGCCGAGGATCAAACCGGAGAACCTCTTGCAGTGAGGCGGCAATGCTAACTGCTGTACCACCATGGCCTATGAAGCAAAAAAATCTGGATATTCTGCGAATATCTGGATAGTTGAGAGATATGCATAGATATCTGAATGCAACTGCAGGAAATGTTTTTAAAACTAGCTGAGCTGCTACAGTTTGTTTTTATAACATGATGACTTGCCCAGTATCAGAATAGATGACATTACTGTTTCCCAGCAGTTACTATACAACTTTAGGAAATGTTTATCCTTCTTGACATTAAGTGAAATTGAGGCAGTAGGCTTGGATACTTGGTTAAATTAATCTATAGTGTGTGTATGTATGTGTGTATGTCTGTCTGTCTGAGTGTATATATATACACACACACACACACATGAATACATTTAGAAATTGAGAACCGTTTAACAGAGCTTGCATTATTAATTTTTTTTGTGAAAGTTTTCAGTTTATAAAATGTTTATTTATAACATACATGCATTACGTAAAAAGTTATTAATGCATAGCTAGGTTTTCCAATATCAGCAATGCTAGTGTTCATCAAAGCTGGCCAATAAACAAAGCATAACTTACAAAATTTCAGTCCTTGCAGGCTCGGTACCTAATTTGTTTTTAGTTGCACTTTTTTTTTGATACCGTGCCATATCCTGTGCCTGTCTACATATTTTTTGGTGTTTCTACTTTTGTTATTTAGGACAGGAGAAAATGGCTGACCATGGACATGGAACTTCCATATACGCCTAAACAACCTCTTAATATGTACATTGGAGTTAACTGGCTTGACCGTATCTTAAACATTGGTCAAAATCCTTTGTTGGATGCACTGATTTCTATGCAGCCTATCCCTAACCCAGAGGAAGGTAATGAACATCTCAACTTCATGCATCACTTTAGAAAACTGAAAAAATAAACTTTATAAGTATAAACGTTTACAGTGGCAATGTTTACACTTAGAAACCCACTTAAAATACAAAGTAATACCAAGAGGGCTTCACGTTCTCAATATGCCTAGCTATGGTGATGCTTTCCCTGAATTTCTAAGAAGGTGTCAGTTATTGAACTTGAAATTCAGCATAGAGTATATGAACTTGCTGATCGATTTTTTCTTGCCACAAGAAAGGGAATTGTATACCGATATTTTAAGTTTGCAAGATGACATCACTACTAAATTTTCATCAGGGGCAACTGGTGACAAAATAGACTACATGAGAATATCTTAGCATATGACAAGCATTTGCAATCTGCTAAGATAAAGAAATTACAACATGATTTACATGATTTTCAAAATAATGCTGTTTTGCCTGGCCAAGAGAAGCAGCCACATGAGTGGAGAGCACTGCAGCCAATCACAGAATGTCCAGAGATTACTGGTAACTCCATGACATCAGTGAGAATGGGACCATCTCAATATGTGAATTTGGCAGAACTTCCTCAGCTACAACAAGCTACCAGTTCCTCTACTAATGCTCCTACCACTTCTGGAATGCCTTATCAGCCTCCACAATCTTCAGCAAATGCCGCTACTTATAATTCAGAAGTGGGTATGGCACCACTTACATTGGATGCAGTTCCAGGCACTAGCGATATCCACTTTTTTAGCAGAAAAAAACACTCCAGCACAGTTTTCTCTACCAAAAGCCCTGCCTTACAGAAACAGATCACGGAGCACAGGCAGGAAGGGGAGAGTACAAAAACTTCAGAGTACAGACACCATGCAGTAAACCATGAAGAAGCGTTGGTTCTGAACATAGGTTTGGTGTTTAATATTTCTTCAGTTGAATTAACTGCAGCTCAGTTGTCTTTACACTACAAGGGATTATCATTTATCCTGGCTAGATGAGCAGACCTGACAGAAACGCTTAAAGACCTTAGACTTTTGCGTAGGTCTTTAACATTAAAGACGATGTTTGAGGGCAGCGCCTTATCTGAAATAAATCTATTTAAGAAACCAAGTACTTTTATTCCAGTACCACACCCTGCTATATACGTTTTTATTGATTTATGTGAGTCACAGTTTCATGAATTAATTCAGAAAGGCACTAAACCTAACCTGTAATATGACACAAGATGACGTTGCTGCATTGAATGAGTTAAAAGAGATTCATTCAGTGGAAGATAGACATGCTGATAAAGGTGGTAGTATAGTAGTATTAGACAAAGACTTGTATGTAGAACAGATGGAGAAACTACTTTATGATGTGAATACATATGCATGTATTTCTAGTAACACTTTGAATGGCGTGATAGAGAAAGTTTCATTTTTAGTTTTTGATTTTTTGATGACAGGTCTAATCAATGAAGAACTTTTTAAATATTTCAGTGCTGACCATCCATTAGTTCCAACTATATACAGCCTAAAGATTCACAAAGACTTAACTTGTCCACCCATGTGACCATTAGTTTCTGGGAAAGGGTGGTATATGGAGCAGTTATTTATTTTTGTAGAGAAAACTTTACATCTCCTGCTAGAAGAGTGTGACACCATACTCAGACACTAAATCTTTCCTAGAAAGACTATATGCTAGGTGTGCTAACATTATAGATGAATATATGTTTGTCACGCTTGACACTGAATTTCTTTTTACAGTTATTCCTAATGTGGTTCCTATTAGAAAACTGAATGCTTGAAATGTGGAATGTCATATGGTCGACACCATATGATCGACATTTCAAGAGTTCGAAGGTTGAACGTAACGGCACCATATGGTGCAGAATGGGAGAATTTCCCTTTTCTGCACTGAAATGCAGTCTCGGAGTTGGTATATTTAAGTAGGGGGGTGTGGGGGGTGCAAGGGGGCTTGCACCATTAAGGTAAGTTTTTCTTTTTTTTTTTTATTGTATATTCGATCTTTCAAACTTTGACCTTATGTTGTCGAACATATGGGATTCGAAGTTTTGAAAGTTCGAATATATAATATAGACCCTCCTAATGATTGGGGTATTGAAGGTATTAGAGCGTTCTTGAATGAGAAAAAGTGTTTTTTGGATGATAAGGTGAAACTCATCTGTTCATCTTTGGACATAGTACTAGAGAATAATGTTTGTATTTTTGAAAAAGAGTTTTTTCTGCAGAAGGTTGGCGTGGCTATGGGCACTGCTTGTGCAAATAGCTGTGCCCACCTGGCTTTAGTACAATGGGAAATGACAAACATCCTACATAATAATACTTTTTATGAACACATTCTTTGGTACGTTTGTTTTGTGGATGATTTGTTTTTGTTATGACATGGTACTGTGGATGAATTGAAGGCCTTTATTGCTTATATGCACACTGCCACTGGTTTTCTTTGGTTTACTTATAATTACTTATTTGATGAGATTGAATTTTTGATGTCAAACTTAACAAAGCAGATTTGAGAAGCATATCCACGAGTATATATAGAAAACGAACTAGAAAAAAACAGTTACTTATATAAGAACAGCATGCACCCCAGCCATGTTACACGAGATGTACTTAAATGCAGGTTTATCATCTGATGAGGTTGCACAACAATGATTTAAACTTACAACTGGCTTTAGAATCCCTTAAGAAGGACTTTCTTAATAGGAGTTATAAAGAAGCTGAAATTGATTTTTGGATATCAAATGGTTGGAATGAGAGGGCAGCTAGATGTAAGCCTTATTTCATTGAGGGGGTGGTTAGCACAAGAACTAATACTTCTACATTGAACACTGATACTTTCAGGGTTTCTTTGCAATACTCCAGTGATATTAACAGGTACTGTGATATTATTAAATGGAACTGGGGCATATTGCATACCATAGATGGGCTAAAAGGAGTTATTGGTGAAGCACCACATTTCTCATTTAGAAATAACAATCTTAGGAAACACCTTTGTTACAACACCCAAAGGTATATGGCTGGGGTTGAATCCAGTAGATTGGGTACATTCTCATGCAGGAATTGTTCTCCTATTCTAGAGTTCAAAATAGAATTGGACTTTTATGCTGATTGTAGCTCAATGAATATAGTTTACTTTGCTTTCTGCCATGTGTGTCATGCTTTCTGTATAGGTAAGACAAATAGATGTCTTAAAAACAGAATACATGAGCATTATAGAGACATTAACAATAAGAAAGATATAAATGCTCTAGCACAACATGTTATGCATTATGGTCCTGACAATAATTTCAGGTTTATGGTCTTACAAGTTCTAGATGTTAGCACGATAGGTGGTGATTTGGTTAATCAGACGGAAGGGGCAGAACAGAAATGGATTTTGCCTTTTAATGCTGAAAAACCACCAAGCTTAAATGGGGCTTTCACACTAAAGCCTTTTTTGAAGTCACTCCCTTTGAAACACTGAATGTGGATGGTGTTTTACACACATAAACAAGTATTTTAACAAGTGTCATCACACACTCTTATGCATATTTTATACATTTTTATATGTTATTTATCTAATACATATTTTTAGGTATTTTAGACTTTTTGTATAGATTTTATATGTAATGAACTAATGTCTTTTTAAGAACTGTTTAATTGGTTTCAAGCATGGTTTGGTTGATGCAGTGTATAAATGTTGGTTGTTTTTTAACAAGTTTGTCTGATGAAGCGATTAGCAGATTGCAAAAGAGCTTACCTGTACCTTTGTTTTGTTTAATAAATTATACTTTGATTTCTAGCCTTGAAGGCTCTGTACCTTATTTGTTTTTAGTTAAAATTTCAGTCCTACCCATCTCTCTCTACTCTGTATTCAAAGGTAATTCCACCAGTTAATCATAACAGTTTTTACTCCTTTCTGTGGATAATTCTTTTCTGCCTTGTCCCTTAGCTCAGAGGTAAGAACTATGAAATCTGATTTCCTGAATAGGCAGTTGCCGTTATACATCCACGATTATTCTGCTCCTCACTGGTAGTTGTGTGGGCTTCTCTTTTTTAATTTACTGATTGCTGTGTGTTAAAGCCACCTAGCAGACTCAATCTCCACATTGACCTGTGTGTGTATATATCTATATTTACACCTATATACATGTATATATGCATATATATATGTGTGTGTGTGTGTGTGTGTGTGTGTGTGTGTGTGTGTGTGTGTGTGTGTGTGTGTGTGTGTGTGTATATGTGTGTGCGTGTGTGTGTGTGTGATATATATCTGTCTATATATATATATATATATATATATATATATATATATATATATATATATACGTATGTGTCGACAACTCAAGAGACCGACTGCCCATAACACTGACTTTTAATTAAAGGTAAGTAACCGCTTGGCTACCATGTTGAACTTTACCCCTTACTTCCACAGTAGTGTGGTCTCGGAGTTGTTATATTTAGTTGGGGGGGGGGGTGAAGCCCCGTTACTACACCTGCAATCATACATTTATATAAAAGAAAATCAACTACACTGACACAATCCTAGTTGCAAACATTTTACATCACAAACCATACTGATACACTCCCAGTTGCAAACGTTATACATCACTTATAACCTACCCAGATTTTCTCACTCAAACATTACATAGGTCATGTAAGTCCTGCTGCCTTTTAATCCTCATTCATCCTGTGTATGTATTGTTCCCACAATTCCCATTTTTCTTATATAGTTTGCTCCTATCCTTTTCTAAAGATCTCAATTCCAGTTGTTTTATCTCTGTTACTATATTCAGTACTTCCAATATAGTTGGTTTAGATTTTGATTTCCATTTTCAAGAAATTGTTTTGTTGGCAGCCACCATTATTAGTCAAAGCAAAGCCCTACCATGTCTAGGCAATTCCAATTGTGTATCATAGCTCAGAAAAATCATCTCCCTCATCAGACCAATCTGCCCACCCAGCATCTCTGACAGTGCATCCTGCAGAGAATCCCTAAAATCTGCCAACTTACCGCACTCCCAGAAAATATGTTCCCAATTACTTCTTTCTTGCCCTTCATGCCTCTAACATTTGCTGTCTGCCTGAGGAAAAATTCTCTGGAGTCTATTTGGGGTATAAAAATATCTATGTAAACATTTCCATGCAAAAATCATTAATCTTCTAGATTTTGTTGCATATTTCGTAGACAAACCTATATCCTCTTGTTGTTTCCTTGGGAATTGCTTATCCAATCTCTTCCCAGTCCTTTCTAACCTCCTCTGATTGATTCTTGTAGTTATCATGCAATCTTTAATATGCTCTACTAATTATTCCTTTTTTAATTGCAGCTTCTGTTCTAGAGTCTATTAAACACTCTACCAGTGCTGTTCTTTCATTTAGAACCCTGTATTTCTTATTCTTTGCCAATACTCTGATATCAACCCCTGATAGGGAAGGCAATCTCTAATCTGCAGTCCAAATAAATTCTTGGCCTCTTCCCATTCTGTCATTTTTCCTTCTCTAGTTATTTGCTCCCAGTACCTTGGTTCCTTTGCCAGTTTTCTGCAATGAATACGAGCCCCTTCTTGCCTATTGTCTGTGTCCCTAATTGCAGTCATCCCTATCGACAGAATCTCCTTTCTCTATTCCAATGTTGGTTTAGTTCTTAGAATAACTTTTTGCGACTTCGTGGATATAATATTCTGTATTATTATTGTTATTCTCCTTAAGTCCTGCATCCAAAATCCCAGTCTCTCCTTTTTTTTGAGTCCCCCCCTGATTCATCATCATCCCTTTTTACTTTTAATTATAGTTTTCAGCTTCTGCTATGTATAGGAGTCTTAACTGTGTAGCTCTGAAATACCCCTTCAAATTGGGTAATCCCAATCTGCTCTATTCTACTGGAAGAATAAGCTTATCCCACTTGACTCTTGCCATCTTCTCCTCACAGAAAAAGTCTTTCATCTCTTTATTAATTGCTACTCACAACTTCTCCTCTGGTTGATAAAAATATGCCTGACCTGTGTATAAGACTAAAGGGACTAAACATATTTCAACTGCATGTATCTTACTATCCATATCCATATAACAAAGCTTCCATTTTCTCAGTTTCTCTTATTATTTTTTGTTTAGTCTCTTCCCACATATCCTTAGCTGACACACTAGAATCATTTTTAATCCACACTCCTAAATACTTCATTTTGTCATAACCCCATAAATATGGGTATTCCTGAACCAGTTCATGTGTGGGTACATAATTTACTGCTATTGCCTTTGTTTAAGTTTCATTAGTTTTGTATCCCAAAAAAATCTGAAACTGTCTCAAAGTGTCCCACAACACTGTAATGTCTTTTTCTGGTTTTGTCAGGTATAAAATAATATCATCTGCAAATAAAGCCAGCTTTTCCTGACTACCATACCAATTATATCCTTGAATTTCTGAGTCTCTTATTATTTTTTTTTACCAGTGGTTCTAAATATAATGCAAATAATAAAAGGGAAAGAGGACACCCCTGCCTGGTTCCTCTGCTCAAGCAGAAATTGTCAGAGAGGACCCCAGCCACTTTTATTTTCACCTCCGATCTCCCATACATCCTCCTAATCAACCTTAACATTTTTTTCAGGAAATGCAAATGCTTCTATTGCCCTGATCATAAAGTCCCAGCTTACTCTGTCAAATTATTTCTCTGCATCAAGATCCACAAACAACAAAGTTGTTTTCTTATATTCTGCTTCCCTCTGGATCATCAAGGTTCTGTTAATGTTGTCAAATGTTTGCTTCCCCTCCACAAAACCACATTGATCCATATCTATCAGTTTTGGCATTACTTTTGCCATATTTATAGCCATTATTAACATGAACACTTTATAATCATGGTTTGGTATTGAAATGGATGGATCCCAATCAGCTAAGTGAGTTTTCAGAAACTCAAAATTCATATGGTCGAGACCTTATTATCAAGTGTTTGAAAACTCAAAGCTTTTGAATGGAGATTGCGGTACAGCGAAGATCAGGAAATTTAGCCTTTTCTTCACTGTAGTGCAATCTCGGAGTTACTGTATATAATTTGCAGGGGATGTGGGGAGTGCAGGGGGACTTGCCTTCCTGCATAAAGGTAAGAAAGTAGATTTTTTTTTTTTTTTGTGATGTTCGAGTTTTTGGAATCTCGATCATATGGTCTAGTCCATATGAATTTCAAGTTTCTGAAAACTTGATCATCTGACATAGATCCAGTTATTTATATATATATATATATATATATATATATATATATTTATATATATATATATATATATATATATGTATATATATATATATATACATATATATATATATATATATATATATACACACACACACATATATGTATATATATATATATATATACATACATATATATATATATATACACACACACATATATACATATATATATATATATATATATATATACACACACACACACACACATATTTCATTGAGGGGTGGTTAGCACAAGAACTAATACTTCTACATTGAACACTGATACTTTCAGGGTTTCTTTGCAATACTCCAGTGATATTAACAGGTACTGTGATATTATTAAATGGAACTGGGGCATATTGCATACCATAGATGGGCTAAAAGGAGTTATTGGTGAAGCACCACATTTCTCATTTAGAAATAACAATCTTAGGAAACACCTTTGTTACAACACCCAAAGGTATATGGCTGGGGTTGAATCCAGTAGATTGGGTACATTCTCATGCAGGAATTGTTCTCCTATTCTAGAGTTCAAAATAGAATTGGACTTTTATGCTGATTGTAGCTCAATGAATATAGTTTACTTTGCTTTCTGCCATGTGTGTCATGCTTTCTATATAGGTAAGACAAATAGATGTCTTAAAACAGAATACATGAGCATTATAGAGACATTAACAATAAGAAAGATATAAATGCTCTAGCACAACATGTTATGCATTATGGTCCTGACAATAATTTCAGGTTTATGGTCTTACAAGTTCTAGATGTTAGCACGATAGGTGGTGATTTGGTTAATCAGACGGAAGGGCAGAACAGAAATGGATTTTGCCTTTAATGCTGAAAAACCACCAAGCTTAAATGGGGCTTTCACACTAAAGCCTTTTTTGAAGTCACTCCCTTTGAAACACTGAATGTGGATGGTGTTTTACACACATAAACAAGTATTTTAACAAGTGTCATCACACACTCTTATGCATATTTTATACATTTTTATATGTTATTTATCTAATACATATTTTTAGGTATTTTAGACTTTTTGTATAGATTTTATATGTAATGAACTAATGTCTTTTTAAGAACTGTTTAATTGGTTTCAAGCATGGTTTGGTTGATGCAGTGTATAAATGTTGGTTGTTTTTTAACAAGTTTGTCTGATGAAGCGATTAGCAGATTGCAAAAGAGCTTACCTGTACCTTTGTTTTGTTTAATAAATTATACTTTGATTTCTAGCCTTGAAGGCTCTGTACCTTATTTGTTTTTAGTTAAAATTTCAGTCCTACCCATCTCTCTCTACTCTGTATTCAAAGGTAATTCCACCAGTTAATCATAACAGTTTTTACTCCTTTCTGTGGATAATTCTTTTCTGCCTTGTCCCTTAGCTCAGAGGTAAGAACTATGAAATCTGATTTCCTGAATAGGCAGTTGCCGTTATACATCCACGATTATTCTGCTCCTCACTGGTAGTTGTGTGGGCTTCTCTTTTTTAATTTACTGATTGCTGTGTGTTAAAGCCACCTAGCAGACTCAATCTCCACATTGACCTGTGTGTGTATATATCTATATTTACACCTATATACATGTATATATGCATATATATATGTGTGTGTGTGTGTGTGTGTGTGTGTGTGTGTGTGTGTGTGTGTGTGTGTGTGTGTGTGTGTGTATATGTGTGTGCGTGTGTGTGTGTGTATGTGTGTGATATATATCTGTCTATATATATATATATATATATATATATATATATATATATATATATATATATACGTATGTGTCGACAACTCAAGAGACCGACTGCCCATAACACTGACTTTTAATTAAAGGTAAGTAACCGCTTGGCTACCATGTTGAACTTTACCCCTTACTTCCACAGTAGTGTGGTCTCGGAGTTGTTATATTTAGTTGGGGGGGGGTGAAGCCCCGTTACTACACCTGCAATCATACATTTATATAAAAGAAAATCAACTACACTGACACAATCCTAGTTGCAAACATTTTACATCACAAACCATACTGATACACTCCCAGTTGCAAACGTTATACATCACTTATAACCTACCCAGATTTTCTCACTCAAACATTACATAGGTCATGTAAGTCCTGCTGCCTTTTAATCCTCATTCATCCTGTGTATGTATTGTTCCCACAATTCCCATTTTTCTTATATAGTTTGCTCCTATCCTTTTCTAAAGATCTCAATTCCAGTTGTTTTATCTCTGTTACTATATTCAGTACTTCCAATATAGTTGGTTTAGATTTTGATTTCCATTTTCAAGAAATTGTTTTGTTGGCAGCCACCATTATTAGTCAAAGCAAAGCCCTACCATGTCTAGGCAATTCCAATTGTGTATCATAGCTCAGAAAAATCATCTCCCTCATCAGACCAATCTGCCCACCCAGCATCTCTGACAGTGCATCCTGCAGAGAATCCCTAAAATCTGCCAACTTACCGCACTCCCAGAAAATATGTTCCCAATTACTTCTTTCTTGCCCTTCATGCCTCTAACATTTGCTGTCTGCCTGAGGAAAAATTCTCTGGAGTCTATTTGGGGTATAAAAATATCTATGTAAACATTTCCATGCAAAAATCATTAATCTTCTAGATTTTGTTGCATATTTCGTAGACAAACCTATATCCTCTTGTTGTTTCCTTGGGAATTGCTTATCCAATCTCTCTTCCCAGTCCTTTCTAACCTCCTCTGATTGATTCTTGTAGTTATCATGCAATCTTTAATATGCTCTACTAATTATTCCTTTTTTAATTGCAGCTTCTGTTCTAGAGTCTATTAAACACTCTACCAGTGCTGTTCTTTCATTTAGAACCCTGTATTTCTTATTCTTTGCCAATACTCTGATATCAACCCCTGATAGGGAAGGCAATCTCTAATCTGCAGTCCAAATAAATTCTTGGCCTCTTCCCATTCTGTCATTTTTCCTTCTCTAGTTATTTGCTCCCAGTACCTTGGTTCCTTTGCCAGTTTTCTGCAATGAATACGAGCCCCTTCTTGCCTATTGTCTGTGTCCCTAATTGCAGTCATCCCTATCGACAGAATCTCCTTTCTCTATTCCAATGTTGGTTTAGTTCTTAGAATAACTTTTTGCGACTTCGTGGATATAATATTCTGTATTATTATTGTTATTCTCCTTAAGTCCTGCATCCAAAATCCCAGTCTCTCCTTTTTTTTGAGTCCCCCCCTGATTCATCATCATCCCTTTTTACTTTTAATTATAGTTTTCGGCTTCTGCTATGTATAGGAGTCTTAACTGTGTAGCTCTGAAATACCCCTTCAAATTGGGTAATCCCAATCTGCTCTATTCTACTGGAAGAATAAGCTTATCCCACTTGACTCTTGCCATCTTCTCCTCACAGAAAAAGTCTTTCATCTCTTTATTAATTGCTACTCACAACTTCTCCTCTGGTTGATAAAAATATGCCTGACCTGTGTATAAGACTAAAGGGACTAAACATATTTCAACTGCATGTATCTTACTATCCATATCCATATAACAAAGCTTCCATTTTCTCAGTTTCTCTTATTATTTTTTGTTTAGTCTCTTCCCACATATCCTTATCCACATATCCTTAGCTGACACACTAGAATCATTTTTAATCCACACTCCAAACCTGACCCATCAGCTATAGCTTTAGTTGATCTCTCTGCTGCAGAGGTGAACAAAGTGTGATGAAAGGGACAAGCTGATCCAGGCAATCTAAGATTTTTCAGCCCTCCTTTTCAAAATTTCCAAGGGATTTTCTATCTTTTCTTCCAGTTTGGCAAAACCAACAAACAGTGTCTACAAAGTTCAGGTGAATGGACATTTAAGAAGAAATGGCAAGGGGGTTCCAAAAAGAAGAGTCAAATCACCCAAAACCAAGAATAGTCCAACAAATCTGACTATTCAAGAGACCCTGTGACCTCCTCCCAGCCTGAACCATTTTTCTTCTTCTGGAAAGCCTAAATCTCCAATTTTCACTTTGATGACAGAATGTTTCAGACAAATGCTTTCTGAAAATCGTTAATCAAGTTTACAGATAGCAATGGGAGGAAATTCCTCCTTTCCAGGTGGGCTCTCCTGATCAGACATTTTGTTTACACATGTTCTTCATCAAGTTATTCCAAGGAGTGATAGAACCAGTTCCTTCTTCCCAGATGGGGAAAGTTTTTTATGCAAGGATATTCCTAGTGCCAAAGAAAGAAAATGATTGGAGACTAGTTCTTGAGCTTTCTTTCTTATGTGGCAGTGCCCAAATTCAAAATGATGTCACTTCACAACCTGTTTCATCTTCCTCTTTCAAGTTTACTGGCAACACTATATTTAAAAGATGCTTATTACATCCCTGTTCTTCCTGAATTCAGGTGTTTCTTAAGGTTTTGTGTGTCTGGATTACATTATCAGTTCTCTGCTTTAACCTTTGGATTATTTACTGCACCAAGAGTGTTCACAAGTGTCTAGCTCCAGTTATGACTCATTGTGGCCTGCAGAGTATCCACATTTATCTATATTTAGATGATTTGCTTATCTTTGCAGAGTTTTTTTCAAAGCGTCAGGAATCTCAGTCTTGGGTGCGAGATATCTTACACAGTCTGGGATTTCAAGAGAAAATTTGGAAGTCTTTCTTGACCCCTTCATACAGGGCGTTGTTCCTGGGATGTCAGCTGGACACCTCAGCACAAACAGCTTTTCTTCCACAAGTAAAAACAGATCTTTATTTAGATCTACTTCTAACGTTTTCCACTCAGACTTCACTCAGTGCAAGGTAATACCTCAAGTTTTTGGGTCTTATGGCATCTGTGATTCTCATGATGCCCCTGGCAAGACTCCACATAAGAAAGATAAGTGGTATCTGAAATATCTTTGGTCCCAGGGTCAACACCCTTTATCTTTTCAAATCCCAGTGCTGGGGTTTGTCAGAAGAGAATTTTCTTTGGTGGAGATAACAGATATCCTTAAATAGAGGTCTCTGCTTCTCCCTCCCTCCTGCAAAGCCATCAGTCACCACAGACACTGTGGACTTTGCACGGGGACTAGTTTCAGGAGAGATAAAAGTGCCAGGGGATGTGGGACACCAAGGACAGATTAAACACATAAATATTAAGATAATGCTTGCCCTGACCAAGGCACTCAACTCTGAACCATCTTTGGTTCCAGGGACCTCCTCAACTGGTTACAGACAATACCGTAGTCATGTAGTACATCAACAAGCACGCAGGAACCAAGTCGTAGCCCCTTTGCAGACTATCTGTGTTAGCTTGGGATACAGTTTCACAGCACAGTCTCACTCTACAGATATCCTACATTCCATTACAGCAAAACTGCATGTCAGTCAAGATGAACAGGATCATGGCAGACCATCATGTATGGAAACTAGATCAGGGGGTCTTCAAAGATTTGATCCACCTGTGGGGAGTTCCTTAACCAGACCTCTTTACATCCTCTCTGAACAATCAACTAGTGAGATTCTCTTCCAGGATTCCATACAAGAAAACCTGGAAGACATTTCCAGTATGCCTTCTCACACTTTCCACTAATATTCAGGGCACTTTTGAAGATTCAGAAGGAATACCCAAGATCATTGTGGTGACTTCCTTCTGTCCCAGGCAACTGTGGTTCTCCCTTCTATTGGAAATGGCCAGGGGCAATAACCAGAAACTTCCTCACAGAACTGTATGTACTCACACGAGAACAGGGGTGTATGATACTCCCTGACATCAGTCATCTTCAGCTGTCTGCCTGGATGACAGGATCTTAATTCCTTCTGGGCACCTGTTTACTGAGGACATGCAGCAGGTACTAATGGAGGCAAGAATGCCTGCTGTAAAAAAATCATATATTAGCCAATGAAAAATGTTTTCTAGTTGGTGCCAGCAAGATAGCCCGCACCCATTCAGAGCTAGATGTTCTCTGGTTTTACAACAGTTGTGTGAGTTACTATCCTATAGCCTTTTATTATTTCTCTGTCAAGATTCATTTATTGGCCATTTCAGCATGTCTGCCCATGGATCCTCCTCTTTCAATGCAGTCTCATGTCAAAATGTTCTTGAAAGGGGTTTTGCATAAGAGGACTCCCAAGAAAACTGGTGGCCCCTTCTTGGGATCTTAATTTTGGGTTAAAAAAAGCTAACACTTGCAAAGTCTGAACCAGCTAATCTGGTTTACTTGAGGTTCTTAACATGGAAAACAGTTTTACAGATTGCTGTGAAGTCTGCAAGAATGGTATCTGACTTGAACTCTCTTGCAGTGAGTCAATCCTCTCTCATTTTCCATAAGGGCAGGGTTTTGTTGAGAACTAATCCTTATTTTATGCCTAAAGTGGTATTCACGTTTACTTTAAGACAATCTATCCATCACCCCATTTTCTTTCCTGAATCTAAAAATGAAGGAGAAATGATACTTCACACATTGGATGCTCACAGGCAACTCAGGTACTATCTTGACGCAACAAAATCTTTCAGATCTTCAGATCAATTTTTTCATATTCTTGTGAAGGTAAGAAGAAGGGACAACCTGTGCCAAAACAGACTATTTCAAAATGGTTGTTTAAGGCTGTACCTTTTGTTATAGCCACCATGACAAAACTAATCCAGGCAGGGTCAAGGCCTCATCTACCAGGGCCTTGGATTTATCTCTGACTTTTTGGAAAGGGTTGGATTCTAGAAGTATTCTAGAAGCTGCTACTTGGTCCTCTGTACATACTTTTGCAAAGCACTGTAAGCTTGATTCCTTGTTAGGTTGAGATAAAGCTTTGCCAGGACCATTCTGTGGAGGTTCCTGGAGTCGTCTTCTTTCACCTCGCAAATGTAGTTAGTTAAGGTAATCTACCCATATTGCTAAGGCTACTGCAGTAGTGATCAATATGATGAACATAGCATAGTTGTGTAAATTGAACTTAACATAAAACTAGATGTTCGAAAAATCACTGCTACGGTAGCTGCTCCTTTCCTCCATTCCCCACTGTCTGATGGACATTTCTTTTTTGTTGTTAGTAGTGTTTTCCTTTCAGAGTTCAGCCTCCAGCTCTGTGCTGGCAGGAATGGTCTTAAGAGGTTTGCACCCAAAGTTGTCTTTTAGTCAGCTCAGCTTGAGCTGCTTAACAGTTTGGGTGGGTGGAAGGTGCCCTGAAGCTTTGGAAGCTGGCTGCCTGTTATATCCGTAGCAGGATGTAACCCATATAGCTAAGGCAACTACAGCAGTGATCATTCCATCATCTACTGTTATGGTAAGCTCAACTTGCATGACTATTTTTTCAGTATTTTGAGTTTTGGATGTTTTGTGCCTGCAGCAGCTTTTATATATTATGACTTATATGTATGTATGTATGTATGCACGTATGTGTGACGGAGTGAAAGAGAACAGTAGAAATTTTTGACATTCAATTTAGCTCATGTATTTTTCTTTGTTCTGTCATTAGTACAATTGTAGAGGTTCACAGCTGTTCTTAGATTTACAAGGATGTTAGCTGACACAGTTGTGTGCCTGGTCTGATGTATTCAGTGAGATTACATGTACGCAGATTTATTATTTTGAAACATCTCTGCATAAAGGGACCATCTGTACATTGCTAAGTCTAAGTCACGAAATCTGCTTTGAAATAGCCTCACTTGAAAGTATAACAAGTTCAGCAAGTGAAATCCTTCTTGAGGATCTTTCTTAAGCATATGATTTTTGTGAAATTGTGATGAAAATGCAGGATTGGGCAACAGAAAGAAAGTTTGGTAGCAGACTTAGCAGCATTCAGACACCTTGGAGGTAAGAGCTATTAAGTGGTAACCTTATACATTTAAAAAATGTACACATTCAGATACACTAAGCAAACTATGTGAAAGAAAGGGCATTATGGATAAGACAGATTCAGTGTCTAGAAACTTGGTCCTTAGATATTCAGGTTTAACAGCTTTGCTCTAAGTTGGTGGCTTATTTTTAATCATGGTTACACCCTACTTTGTATTCTAATCTACCATCGCTCCTTTTTAATATCCTTGCCCATCTGTAACTGCGGGCAATGTCTGTCTACTTGTCTAAATGCTGAAACAATAACAGCGTATTAAGGAAAAAGTATATATCAGTTTTGGTGCATCAGCATCTCACACCTGCAGTTGCTCGAGGCACTACCACACAGAAGGTTTGCATTACTCACTGAGATCTCAGTGAGGCAATCAATCCCAGTGGCTGCAAGCATTATTCAGATTGTGAGAAAGTTGTGCAACTTTGCTTCATTGATCAGTAATTTATACTGGGTTGAAAATGAAACCCTGGCTGTGATTAAAATAAGAAGAAGAAGGGAAAAAAAAGCTTGACTGTGTTTTATATATCCTAGTGCACCTTTGCAAATTAAGTAACGTGGATGTGGACGTATAATTGCATTTCAATAAAAAATGTTAATGATGTATGGCTTCCTTTTTTGACCTTTGGTTTTCTTTTCTAAAAGATCTGCTGTTGCATGTTTCACTGCCACTGGCCGGATGTGTGTGTCAAGTTGCAACCTGTTGGAAGTTTGACACTCGATACCGAGTCCTGAAACTAAAGAAAGTTAAGTGCAGCCTTTTCCCAATAGCAGCAAAGTGTGTCACAAAGTTAGATATTAACTGTGTTTTTGTGGAGGGACAACCCTATATGCACCTTGTTAGTTAATATTTATTGAACTTTGATTTCTATGTATCTCAAGTAAGATAGCATTTTCTGAGATGCAGCAATTGTGAATTTTTTTACTCCCTCTTTATAGTACTCAAGCTTTCCAGCTGTGAGGATCACACTTATAGTCCTCAACCATACAACTATAACCTATATTAAGTGATCAAATTTGAAAGTGGAAGCACAACATACTGTAGAAACAAGTGTTGTGGTTATACACTTGTCACTTAGAATTATTAATCTGTTCTATAATATGACCATAACAAATATGTAAACTTGCCCTCTGCCTGCAGTACATAATGTTCTTTTTAGAACTAAAAAGTGTGATATGCCTCATAATGTTTGATAGCTGACAGGTATGACCAAAGAAGACCACAGAGTGTGTAGCAGTCTGTTAAGTTGCATTAAAGTATGAGAGGGTGATAGATGCCTGGTAACCATATGCTTAGCTGCATGAATGGCGCAGGATAAAAGGCCAAGGGTCCATCTGCATGTAGGCAAGATAAATTAATGGAGACCTGTAAAATATTTCCTGTAAAACAAAGTGTGTAAAAGTAGTATGTGAAAGTAGTAGTAGCAGTATGTCTTCACACAAGCAGTATTAAATGAAAAGAAAAAAGTTAAATGGTAAACAAAGAATAAATGGAAAAAAAGTTTATTCACAGCACTGGTAAAATCCATGAAGGGAGATGTTTATATTTAGTTTTTGTAGCTTGCTTACATTGCCAAGGTGCTTAGTAGCATGCTTGGTTTTCTATTTTATTTTCAGTGGTGTAAAATGTAAGCTTTGATTTGTATTTCTATTTTATTTTTGCAGTGTATGCACGATTCCTTTGTAAGGCTACAAGTTGCTTAATATTTTTAACATATAACATATACTATTATACTTTTCAACCCCCTAGAGCAAGAAATTTGGACAAAGCTTAAAATGTGTGTGTGGAGGGGGGCAAAGGCCCAAAAGTCGGGATAAATTTTAAATATTGCTCTTATAATTCAAATATATGTAATTATTGACTTCAATCCTCAGTGATTTGTTAGGAAAAAAACATGCATTTTATGAGCAATGGTCCAAAAGTATGAGACAAATTCTGGACATTTGAGAGCTATGTATAACATAGTCAAAGTAACCCACTGTAACACACACACACACACACACACACACACACACACACACACACACACACACACACACACTGTGCGTACACATAACATCATGAAATCAATGTCCATCTAAGTCTGATACTGTTTTTTATTATGGACTCTGTTCCAGCTCTTTTCCACAGTTTCAGCTCTAAGACTCCAGACAGAGGTGACCTCAACTACAAGACAGAGACAACAAGACAGAGGGAACTACCAAGTGTTTTTTTTTTTTTTTTTTCCTGTATCTCACACACACACACACACACACACACACACACACACACACACACACACACACATACATATGCACTCACACCTACGTCAATTTACAGTCCCCAGTGTAACTTATTTCATGTCTTTCATGTCTTTGGAATGTGTGAGAAAACCAGAGCACTCAGTGGAGACCCACATGAACACAGGGGACATGCAGACCCTGAACAGAAGGCAACCCTGCCAAGAACTGAACTGGAAAATGTCTTGCAATGAGGTGGCAGTGCTACACATTGGACTACTGTGCTACCTATATATGTAGGGGTTGGGAGAGTACTAATCTATGAACCTATAACAACATAAAGAGTTGTCAAACTACGGGATGTTGGGTTACATGGATAGACACTATCACTGTTAGACTGTTCTTTATATGTGTTATTCTGCACTAATAAGGAACATAGTTTCAATATTGCAGAGGGAAGAAAGCTGGGCAGACCATCCACTAACCTTTGAACATCATAATGACCTCTTCTTGAGCAGTTAAACATATTATTAATAGTGTTTTATCAGCAGTGTTTTTGGTTTTAATTTTTCCAAGCAAATTTGGTAATATTCCAACTGAATTTTCTGAGAAGTGACATTAGGTAAACCCTGTCTACTTTTAAGGAGTGTAACTCTGTTTTTCATTTCCAAAATGGGTTAATAAATGTCTAATGTTTCTAATGTTTTTTTTATCTTTTGGTATGGGTGCAGTCTGTAATATCTTTCTGTATGTATCTCTCTAAGTTTTACACAATGTATGGGTAATTTGTATTATTTCTGTTGAACAGCACACTGTAAGGAATTGCATTTCAATTTCTTGCATTTTCTTGATGCCATACTGACTTCAGTGATACATCCGGGTCTCTGTGTGACTGGTCACCTGTCCCAACAGTGCCTCTTAGTCCTTTCATTCAAAGACCAAGTGCCACCCAGGACACAAAGACAACATGCTAAGCTACTGTCCATTTATTTATTATCTTTCTAAGTGAAGTTACGTAAGTGTTTTGCATAATCATTTTTATGATTAGCAAGTACATGATAGGGCTGATTGTAATAACTGCATCATTTTTGTATTTAAAACTCCATCTATAACATGAAGACACTTGCTATTTTCTGATATTGTATTTACTGTCATCTTCAAATTATTGTGCTTTAAAAGTATCCCTGAGCAGTTTTGGATTTACCTTTTGTGCTATGGCATGTGGTAACTTAAGCTATTAGAAATGAGAGAAGTCAACATACATTCCTTGGTAACGTAAAACCTATCAGCTGGTCTTGCCCATATGTTGACAGTCATACATTTACATTCTGCTACAATCTATGACCAGTTTCCCTTCTTTGTTTCCCTCTCAAATCAAAGCCAGTGCTCCTCACCGTCTTATTATTGCACTCCTCCCCAACTTCCCCATTTATTTCTCTGCAATGTCTTTTACTTTATGCATTTATTTGTAAGCTTGTTCTGTGTTTAATCTGCGAGTGCCGATATTACTAGCGCTACTTTTTGTTTCTTTGTTTCAAACAGTGTGATGGTAATGTTGGCATTTTCTTCCTCAGGACACTGCTGAAAATTGGCTTTTACATTTGTTTGGCTGCCCTGGTCAAAATATGGTGAATAAATAAACTGCATCACTCCACCCACCAAAAGGTCCACTAGCTGCTACTTCATGGGATCAGAACCTTTTCTGTTTGTGTTTTTGCAGGTTTACGCGGGTGTAACTTCTTGTTCAGATGGGGTCAAGGAATGGAAATCGTGTTTCTGTGTATACCCTTTAGGATTGATGCTGAGATTCCATAAGTGGTACGAGGAGGGTTTGCATGCCTTAAGTTTAGGAGGTTAAGATTTAAAAAGTAAATAAAAGGCACAGAAAGAATGCAGGCCAGCATTTTATCAGTTCACTACAAGGGGCTTCTCAGAGATCAGCAGTTATGGTGATTACTCATATGTATGGCATATCTTATATTGCTCAACATTTTATGTTTTGATAAAATCCTGACATTGAAACATTACCTTTTAGGAAGAGAAATGCATCACAGTGAAACAGCCAAGTGCCATAACAATAAAGTCATCAATTCATCCTTCCCTGCCTCTTACGCAGGGGTAAGTCTAAAATCTTAACCACATAAATAAGAAAAATCCTCACTATGTGGCTTTCTGGCTTCTGACTCCAAGATGAACTCCCTTGTGTTAAAAGAGAGAGGGTGGAGCTTTGCTTATTCATTGGCATTTTAAAGATTTTTTTGCAGTTAAGCAGTTTTTTCCTTCACATCCAAGCCTGACAGGTCCTAATTAAATGATTTTAAGATATGAAGATGACAGTAGGTGAATGCCAGCATGAACTGTTAAGTACTTAAATAAACAGAAAGGAATGTTATTGACTAGGTACTTCCTCATCCTGTAGATTGCAACAGGTTTTCTTTCTTATTTTTGTACATAGTCTCATGCCACACTGTTGAGGCAAATTTAGTAGATGAAAAAAATTACTGCCATGTGCAGAGAAACAGAATATTTTTTATTACACTGTTTTTGTCAGTATATGGGTTTTCAAATAATATGTAGGTACATATGCAATCTTTTATCCCAGTTTCACTGGGAGTTGGATTTAGTGTAGTCAATGGGAACAAAAAAGAAAAAAAAACTAATCCTGAATGGGACAAGTTTATCGCAAGGCACATGCATGCATTAAATCAGTGTATGCACAGCTAGGGGCAATTTGGTGGAGCACCAGTTTGCCTACAGCATGCCTTAAGATGAGTGAGTAAAGTGGACCTGCTGACAAAACCCCACAGGGATAATATGCAGACTCTGCACAGATGACACCTTAGCTGGAAACTAATAAAAATCAAACACTGTGAGGCAACAATTGTTGGCCAGATTTTTTTTTACATTAGCACATAAACACTGTATTCCTTTTATACATTTTGTATTGTAATTTGACAGTTGTTACAAAACTTAAGAAATGTTATAGTTCAAACTCTGAAAAGTTTCCCTGTTGCCTGCAGCCGAAATAATACCATGTGGAATTCGTAAACACAGCTGTTACAGAACATAAAGTCAACACTTCATTATGCCTTTTTATATTATAGAGGAAAACAACATGTAAAGCTTAGTAGTATATGGGTGTGATATACCAAACATTCAGCCCAACTTCTCTAGACAAATAAAATATTCACTTTGTTCACATTTACGTGACCATTTGGGGAAGAAAGACAGACTGGCTTACTGTGCTCCCCCCCCCCCCCCCAGGAGAGACCCAGGCTGCTTGTTTTCTCCTTTATGGGGACCGCTCTTTGATTCAGGGGTCTGCACCCCCTGTCAGTGATGCTGTAAAGTGGAATTTACACATATTTTGCTTGGCATGCCATTGGAGACAAGTACAGGAGGGATGCTGATCAATGACATTTAAGCCTTACTTTTTTTAACTATTCTTGTGGGAGTTCTTGCAGACTTTAACTGATTTAATAACTGAAGTAAAATACATTCAATGTATTACCCAAGTATCCTGAGTAATACCCCCCCCCCCCACACACACACACACACACAGACACACACTTCCTTGCACTTTCAAAATCTTGTAGAAGTAAAAGCCATGATTTTTGACAGTGGTCAAAAAAGGGTTGCCTACCATATCTTGGTTGACTAAATTATCATGACAAGGTAAAGAAGACTACAGCATGTTTTCTCCAAGAAAAGGACACATCTTCCCTTAACAGTTGTTTATGTAATTCATACTTGGAAAGTCACTGAAACCTGAGTCACATTCCTTGTATGTGCACATAGTTGGCCAATAAATGTGATTCTTATTCTGATTGAGCCAACTAACACACATGGTTATAATGCCTTTTGGTGCATGGGATGTTAATTCCTGCCTCTTCCCACCTTTTGAAGAGTTGAATATGTACCCATTTTTATTTATATAATGATTGCAGAGGTCAGTGAAATTCAGCGTGTAATTCAAAGCCCTTTAGAAGTTTTGCAATGCTCATTTCAAATGGATAATGATTTCTTACTCTTCTGCCTAATAATTCCCTTGTGTTTTACTTATCAAACTCCTTTAGTTTAAATCTGTTTAGAGACAACTACGTAGAAGCACCGCTAATATACTTGGGAGGGGGGTATGCAATCTGAATCATGGGTCTGCAGCCCCAAACCACTATTCTACTGTCAAAGTTTACTAGTCAACTTAAACCTGAGTTCCAAAAAGGATAGCTCTTTCTGGAAAGGAGAAACTCAACAAACAGTGATGTATGGTGCTGTATGCCACAGTCATGCGACGATTAGCATTGTTGCCTTCCAGCAAGAGGTTCTCCAGTTTGATTCTCGGCTGGAGTGCCTTCTTTGTGGAGTCTCCATGTCCTCCCTGGGTTTGTGTGGGTTTCCTGTGTGTGCTCCAGTTTCCTCCCACATTCCAAAACTTTTCTGGAACTTTTCTCCCTGGGCCTCTGCTGAAAATGGGCTCTGTCCCAGTTGGAATTTCATGGAAAAGAAATGCTAAGTAAGTGAGTCCTAGTGGTTCATTGGTTTGACTTAGTTAATGGGGCATTTAAAATCAAGAAGGTTTTACACCAGACAAGCATACTGCTGGATATCTCCTTGCACACCTTTTCCATACTGCTGTAATATGGATAAAATAATGGTTATCATGTTGAGCAAAAGAGATCGGGTAGAGGAGTTGGACAACTTATTACCAGCCATTCAGACATCAGAATCCATACTACATTTGCTGACTGCTTTTGTACAATGCAGTGGACTGCTCAGTGATTCATTGCCGAACACAGGTGATAGATGAAAGTGTGTTGTTAAACAGGTTTAAACATAAAGAGCCAAGATTAATAAAAACGCAACAGAAAAAAAGGATTACAGTATTTAGTTGTATGTTTTAACTCGTATATTGTTTAGCAAATACACTTGTACAACTGTACCATTCTATATTTCATGATAAGCTATTAATTATGTACTTAAGGTGCTACATCTGTGTCTTACACTTGTGCCGTTCTGTGCTTCATGACTAAGCTGTAAATTGTGCTGTTTAAGATGCTAATTATGTATTGTGGTGCTGCAGAGCTTGTCTGCTCCCTGGTTCATGCAACTCATTGGGTTATTTATCCTGCTAATATAACGTAAATGTAAATCTGAAAATAAATAAATGGTAGATGGATATGTGGCAGTATGGAGGAGTGCAGTTGTAAAAGATTAATGCCATACAAGTGGAGAGAGAAAAATGATATGTAAGCTTCTCATCATACGAGGTACAGCATAGTGTCAGAATGTTTCATACAGGCTTGCATAACTTCTTTGAGCCTAACAGTAGTGGACATCTGATTGAACAAGTAACAGCATAAAGCAGAGTACTGACTGCGTTTTAATCTTCAGGTTTTTTTTCTCCCACAGCTGGCCATCAGCTACTGCTGGTGCCATTCTGTAATTACCAGACGTGCTGAATTCACCTAATCCTGCTGCGGACCTAATCCAGTACATGTTCAAGACAATGAGCCATCATGAGGGTGCATCACACTGCTGCTTAAGGAGCTTTCTGTTTCCAGCCTACCTGTCATTCCCCACTTGGTGATATCATAAATGACAACCATGGAAATCCACAGACTGCCAATGTATTGCCTGAGATATTGTAAGGTGAGTCTGATATTGCTTCAGTTATCCAAGACAAGGCCACATCTTCCCTTAACAGTTGCTAGCTGTCCTACCTAGCATGAGCAGAATGACAAATGGCACTATTATTTCTTCTCCCCCACCCACTGCCAGACTCTTCCAGGTACCTGAGCTAGGAAATGAACTTGGGTCATGTGGGTAACAGTTAGGAATCACTCCCTGTGTGCCATGGAGCCAGGTACCTGCAAACTGTCTTTTAATCTGGCCAGGTTTGCTGGTGCTGGTATTCTAAAAGTAGACATTGGAGCTCTGCAGCCTGGTTCATAGAGCTGTTATGACTAATTAGCATTGTAGGTGTGCTGCTGCAAACCACAAGCTTAGCTGCTTCTTATTGCGGTGCAATGCATTACCTCAGCAACACGAAGCAACACTGTTAGCATGCTGGGAATAGCACTCAGAAAATTGCTGAGGGGGCAGGTAAGGAAACATTTTCTATTTGATAATATAATAATAATTAATGATAATGTTAATAATAACAACAATAATAATAATAAAATCCAGTAAGAGCAACAGAACATAGTGGTTTAGTTTTCACTTTGCACTTAAACTGAGAATATTATTCTAAAACTCTTGTTCTACAGTGGTTAGTTGGAGGGACGCTAGGTGTTCAGCTTCTACTTGCCTAATCTGTTATTTGAGTAGACCATTAGACCTCGGGGTGTGAGTTGATCATCAGACCATGAGGTGGCATGTAGCATATCACTTGGCTCTGAGTAAAAGCGGATTATGTTAACTGCAAGGTGATTTTACGACTCGCATTTGGTCATTGTACCCAACTTTTAGCTGTAACCACCCTTTGAGCTCAGCCTAGGGTTTTCAGAATAGTATTTCATATCTGTTATGAGCAGTTTCTTTAACAACATTTCTGCAGAGAATGTTAACCATTTGCCATATGTGTAGAATATTTTGACAAAAATCAAAACATGCAAAATTCACAGGAAGGGAATATTCAGTGTTTCCTTTATGTGATTGCTAATCAAGTAAACCATAGCCAGCAGTTTTCAGGAGTGAAGTTATTATTTTGATATGACTAATTGTGTGAACTCGATGCTTGTAGGATAGGAGAAAAAACTGTGATAATAATTTGAGCTGAGAAGTAATCACTCTGTAGCGCATTATATTAGCTGTTATGCTGGACAGCTCGCCACTAGTCTGCTAGGAAAAAAATGAAGTGAGTGCCACTGGAAATGCAAGGAAGTTACATGGCCTGAATAGACATTCATAGCAAGTAAAATTTGCCTCAGGATTCAAAAGTGAGCCTTAATTTCAGTGTATGCAGAGTAATATGATCTAATGTGAGTACTCAGAATCAGAATCACATTTATTGGACAAGTATGCATGCATACAAGGAATTTGACTCCGGTTTCAGTGACTCCAAGTATGAATTACATAAATGACATACATACAACTGTTAAGAAAAAGACAGACAACATACATGCAACTATTAAGAACAAGACGAAAAAAGTAAATATACATATACATATACATATACATACAAGGTGCAAAGTGCAACTCAGTGCAAGAAATACTGAAATAAACTCTGAAAGAAACAAGTATTAACAATATGTAAACAATGCGGCAGAATCCTCTGAGGCTTGGGAAAAAGAATACCCGAGCCAAATAAGCTGAGTTAACTGTTTATGAACTTAATGGCCTGTGGAAAAAAACTGTTCTTATATCTGCTTGTTTTGGTGCGCATTCATCTATAACATCTGACTGATGGTAATAGTTCAAAAAGATGGTGGCCTGCATGTGAAGGGTCAGTGATCATCTTTCCTGCCCTTTTCGTGGCTCTGGAATAGTACAGATCCTGTTGGCAGATGATGTCATGTGTTACTGCTGTAGCATGGGAGTAAAGATGACTGTTGTAGTATAAAGCTAATATTTGTGAGAGAAAAAAAGACAAAATTCACCCGTAACATATGTGAAATAGGAAATATCAAACACCCCACAGCTTTTAATTAACTGCTGACAAGTAATTTTTTTCTTCCAAGTGTTCAGTTATAGACATGCCTGTTTTGCCTCATGTTTCCATTTTGTACATTTGTTTTTTGCTGTGGCTCTCTGTGTATGAAATTTGCTCAGAAACCTCATTTTCTGTGGTTAAATTACTGAGGAATTTGTGCTGGAGTGAACTGTAGAGTACCTTCTGTTTTTAGGACTTTGAATGACAGCACATTTGTCTTTCATTACAAAGTCTATACGTTGATGTTGTGAAATTAAGTGAAGATGTTTGTAATTTTGAAGCATGGACAGGAGCTGATGGTGGTAGAAGAAAAATGACCTTGAGTATAAATGTCAGTCTTAAATTTGTTATTCAAAACTTTTCAGTTTTGAGTTAAATGCCATTGTGCTCCCGTGTTCTGTTTCCAAATTTCAAGTAAAAGTAGGACTACTGGGGGGAGGGTGTGAAGGGAGTGGTATATTTTGCTTTCATCTAACTCTGGTATTTGCTAAAATGGAATTTGAATGTCATGTCTCTTTGCCATAGGTGGTGTCTTTTGGGAACTAAAGCCATCTTAGATTGCCTCAGTATGTGTATGCTGAGTTTAAATGAGGCCCTTTTGAGTCAGTCAAGCAACCAAGCAAAACTTTTGAAAGGACTCATAAAATATGCAGGACCAAAACAACATTCGGCATTCTTAGCTCTGCATACTAACAGAAAGAGTGCTGTCTGTTGGTCCTACAAAAAGATTTGCTGTCTTTTGAAAAGAAAACTATTATGCAGCTGAAGTCAAAAACCCCAATGCCTTTGTTTAAGTACATCTCACCCCTACAAAACAAAAACTAAGCTATCAGTGGGGGGCATTTCTGTTCGATCTAATAGATTTTTTTCTTTCTCACCCAGCGCAGCTCCATAAAACTTGGCAGCTATTAAATTAAGTTAGGCCATTCCCTGCTTTCTGTGAAGCATGCTGACTCTTGTATACATTTGATACCTGTAGACATTTGAGAAAAAAATAATTTTAATCAGCTTAAAGTCAGAACAGGAAAAAACAAGGCTTAGACTGGTAATCCCTAAGGACACACATCAACTGAATACTGTGAAATAATTTCCCAGATTTGACGGAAGAAAAAAGTATTGCCATTTAAAGGGGCAGTAAACTGCATCTAAGGATCTTATTGTACGCTTCATGTCAGTTGTATTTTGGAGAAATTTTGTGTTACATATATTAAAATTGTCGTTATAGCAAACAACTTTTTATTTTACTTCATAAAATTATAAGAGATAATAAAATTATTATAGACAATTATTGCAACAACTAGTATGCAAGAGTGCATCACATCCTAGGTGCAATGATTCTTAAAGCAGGTGGTCGTAGTCTAAAAAGGGTGTTCGATTAGAGGTGGGCGAGCAATTTAACACTGAAAATGTGCTCAGAACTTGGTTTGTGATAATTTTAAGCACTATAAACAAAAGTAAAAACAGCTTATCTTGTGTCAGTGGCTTGGTAATTCAAACAAACTTGGAAGCATTTGATTCTGCTCATCAGGAGCAGATGCCTTAGGAAAGGTGACGTTTTTGTTTCACTACAATAGTAATATATTTATTTTTAATGAAAGTAACTAACTAAATAAAATAACAAAAATCCAGTTGTATGTCACAGGATGAGACATGCACTGTTTTGTGCTTCCTGAGTTAGTGTCATCATTTTATGGAGTTTTATCAATGCTAATCCAGGTGCAGGCAGAACGACGGTTATTTCAGCAGCATGGAGTTGCCTTGTAATATATGTGCTACTAAGAGTAGCAGGCAAGAAAAAGTACTTCCAAAACAAAGCTATTTGTGAAAGTTTATAAAAATCTGTTTGAATTTGGGCATTTTTTTTTATGATGGTATGATCAAATCTTTTGATAATAAATAAAGTAAATAACCTAATCACACCCCCTCCCCCTCACTATACCCCAAAACATATATCTCTGAGCATTGTAGATAGCTATCATTAGCCTTATTGTACATCAATTTAATGTAAATACCAGCCTCCTTTGTGCCATGTTGTCCATTATACTTGTTTTCTGTAATGCAAAGTAATGCTTTTACTCTAGACTTGTTTTCTATAATGCAAGGAAATGCTATTGCGCTAGACTGACATACGTATTTCAACTTTGGTAACTTGCTGAAGTCTGTCTCTGTTCTTTATAATCTACCAGTGTTCCTAATATTAACTTTCTTATGCATTTGTGAATTTTTATATGTACAGTTCTGCATTTATGTAGTTGTTAAATTTAATTTCTACAGTTTTCAATCTATATAATTTTTAGCATATTTGGAGCTTTTCTCCTCAGGTCTCCACTGATAATAGGCTTTTTTAGCTCAGCTGGACTAACCCGGTTAACAAGTGACAAATAAATAAATAGGTAGTGAGCTATTTCCAGCAATATTGCTTTGGACTTTTGGTACTGACAATGAGAACTTCATAAAAGAGAAGGGTCTGTATCACTTCAGCAAAAATTCAGTTCAGTAAACGGCATTTTCAGTTTACTTACATCGAACATGCAGTTCGTCGAACTGTTCATATTGAAATCATGGTACAGTGAAGATTGGGAAATTTGCCCTTTCCTCACTGTAGTGTGATCTTGGAGTTGATATATAGTTAGTGGGGGGTGCCCCCCACAAGAGCGGATTTCAATGAATGGCATTTCCAATGAAATGTCGTTCACTGAACTGTCACTTTGCTGAAGTGATATAGACCCAAAGAGAAAATGGATAATAGAACCAGCGAGGAAGAATGTGTCTTTGGCATTTAATAGGTGTTCACATAGTCTGATGGGATGCTTGGTGCTAACATAGATAGCCCAGAATGAACACTTGCTTTGAGTTGTTCTCAAGAATTCCTTCGTCTGTTGGAACATGTGTAATAGTCTGCCATAATTAACTTAAGCTCATTTGGTGTTGGTTATGGGGAGGGGGAAGTACTGTTCAAATGTGTTTGTGTTGGGTTGAGGAAATACTGAGAACTGTGGAATTTGTAAGTGAATTGGGGTGTGGGAGTACTGCTAAAGTGTTGTATTTCTAGTGTGTTTGTCTTATGTTCCTACAGAGCCATTTATGACTTAGAGTTGAAGAAGATTTTACAAGAGCTACAGCTTTTGGTGGTAATGTAAAATAGTGTCACAAGCAGAACATATTGCCTACAATCCAAATAAACTATTTGCAAAAGCAGCATACATACCCTTGTGCCTCAAATGAAAATGAACCTTTTTGCACAAGCAACACATATTGCCATTTTCCAAACCCAAAGCGCAATGTGTCCAGAAGCACCATATATTGTCCTGTCTAATAAATGAAATTGACTCTGTACAGGTGAGTGATATATACATATATATTACCTCATGCTTCATTTCTGGCAGATTCAATGTGCTGATATCCATTTCAATGAGTTAAACATAACATATTTACTCCTGCTTCATTTCATCCTTTAAATGTGAGAATTGGCCCTACTCCCTGTGCAGAACCCATTTTAAGCCTGTTTCAACCTTTTAAAGAGACAGGGATCGGTCATGTTGGTATGCATTATCTTCATTTAACAAATTGGCTAGTCTGACATTTGTCATTTACTTATATATCTCCAAATACATATTTTCTAAATTTTCTAATTTATCTTATATAATCGGCGCTACCTGTACCTATAAAGGGAATGACAAGCAAGAAGTAAAAGCACACTACAAGGTATGTCACACAGTGTCACAGTTACAGATGGGACATTAGGGAGGAACATAGAGTGGGATTCAGAAACAGCCCAGCCTTGGCTAATAAGACTCTAACCAAAAGGGCACTTTAATGCAATGGGAAAACTCAGTGATTCAGGTGCACATTAGCCACAATGAAAAAAGAGAATCTGAATTGCTCTAATTACTAAAGCTCTCCCCATTCAGTCCTCCACACATACATTCAAACACACGTGAACGTGGACACATCCCTATACCTCTCAACTGTCCACACACACACTGAAACAGATATGAACATGGACAAATCCCCCCATACCTCTCAACTTGTCCACACACGCATTCAAACATACATGAATGTGGACACATCCTCCCCATACCTCTGTACTGTCCACACACATTCAAATGCACATGAACTTGGACACATCCCCCCATACCTCTCAACAATCCACACACACATTCAAACACACATGAACTTGGACACATCCCCCCATACCTGTCAACAATACACACACACACATTCAAACACACATGAACTTGGACGCATCCCCCCATACCTCTCAACAATCCACACACACACATTCAAACACACATGAACTTGGACACATCCCCCCATACCTCTCAACAATCCACACACACACACACACACACACACACACACACACATTCAAACACACATGAACATGGACACATCCCCCCCTCATACCTCTCAACTGTCGCATATCACACAAAACGTCTTGGACTGTGCCTCTTATAATTGCTATGCCCCTACCATGGACAAATACAGTCATAATACCAGACATTAGTTTCATAGTGTCTATTCTTCATTGCTAGCTTCTTGCTGAAAAATCTGTTCTGTTAACTTTTTAATGAGGCAAATGTTCTTAGTGTTTAGAACCCTCACCCCCTTCAGTATTACAGCCAGTGCTCATTAGCCTAGGAAGAGTTCACTAGTGTGGGAGTCAGACACACACACACACACACACACACACACACACACACACACACACACACACACACACACACACACACACACACACACACACACACACACACACACACACACACACGCACACACCAGCATCATTTGTCTGCTAAACTCCCCAGCACTTACCTCTGACATGATCTTTCACTTTGAAATTAATGGGGGGAACATGAACTTTTGGCTTTGAAAGTAATGGGGGGAAAATGAACTTTTGGCTTTGTTATTTAATGGAGCTGACAGTGATGATTTAAAAAGCAGAATAGTTTTATGAGTCACTCAGCCTTAATAGGTGACTACATATTTTATATAGCAATCCACTTGTAAGTGGAATTTTCTATAACTGCAACAATTTTATAAAAGTAGTGCTACTGATATGTCATGCTCAAAGATTATTGTTTTGATGAAGCTTTAGAGTGCTACACCATAACAAATCAAGGGATAATCATACCTCTCAACCTGTTAGCACAAAAAATCTGGACAATGCCTGATATAATGGTGGGGACAAAGGCACAAAAATAGGGACAGATTTTAAGTAGTGCTCTTATAAACTCAAAGTTGCTAGAGTAACAGGATTTGTGTTAGTGTGCATTTTCTGAAAGATATGAAGTGTTAAACTCAAATGTATGCCATTATTTTGTGACTCCAGTCTTGAGATCATAGTAGTGATTTGCCAGAAAACTACAAATTTTATGAGGAATGGACCAAAAATATGAGGCAAATGTCTGGACATTCTGTGAAAATCTGTACAGTTGAGAGGTACTAGCAATGCAATAAAAGTGGGAAAATATAATGCGCATTTGTGCCTCAGTTTAAAAATCTACTAACACAAATTCAAGAACAAGTAGTTGATTTTTTGTGATTGTAAAATACTTTTGAGTGAAACAGAAAGTACATTAATATATTTCTCCAACACACAGGATAACAAAGAATAAATAAATATCTTCCTACCGCTACAGACAATGGACTGGTGAGTAGCAGGACAAGTTTTATGAAGTTTTATTAACAGCCGTTGGATTACAGTGCTGACTTTGACACCTCAGGAAGAGTGTAGGAAAGGGTCTGTCAGTGCTCACAGCAAGGGACTACAAAATGACAATACTTTCAAAAGCTTGTATATTATCTAATTTCTTTGGCTGCAGTTTTAAAATTTGTATGAATTACTTAAAACCAGCTCTGAGTGAATTTTATGCGATGGTCATTCAAGAATGCCATTTTTACATACCTCTCAAATGTACAGATTTTCACAGAATGTCCAAATTGTTGCCTCATAATTTTAGTCTGTTTCTCATAAAGCTGTGATTTTCTACCAAACCATTGGCAAATCATTGATGGTTGAAGTCAGAAAAATAATGACAGATATTTGAATTTCAGACTTCATACCCTTCAGAAAATTAATGCTAATGCAAAACCTATTATTCTATCACATTTCTAAGTTTGTAAGAACACTTTAAAAAGTGTCCCTGTTTTTAGGCCTTTGTCCCCCCCATTATTTATGCCTTTGTCCAGATTTCTTGCTATGGAAGCAATCTTGCTACAGAAAGTGTGTAAGATTCCTGACTCACACTGCTGCCACTCAGTGTCGGTGGACTTTTAATAATACAGAACTTCCTTATATCTAGCATGACTCATAAAGAAGACTTGAAATGGATTCTGGGAAGGGGAAAATAAAGCATTAAAATAAGATCACGTTAATAAGTCAGGCCCAATGTTGACTATTTTATGGAAAAACATGTTCACATTTTATAAGAAGCAATGTTTGTTAATACAGTTTGATTACATTTGTATAAATGTACATTTTCCTATGTCACAAGTGTTAATTCAGTAAAGGTGTTTATAACAAAAACAGAACAAAAAAAAACTTTATAAGAAGCACCTAGAGATATATTTTAATGCATTAGATACAATGGAAAAACACATATTTTGAGTTCCAGTGTGGAGTTTCCCTTTAATAAAAAGGAAAACAAACCGTATAAACATTTTTCGTATTCATGCTTTATATGTCACATGTATGTTTTCTTTCTTTTTAACCATTATTATCCAGTCCAGTGTCATTTTCTGCCTTCGCTTAGACCTCACTCTTCCTGAACATAGGATCTCCCTTCCAGTGACACTAACATATTTGGAAGATTTCTGAGAAAAAGGTATCTTCCCATGCTAAGACATGGATCCTGCTCATTCAAGGTCAGGTCAGCATAACAGCTAAGTTTACATGCCTGGTTGTTGAATTTACTGACACTTTACCCACACAAACACACATCCACACATTGCAAATAAAAATAAATGGTTGGTTATCTTAAGAAGCCAAAGCTTCACTTTAGAAGTAAGCATTTCAGACGTTTGTGAGTAGTTAATTGGTTGTTGTTGTTTGTCTTTCGGCTTTTCCCGGTAAGGGGTCGCCACAGCGGAATTCCGGTCCGCTAATGATTGGTGAGTAGTTAATTCATAAAAATCTTTATTTCATTATTTTCCTTGTTCTAGAGAATACCAAAGACATTTAACTTATTTTGACCTTAGAAGACATTCACGGTTTACTATCAAAATATCGACGTTCATATACATAAACGGTTGATATTCCAAAAATGACATCATCCTGCATGAACACTAATGAGTTAAAATGCCAACTCACTTCATCGACAACAGATTCAACATTTATATCGAAAATGAAACATGATGTCAGTGTAAGTGCAAACATACGTTCAACACCTACACTGTCATTCACGTTTTAGCAGGGGGGTAATCTCCCCTGCACCCCCCCACAAATTAAATATTCTAACTCCGAGATTGCACTACAGTGAGGGATACATTTCCCAATCCACACTGTACCACGACTCTACTCATAACATCGAGTTAATATCAGCGTGCTGATATGTAATCTCGATCCCCTAATGATTGGCAACACAGAAAGTCAACTAACTAATGTTCGACTTTCTACGTTCGCTGAACCAACGTTCAACATTTTGAAAGTAAACCTTTATTCACACCAACATGTAAGATAAATGATGCAAGCAGGATCATTAATAAACAATTCTATATGAGATGTCAAGACTAAGAGTCCATCTCAAAACAAGTACTCTGAAGGTAACTGATAGTAGCTACCTCAGTAAGCAAACAGTGAACATGGGGCAGGATTCACGAAGGCTTGCACGGAGTGTAAGAGACGTGTAAGACTCCATGCAAGCCTCGCGATCCAGGAACAGCCCAAAACTCCGTGTAAGAGACCAGCTAAAACGTCTCTTACACGGACTGGGCTTGGATATGCTAAATACCTCACTTGCAGCCGAAAGGCATGCAAATGAGGTAGAGTAGCGATCCACGAAACAGAAAGCAGCCCGTGTAAGAGCCGTTTTAGCTGCAGAAATGTACTCAGTTGACAACTGAGTAAGTTTCTGCAAAAATCACAATGGAGCCATGTCAGCTCCAAATAAAGGGTGCATATGTGACAGGCAGCATGCCAAGCCCCGCGCAAATGGGCTGCGCTGTATAAAACATAAAAATGAAGGTTATAAACCCACAAATGTGGGTTTTATGCAATACATGGATTTACAATGCAGGGACCAGCAGACCAAAAACAACATGGCCACCGTTTAGTGGTTGCTAAGAGGGGAAGCTGAGTCTAAGACATGTAACTAAGCATTAGTAGGCAATCTGATGTAAATGAGGGTTAGGATACTGAATCCCACTGTCACATAGCAAATGAGCACATTCTGAGTAGTGTAAGAGATACATAAGGGGGAGGAATAGAGTAGGAGATAGGTGACATCACAGGGTGGAATGGTAGAAAGAAATGCAGTTCATTGGAGGTTAGTGTTACATGACAGATGTCAGACACAGATCATGGAAAGAGGAGTGCCACAAGATAAGCATGAGAAAGTCAAGAAATGGAAGGTGTACACTGTTACTTACACCAATTCTTGTTGGGCGTGCATGCGCACGTGTGCACGCCATGAGGCACGGGTAGGACAGTGTGTGCATGTGAAAGGCAGAATGAGCATGTGGGAGCATGTTGGTAGACTTTGAAGACTGTTTGCAATTGTGTGCACGCGTGTAGGGCAGACTGAGCATGTGGGAGCCTGTTGGCAGAGTTGTAACACTGTTTACGCTAGTGTGCGCGCGTGTAGGGCAGACTGAACATGTGGGAGCCTGTTGGCAGAGTTGTAACACTGTTTGCGCTGGTGTGCGTGTGTTTTAACCCAAATAAGCAAATTCCGAACCGTGTAAGCATGTGTGTGTGCATGTAAGCCACTGTGAGCGTGTTTTTGCTGGTATGCACATTGCTCCCCCCTGAGGAAACAGAAAGGAAAAAGGAAGCAACAGAATTAGTAGGAAGCTGGCAGGGAATACTGCTGGAGCTAGCAGGTGAAAACAATTAGAAGCAGGCAATTACACAGGCAGAATAGTAGCACAGCCAAGCACTTAAAACTCTGCAAACAGCAGTGCAGGATGTATCTCTCAAGAGACACTGCAAGACAGGAGTAAGCTATTAGAAGTGAAAACTGAAAAAGCTGAACTCAGAGCAGAAATGCTAGGGGCTGCCATAGCTGTCATAAGGAGACATAGGCGACTTGCTGAGGGTGGTGACAATGCAGATGGTGCCAGACAACCCACAGTGAGGAGATGGAAAAGAGTGTACAGGCCCAGGGTCACCTACCACGGGTTACATGAGCTGGAGATAGTAGAGCACTATAGAGTGGACAGAGACCTCCTGCAGCAAATTGTCAAGCTGTGCAGGCCACGCCTCACACACAGAACCAACAGAGGGGAACCCATCCCAGTGGAAACCAAGGTATGTGTTGGCCTAAGAATACTAGCAACAGGTACCTTCCAGAGACCAACTGGTGATATGATGGGGATAGCACAGGCATCAGCCTCCAGGGTACTGCACCAGTTCCTGAATGCCATGTCAGCACATGTCGGTGATCATGTATATTTCCCCAATGCCCGTGAGGTATTGGCCAGCAATATGCGTCTCTTCCAGCAAATAGCAGAATACCCTGAGGTAGTGGGTGCAATAGACGGCATGCACATATGCATCAAAGCACCAGCCGGTGAGCGGGGTAGGGCCTACATTAACCGCAAGGGCTTCCCCTCCATCAACTGCCAGGTCGTGTGTGATGCCCAGGGCATAATAATGAATGTGTGTGCTGGCTGCCCTGGGAGCTGCCATGATTCCCATATCTGGCATTTGATGCAGCTGTACCAGACATTTGCCAATGGGGACATCCCACACGGACACCTAGTGGTGGATGCAGGTTATGCACTGGAGCCATGGCTGATGACACCCATCAGAAACGCACACACACCTGAACAGGAACGCCATAATGAGGCACACGCACAAACATGTAATGTAATAGAGCGTGTGTTTGGGCTGCTCAAGTCACGGTTCCGGTGTCTGGACACATCTGGTGGAGCCTTGGCAAAGAGGCAACGCATAGCACATACACTGGCTCAGTAGGAACCCTGGGAATGATACCCCTCTCTGACTCACTCATATAATAACATGAATGCCTAAAATGACATAACCTGCTCTTAAACATGTACAGGGAGTGTAATATGTGCATCTGACAGAGGCAGCCCTGCAGCACCACCTGAGGCATGAATGCCATGTGTTAAGTAATGTAATACCATGTACTATATGCACACTTGAGGACCCTGACTAACATCCACCCTCACCAAGCATGAAGCCACAATATGACGATGGGATGATCAATTGCAATAATTGGCTGAAGTAATGCAGCTAGTCAAAGGGGAGCCAATGTGTGCCAGCCTGGGATGACATGCTGAGCATGACATGATGCACCACCTGCTAAGGGTGGCGTGCACCTATCAGTCCAGGCCTCATGGATACTGGCAAAGGCTGTCAGTACCCACAGCGTGCCCTGAATAGGTAAGGCTCAAAACACAAACCCACCTCCATAGGTACCACAAGGGATAAGAACCTAGATGCAATGCTACCCAATGCCAGAAGTCTAAACAGCAAGATGCGTGCAGTGTAAATGCACCCAGTATGGAGAATGTTGATATCTGTCCTGTAACAGAAAACTGGGTCAAGGCTCACAACAGCACCCTAACACTACCAGGTTACACCTCATACTGTGCTGTACAGCCTCAAAACATGGAACAAGCTACAAAAGGAGGGTGACTAGCAATAATTGTCAAGGATAACCACACCCCATGTTGGTACCACAACAAGAAGCAGCATGGACTAGCCATGGTCAAGTAACAGTGGCTAAAACCGCTTCCCAGTATATAGCCTGCTACAGACTACCATCCTAACACCAGGAACTGCACCTGGCCTATGTTGGAATACATGAATATATCAAGCCCCCCAAACCACATTATATTGATTGACTGAAAATACCCAGACATACACTGGGAGCATTATACTAGCACCAACACTGTAGGAGAAAAGTTCCTAGAATCCATAAACCAAAATGCCCAGGAACAATGTACCACTCCCACAAGGGGGGTAAGCATACTGGATGTGATAATCAGCAACATGGGTACTGGATGGCAAGAAGAGAAGTGTATCCCTCACTGGTAAGACCAGACCATAGAGTAATCACACCGGATATACACATCCTGACCACAGTCCCTAGCCAGAAGACCACAGTGAAAAACATGTGTAAAGCATAAGTTGCACCCCTGCAAACTGATGTGGAATCCAGTAAAGGCCCTGTGCAGGTGCAAAATATGGGACACACCGCAGAACCTGTTATACAGGCATTCCATGAACACAGCCAGGAATGCTTGGATTATGCAATCACAAATAACAACAAGACACAATGCCATACACGCAGGCATCTGGCATGCTGGACTCCAGCCATTACCAAACCATGCAAGAGAATGAGGAAGCTACTACATGATAGAGCAAACATAAAAAGGGAAGTAATCACTGATCAGTAGTATGGCAATAAAATATGTCCACACATACAATCCACTAAGGCCAGCTACAACAAGTAGAATCTGTGAATCCTGAGGCACTGTTACACCTGCCCCAAGTACACAGACAACCCTCAACACCCCCCAATAAATACAAATATATGTGAGAGATGCAACCATTTATCCAAACCGTAGGCTGAGCTCCCTCAACTCAGTACTGTCAAAACTAGTCAGGAGGAGGAGGTAACCACACACACCACAAACCCAGTCCCACATAGACCTATCACAACTGTAAACCAAACACATAAACACAGAAAAACATTCCCGGAGGCCCTAATTACAAACACACCACACCAACAGAGGCCTCCAAAGCAGACCCCCAAGTAACCACAACCTCCAAACATAGCACATACAACACATAGTACACAAAGCTGATGAGCCAAACAGTCACAGGCCAGAAGGAGAAACGACATGCCTGATACAGTTGTAATAGGTGACTCTATAGGCAGACACACTGCTGTCCCACTCACCAGACTGAACAAGGGAAAGGGTACAGTAAGCTGCCTGTAGGCTGCTACAATACGCCACATAACACAATTACACAGGTCACCCCAAAGCAAGTAGAAATATGATGCAGTCATTGTCCATGCTGGCGTGAATGACCTGAGATGTACCTCCCTGGACTACATGAAAAGAGACATGGATGAGCTCTCTGAGTATGTACTCCAAGCCGGTATGACACTGGCCATTTGCAGCATCCTACCCTCACCATGAATGATGCCACAGTACAAACACAGAATGATCAGCTTTAACAGGTGGCACAATTACAGCTGTCAGTCCAAGAGGATCTAATGTCTGTCTGCTTGAGATGTCATGCATGACAAGCCATGCTGATGTTCCAGGGATGGCTTGCACCTGTTACCCCTGGGCGTCTGGATATTGGATAAGCTTTTGCCACCTCCATAGAGCCATACGTAGGCAAGGCTGAAAAGACTAACCCACCACCCTAGAAAACATATGTGTTAAGAAACATAAGGGTAATTCTGACCAATGCCAGATGTGTAAACCGCAATATGCATGCTCCTGAGGCCCTCCCCAGTATGGAGAACATGGATGTCTGTGCAGTGACAGAAACCTGCTGCAAGCCTACTGACAGCACACCAGGTAACTGACATTGCACGAAGCATGGGAGACCACCCATGTGCACCTGACTGTTGTCAAAACTGCTGTACAGTCTGTAGCATGCTACAGACCACACTCTCACACACAGGAACCCCACCCAGACGTCCTGAAGACACTGGACAGTATGAATGTCCCACCAAATACCAAACAAGGTACTCACAAATAACCACATAGGTGGTAAACCATTATGTATGCAAGGAGTAATCAGGGACCTAGGGACACAAGTGGACAGTAACCTTTTATGTGACACTCACATTGCCAGTGTGGCTAGGAAAACTGTCTATATTGGACACCGTATCATGAAAGGATTCACATCTATGTCAACAGAGGTCATTGTGCCCCTGTACTGTTCTCTTATCAGACCCATAATCTAGTACAATGCCTCATTTGGGGTGTACCTTACCTGACACCTGCAGCAGTTAGAAAGACCTCAAAGGTACCTCACCAAGAGGATAAAGGGTCTCAAATATATGTCATATGCTGCCTGGCTGTAGACACCCCAGCTGAATGCAGTCACACACTGCCTACACAGAGGCATTGTATGTCTGTTGTACAAGGCCATGTCCAACACAGGAGTAATGGACATGCTCCACCCCAGAAAAACCAAAGCCATTGGAGCTGTGAGAGTGACAGATGTCAACCTCAACACATAATGAAATAGGATGTGCTGGAGAGACAGATACATAACCCAGAGGCTCCCCACACCCTGGAACAGGATCCCACTCCATGTTAGGCAGAGCCCCTCACTGACACTCCTCAACAGGAATCTTGCCAAGTGGATGGATGATCATAGATGTACACTGGGGGTCTTCACTGTGTCACGTCCAGACAGCGGCACAGTAAAGTAAATCATAAATGGCCATAATATTCACATAGCAAGGGGCGGCGAAAGACACACACACTCTGGCAAGGCTTACAAATGCCCTAGGGTGGATAGCCGAGTATGAACCTATGAACCTATGAAGATACAAATTGTACAGGACACTAAGGATAATCCCAAGGCTTACTCAACTGATGGTAGGAACCGTGTTGGCAATTCACAGATATGCTCTGAATCACACAAATATTACAAACAACATACCAAACACACATACATATTGCCAACCTACAACCTGACAGGTGCAGTGCAATAATATCTATCCCAGCAGACTGCTGGCCCCCTGACATTGCAGATGCTGAGGTAACAGCCAGCATCTACAAAGCAAAACACACAGCAGCAATGATATGAGATGGTGTCCTGGGCGGAGTCCAACATGGACTCCAAGAAGAATGGAATGCCAAATCACACTACTGCTCAATGTCAGCCTTACCACAGGATATGTACCCAAAGAGCAGTGTACAACAACAGTGGTCCTTCTCAACAAAGGTGTTGCCTGAATGGATACTGCAAACTACCACCCCAGAATCCTGACAAGCTTGGTCTGCACAGCTATGGGAAGGATCAGCATGTACCGCAGACATAAAGATATCGGGGACCTACTGACACCGGACCCTACCCAGTGTGGCTGTCTTAAGTGCAGATCCTGCCTCTAAACATGTTTGACCCATTTGAAACAGTCGTTAAGGTCATTGATGAGGGCAATGTAGTCCACACAGCATAGCTGGACCTTGCAAATGCTTCCATACAATACCCTACGTGTTCAGTATAGATATGTTCACCAGCTTAAATATAAACCCCTATGTCAGTAGAGGGGTTGCAAACCAGACCAAGGACAGAACTGACATGGTCAGACATGCTGCAGCCATGTCAGACTACAAACCAGATATAAGTGGCATCCCACAAGGCGTGGTCCTGGGACCTCCCTCGTTTCATATATATGTCCCATAGGTACAGGCCAACATGGAAGGACTGTGACTGAACATGTATGCAGAGGACTACAAACTGCCCACCATATCTGACCCCCAGCTGACACAAGCATCCCACAAAAGGGCCACATAGAAACAGACAACTGGTGCCATAGCCATGTCAGCAAGCTAATTGCAGAAATGTGTATAGTCAACCCCCGTGGATATACAGTAAGTGCCCACCAATTACCACATAGGTGTTAACCCATTACGTACCTAACATGTAATGAGAGACCTGGGGACACAAGGTGATAGATATCCTGCATTGGACAAACATGTGTCTGTAGTGTTCACAGAAACATACCATATACCCACCTAATCATGAAGGTTGTCAGATCTAGATAAGGGGAGGTCATTGTGGCTCTGCAGTCATCCTTCAGCGTTACAATTGACTACAATAGCCCCTGTGGGATGTACCGCAGCAGACACCTCCATCAACTGTAAAGTCCCCAACAGTACCTCACCAGGAGTAGCAAAGAGCTTGAACAGATGCCATGTGTTGCCTGATTAAACAAACTGCAGCTCCACACACTGCCATACTGCCCACCCAGAGGCAAGCTGTGCCTGATGTATAAAGCCATGTCCAAGCTGGAATCAATGAACGTGCTGCACCTTGTACAATCTGAATGGCAGTGAGCTATGCACATGAGAGACCTGAACCCCAGCACTGACATACATAGGACAAGCTGTACTGAATGATCCATAACACAGAAGCCACCCCCACACCTGAGTAAACTCCCAGTACAGGTTAGCCAGAGAGTCACCCATCAACTCTCAAGAGGAATCTTGATGAGTGGATGGGAGATGGTAGGTTTAACCTGGGTATCACTGTTATGTCACAGGTAGACGGAGGCACAGTATACTAACCATGACATATGTCATGGCAAACTCCAGTTACAATGTGTGTTGAAGGACAAACACACTCTCTGACTAGCATTAAAAATGGCCTAGGGCACATCGCTAGTGTTTGCCAATGTCCACCTATGTTGTGGAATACACTACCAATGTTGGACAAGCCTGGTTTACGTAGTCCATATCTGAACATAATGCAACATGGTCATATGTGCACAACTGGCCCCTAAACAGTCTGTTGTGCTCACTATGAAGATTCAAAGCAGTGATAGGACTAAAGCCCAGGATACTGTCCACCACAGTGAAAGTACTGAACCAGTACACTATATGGTACTACAGTGTTAGGTCAGTATGAAAGGATGTTGACAACTGTATGCAAAGTAACCCATGCAAACCCTGCAGGCACAGTATAATCCCTGTTGTGTTCAGACACGAAGCAGTTGGCCAGTAAGTACACAACATGACACCCAACACACAACCATAAACGTGAGATATTGTTGAAGTTCACACTCATCCAAATATGTGGTGGACTGCAGAGTTCAACATATGGAAAACTCACACTGGGCATGCTCGCACACTTTGATAAATGAGACATATGTCAGACAACATGCCATGGAAAGGCTGAACTGGGCATGCACACACACTTAGGCCATATCTCCATTTAGCAGTTGGCCACACATATCTGGTATTTGTACGTGTCATTCCAGGAACCAACCACATCACAGCAATCTGCCCAGTGCACACAGTTAAATGACTACAGAGACATAAGTGATATAGTGGATCCCCCTCATATTCAAACATCTTCCACAGATACACAAGTTGTTCATAGAAACAGGGAATGCTATGGCAATAAAGATCTGCAAACAGTCTATCAGCAACAAATATTGTGCATCTGACAATTAAACATATGGGTGTAGAGGTCAATACTAGGCTGTTTGCCCTAGGGAAGGAAAGCTTAGCCAGAGTGTGCTTGGCCTCTGCATCCCCAGTACAGTAGGCTACTGTGCCACTATAAAGTAGGTCACATAAGGCATCGTGTGAGGCTAGTGTGCTGTGCCTCTGTCAAGCAGGGATGCAGTGGAGATCCCAGGGTTTGAATGTGCTAAGCCACATCCATGTTGTTGGTGTGTGCTGGAAGAGGGTTGCTGAGGACCTCTAACAGTAAGTGGGCGGCAATAACAGACTGAGGGGAGCCCTACCTGCATTGTCTGGACAACTTCAATGTCAACACTGTGTCGTGATGATTATGTGGGATTGAAGTGTCATGCCAGTACTGTTCAGAGATGTCCTCCCACTGTGGGCTACAGCTCTGCAATGTATTAGCTCACTGTCTGTTGGACAGCTCATATATGGCAGGTGTACACCTGACAGGTGTCCTGTTGTGGAGCAGTTATGGGTATATGTGGGATAGCATGATCAATGCAAACCTTACACATGCTCATAGAATGCAATTGTCAAGGATTATGCAGAGTGGCCAGTATAGTCCCCCAGCATGGGTCCTTTGAAGTCTTCCACCCCAGTCTTCACAAGTATAGAGTCTGCTTGTGATAAATACAGTTTGTTTGCAGTGACAACCTTGCTTGGGGGTGAGGATGGGATATGGATGTCCAGGGAAAGGTGGGTATGGTCAGATATCAACAATGGTGGTCTACCTCTGGTGTGGAACAGTGAGTACCCATGTTGCAGATGGACAGGTGCAATATGTATTCCCTCATGTGGCTGTGGTGAGTGGTTCTGCCATAGCACATGGACCCACAAATTGTAGTGGCTGTAGGGTAATGTTGTAGAGGCCTGAGTAGTTCCCACACACAATATGCCTGTACCTGACGTTAACAACTGGAATGGTGTATGTGAACACCTGCATATCCCGGCACTGTTCCCAGGGAAGCAAAGTGTGTATCCTGGATGTGGGAGAGGTGTTTTGGACTGGTTGTGTTGTGTGTTACAGGTCCTGTGGTCACGAAGCATGGTATAGAACATAACCTGCCAGTGCGATGTGCATATCTGACCCTGACGTAGGTGGCTGCAAATGCATATATATGCTATCCCCCACCTGACAGGTAGTACTAGATGTACATACCTCTGTAGAAATAAAGATGTCAGCACCCTATAAATACTGCAGGTGCAGAACAGATGCTCAGTAATTTGGATAGCGCGCTCTGCTAATGCGTCTCCCTCAAGTGTCAGGTAGGAGTTTGAACCATGCAAATGCTCAGTGTGTGTGTGTGTGTGTGTGTGTGTGTGTGTGTGTGTGTGTGTGTGTGTGTGTGTGTGGGTGAGCGGGGTTGTTGTGTGTGCAAGTCTGTGTGAGGGAAATGTCCCTTTTGGCAACTGGGAAAACACTGTACAGGATGCACATTCCCCTTTCTAAACACTGATGATGTCAGCACCCTATAAGTACAGCAGGAGAAGGGAAACCTCCCAGTAATGCGAATAGCGCACTCTGCTAATGCATCCGTCTCGATTGTCATAACATAGTTAGGTAGGGGTTTGAATCCTGCAAATGCCCAGTGTGTGTGGAGGGGAGTTAGTGTGTGTGTGTGAGGGAAATGTCCCTTTTGGCAACTGGGAAAACTCTCTACAGGATGCACATTCCCCTTTCTAAACACTGATGATGTCAGCACCCTATAAGTACAGCAGGAGAAGGGAAACCTCCCAGTAATGCGAATAGCGCGCTCTGCTAATGCTTCTGTCTCGAGTGTCATAACATAGGTAGGGGTTTGAATCCTGCAAATTCTTAGTGTGAGTGGAGGGGGGTTAGTGTGTGTGCAAGTCTGTATGAAAGGAATGTCCATTTTGGCAACTAGGAGAACACACTACAGGATGCACATTCCCCTTTCTAAACACTGATGATGTCAGCACCCTATAAGTACAGCAGGAGAAGGTAAACCTCCCAGTAATGTGAATAGCGTGCTCTGCTAATGTGTCTCTCTCAAGTGTCATAGCATAGCTCGGTAGGGGTTTGAATCCTGCAAATGGCAAGTGTGTGTGTTTGGATGAGTGGAGTTTGTGTGTGTGCGATTCTGTATGAAAGACATGTGCATTTTGGCAATCAGGAGAACACACTACATGATGCACATTACCCTTTCCAAACATTGATGATGTCAGCACCCTATAAGTACAGCCGGAGAAGAGGAACCTCCTAGTAATCCAAATAGTGCGCTTCGCTAATGTGTCTCTCTCACGTGTCATAACATAGTTAGGTAGGGGTATGAATCCTGCAAATGGCAAGTGTGTGTGTGTGTGTGTGTGGGGGGGTAGTAGGGTGTGTGTAATTGCAAGTGTGAGAGAACAGTTCCTTTTGGCAACTACTACAATACACCAGATGCTGCATATTCCCCCAGTAAACACAGGTGGTGTCACCACACTATCCGTACAGCCAAACAGGGCTAATTGCCCAGTAATGCCAATAGTGCACTCCGCTACTGGGTCTATTACCACTGTCAGAGCACAGATAGGTATGTTTTGGAAACCCACAACTGCCACGTGTGGTTGTGTCACACAAAATGACCATGTGTGGGTTGTTGTTCATAACAATGCATGACATTGCTTAAACCAGCAATGGCAATGCACACATGATGTATGTGTGTGACACATACACATATATACCTGTGACCTTCAGTAGTTACCATGTCTGACATGTGCCTCAAGTGGATAAATGGTATTTGCAATGCATAACATTATGACTGTGTCTTACTGTGAGGGGCCGCATGCGGTATGTGTATATACAGTGCGAGTTGTATATGGTATCATCCTAACAGCGGGGGAGACACATCTGGTCTGGGCCATATAGTCTACATGTAGTTGATGAACAGGTGCTGCATGTTCCCACCTGTTGTGGGAGTGGTAACATGTTGTTCCACTGCAATTCAGTGACTACATGCTGGGAACCTTTCAGCTAGTGTGTTGTAGCTACAGTAATGCTCACACACAATGTTCGGCTGGATGCAGTCCAGCCATATAAAGACATATCTAGAGACTGTCATATTACCAGTGTTGTTAGGGAGGACAGGTGGGTTTCCTGTGTATGGGAGGGTTGTGTGTGCCAGGCTATGAACCAGAAGGCAGTCCAACACACTGTTAGCTGCTCATGGATAGACCCTGATGCTTTGTGCTGTGCCCACAACCTGGAGGTGTGTATCTGTGGTGCCTGAGATACCACCCCTGTTCATGTGTGTTACATCTGTAGGCGACAGGCATGGTATGAGGTATAACCTGGCAGTGATGGGTTGCACCTATGAGCCGTGAATCAGGAATCTGTTACTGCACAGATATTGCAGTTTACCGTGCTGAGGACAGTGTCCAGTGCATGCATCTTGCGGTGTACACTGCTGGTGTTGTGTAGCATTACTGTTAGTGTCCTATCCCGTGTGATACCCGCGGAGGTGGCTATGTAATCTGTGTCCTGCAGCAAAAGGCACTATGTGTGTATCAAGGGGCTTCGCCAATATACAATGGCCCATGGGTGTCACATGCAAGCTGCCCCTCGCAAATCACTGTGGCTTCCCCAGCATGTAATCACATGCTGACAGCCATTGGATACCCTATGAATGACATTGGAGATTGAGCAGAATGTAGACATAGAACACCCTTCCTACATATTGTGGTAGCATACCTGGTGAGGGTATGATGGCAACCAAGGTCAGGCTCATACTGGCCTGTGCCACATGCTGAGAGAGCCCTTCTATGTTCCCTATCATGTAGTCCAGGGAGGTACGTCTCAGGTCATCCATAGCGGCATGGACAATGACTGAGTCATATGTGTCCATGCCTCTGACTGACCTGTATGCATGTGTTTTGTGGTGGACCATAGTGCCCCACAGGCATATCACTGTGACCTTCACCATGTACAGCCTGTTGAGTGGGACCCCACTGCAGCCAAGAGAGGTACCTGACACATCTGTAGCAGGTGTGTTGTGTAGCCCTACAGGCTGTGAGAGTGTGGCACACGGGATGTGTGTGCCATGTGGCATGTGCTCTGTTCCGACTTAACGTATGCCTGTGTGCCAGCTGCGGAGGTGTGTGATGCTCAGGCAGGATGCTATTCTGAGGCTCCAAGTATGCCCCAGTGTGTTCGGATTGCTGTCAGTGCGGGTCTATGTCAGACTGGTATTGTAGTCACTGTAGTATGTCATGCCACCTGACAGGGTATGGCAGTACTGGGTTCAGAGTGCTCAGTCTCCAGATTGGCTATGTGGTTGCATCTCACACATGTGTTGTACATTCCTGGCCAGGGGAGAGGGTTGACTGCATACATGTGGCAGCTGTGACATTGCCATATGACTCACATAAACCACAACTGGACCATAGAGGTGATTCACAGGTTGCCTTTGCACATGCTACCATAGTAGTGTGATTGCCATGGTGATTACCAACACATAGGGCCAATGGGGAACAACATACTGAAGGTGAGTATGTGTGGGTGTACTGCTACTGATTTTATAGCGCTGGCATATATGACTGCACACGTGGGTAAATGCCAGGTAAGTCATATGCAATGTGTCACAGGCAACATATATGCGAACAGGACAGACAGTGACGTTCTGTCAGGTGGAAAATTGACATACGTATAGTTCGCTATGCAGATGTCACTAGGAATCCAAGAAGCTCTGTAAATCTGCATTGCAGGTGGAATCAGTGTTCCAGGGAACCTCAAGCAAACATGCATGCAAACAAAGCTTCAGTAAGCAGGGCTGGAAGTAGTCCATTGTACAACAAAGAAGGGGTAACACTTCCAGTAGGTAACAGTGCAAATACGCAGGCACTATCAACATGTACCCAGGAATGCACAGCTCAGATGTCCATGGTAGAACTGATATTATTTAATATTTAATTTAACTTAAATTAAATTGGTACTGCACACATATCAACATGCGCAAACATCCACATTGCATAGTCGTTGTGGGCAACATGCCACCATTAGTGTACATGTCCATCATTGCGTATCACTACTTGCATTAGCTTCTCCCCTGTGCTACCTATGTATGTGGCTATCTGTTGACATCCTTACCACCGGTATGCAATAATGTGCAGCTGTTACACTATGGTACTTACTATGGGTGTAGATAATTCAGGACAGTCATACAGTTACTGCATCAGACATGCTGGGATATACACACAATCATATCAGCACACTGTACTGTTACCAACGTGATACTAGTAATACACTTCTATGTAGTCACCCTGTGCATCAGCAACATGTGCACTGATGTTTGAGATTGCAGGAGGTGGCACAGTTTCATCATATGCACAGGGTGCGAACTAGGTATGCCTGAGTCTGCCACTGATACCACCAATTGACATGTATGTGTATGTGTGTTGTTGAGGGACAGCAGTACATGGTGGGGCACTGTTGGTGCAGTGTGTGCGTGTATGTGGTAGCCCTAGGTGTTAACATTTCGCATGTGTGTATGCATGCACACAGTTCCACCTCATGGCTGCCATATACTGGAGTTTGTGGACAGCCACAGACTGCACCTGGCAGGTCATACAGATCAGTGTCTGTGGCCATGGACACGGTACCTGTGCCTGACAGGGGTTCTACGGACTGTATCCGGTACTAAGCCAGACTGGGTACTGTCATCAGAAGCGGGAGTTTGTTGACTGGACACAGGTCCCTGTTGGGACTGCCCAGAGCCAAGTGCACGTGGTCTCCTGGGGCAGTCTGATAACAGCACAGACCCAGCATTGCTGGGGCTGCTGCTGGCCCTATGGAGCTGTCCGCGGGCCTGTTGTTGTCCACGCCGACTGCCAGCTGCTGCTGTTGCTGGCATACGGCCATGTCGACGCTGCAACCGTCCACCATTGCCCTGGCTCATGAACATGTGGTTGTGGAACTGCTGTAATATGTCCCCACAACGTCTGTCTGTGATATCGGTGAAATTATGGATAGCATCCGCGATGTCACGCATACTGTCAGTCATGGATGTGCGACATGCTCTCAGCTCCCTCAGACCCTGTCTGGTGTACCTTTCCATACGTGACTGTGCCTGCATGACAACCCAAAACATAGCTGAGGTTGACAGACCTCTTTGGGCACATCTGCCAGAGGCAGTACGCCCACGGATGCTCCCACGAGAACCCATGGGCAACTGTCTGTGTGGTACCATCTCAGGACCCTGCCCATGGCTGCTGTGTGGGGAAGCATGTGCCACAGATACCACATTACCCTGGTCAATGCCCACTGTATCCTGTCCATCACCTAGGGACATTGGTGACATAGGATGTACTGGCAGGATGACTGTGCGCAATGATGGGGTTGACAGCTGTGTACTGTCAATTGGCTGACCAATGACGGACCCTGACACACCTTCCTGTGCCATTACACAGATGTCATCATTATCAGTACCTGTGGCACCAGATTCAGGTTCCCTGCTGCAGGACACCAGAGCAGCACCAGAACCTGTGGGAGGAAGACAGGAAACACAGTTTACAATGTCTACACAATGTTACCAGTGATGCACACATGCACACGTAGACACATGCGCACATGCACACATAGACACATGCACACATGCACACATGCACACATGGACACATGCACACATGCACACGTGGACACATGCACACGTGGACACGTGCACACATGCACACATGCGCACACGTGGACAAAGACACACATGCACACATGCACACGTGCACACGTGGACACACGCACACATGCACACCCCGCAGTATACAAACAGAGCACTACTGAGTTACACTATTATTACTAGCACTATCAGGACTGTTATAGGTATTGTTAAAACACACTCACCAGCATGGATGGGCTGCCTTGCTGTAACACCGGAGGGATCTGCAGAAATGAGGGGATTAATGTCAGTGGGCACAACTGTGCCATTCATACTGTGTATGATACAGTTCAGTAGTACACCAGTTGCCTTTCACATGTCAGCTGCTGATATTGGCAATATCACACCTACACAATTACATACTATGTTGACAGCTACATACCAAGGATACACCTTACACATGCATAAACTAACAGTGTACAGAACAGTCAAGTGAACATATGGCATATTACCTGCACGCTCCATGTCGTGTTGCTGTGTGGATCCAGCCTCCATCATAATGCAGGTGTGTTGCTGTTGATGTTCCTGGGCTGGAGCCACAACACTTAGGATTAGCCCCTCCAGTCTGGTGAGGGGGGATATGTGGCCACCCCACCTCCTGTGGCGACCTGTTGCCTGTGGATATCCGACACACGCTGACGGACATTTCTGATTAAATCACTGCAGTGATGTCGTACCTGCTCATATGTCCTATTATGCGTGCCAATGTCATTTACCCTACGGACAAGGTCTTGCCACAGTGCAGCCCTCTCCTGCTGATTCTGGCTGGTGCAGAAAACAGTATGTCATAATCCCGCACCAGGCTCTGGTGTATCTCTTCATCTTCTGCAGCAGAGTAGGCAGGATTTTGCTGACGCACCATGTCCCTGAAAGAGAACACAAACAGGATATCAGCAAACTATGTCAGCTAAATATGGCACACATACTATACATGATACTCAACTGTAGTGATATACTACTACTCCCATATGTAGCACGTGTGTGTCTCTTGGTGGATGCACATGTACATGGCCAGATATCAGTGCTCAGCCAACACCTGTGCAACAATACCTGCCACATTCCATACAACATAGTACCAAGCCCCATTGGTCAGCACACTGAGACAGGTCCAATGCACCACCTCACTCTGGGGGTTCATAACAAGGTACTGTATGTAGAACGTCATCCACTAGTGTGATCTGGACACAAAATAATTGGCCTGGATATACATATCCCACCACCACCACCAGCACAGTAGACTACTTTGATATATATGTGTGAACAGACAGATTTTCACTTGTTAGGACTGAGATGGTATCCATGCAGCCCACTGGGCCAGTGGAAGCATCAACCCACAATGCTGACCCCTTTGCAAATGCTTCCCACAAACATCCCAAAGAATGCATGGAACATGCACATACAATTCTAACCCAGACCCTATGCACAAAGGTTAAGCATCCTGTCTGGTGGACCCCAGCCAAAGACAAATTGTATAACAATAGAAGGAGACTACTGCAGGACAGAGCAGATTCACATAAAGGGAAGGCATCTGTGGTCGTCACTAGTAATAAGCTAAGTTCTCTCATAACAACATCCAAGGCCAACTCTGAGAGGGAAATGGCCAAGGACACTATAGATAACCACAAGGCCTTCTTCAGTTTTGTTAGACACATGGACCAATTGCCTCAGATATGCTCTGAGTTAGTACACACCTACATAAAATTCACTGAACCCACAGATATTGGCAACATTCTGGCAGACAGGTTCAGTGCAAATATCCCCACTCCCTCTCCCCCAAACTTAGAAATACTTATCACAGCTGAATGTAACCTCCCTATCATCTCAGATGTCCAGGTGAGGGCCACCCTCAGCAAAGCAGAACACACAGCATCAATGTGACCTGATGGTATCCCTGGATGTGTGCTACGTGAACTCTAAGAGGAGATACAACCGCATATAAAACTGATATTTAACCTTGGCCTTACTACGGGATATGTACCTGAACACTGGCATACAGCAACAGTGGTCCCACTCCACAAAGGAGGCACCTCTACTGACCCTGGGAACTACCGCCCCATAAGCTTAACCAGCCTGGTCTGCAAAGCTATGGAAAGATTCATTATGGTACTCATATACAGCGATATTGGGTACCTGCAGACACTTGATCCCACCCAGTTTGCTTTTGTGAAGGGCTGAGCCTGCTTTTTGAACCTGGTTGACCTTTTCAAAACAGCCACTACAGCCATTGATGAGGGCAAAGCAGTCCATACAGCCTACCTGGACTTGCCTAAGGCCTTCAACACAGTACTCCACTCAGGCATCACAGACAAACTCATCAGCTTAAATGTTAATACATATGTCACATGATGGGTTGCAAACTGGTTGAACAACATAATCCATAAAGTCAAAATTGCGGGAGCCATGTCAGACTCAAAGCCAGTCACATGTGGTATCCCACAGGGCTCTGTCCTAGGACCCCTCTTGTTTGGCATTTACTTCTCAGATGTGAAAGCAAACATGGGCGGGTTGTGGATGACAAAGTTCCCAGATGACTGCGGACTAAGGGCCATAGTCGTTACAACAGCTGACACACACATCCTACAGACAGGCCTCACTGAAACGGACAGCTGGTGCCAGAATCATGGCCTAACACTGAATGACATGTAATGTATAGTCATCCCCTTTGGGTAAAACTATGTGCACACAACTTATCACATAGACATATATATATAGATACAGACCAATAACACATATGGAGGGTTCACAGTATGTAGACTATTAACTTGTTACTTTACATTACCTGTGTTTGTCGCAGCTGGTTGCATTACCGTTAGTATAGCTTCCTGCTGCTGCTAGCCCAGCTTGATACTGACACTGATGACAGCTTCAACTTAGTTTGTCTTACGTGTGGTTTTTGTTTGTGTTTTTATTTTTTTTTCTTTCTTTTTCTCTCTCTCTCTCTCTTTGCCTCCAGATGGTGCAATAAAAGTATTGCATGTGTGGAGTGGGTGTACAGGATTCTTTTGTAGGTATCTGCATATGTCCATGTGATGGCCTCTGCACCAATTGTAAGCCAGCATTTGTTAATTGCATGCAGCCAGTTGTGTACTGATTGCAGTTCTCACTGTGATTTCAGAACAGTGCTATAAAAGGGTATGTGAGATGGGCGTTGCCCTTTCAGATTGTAAGGGCAGGGACCATGCTGGTATGCTGTGGACACTGTTCTGTGAGTGTAAAGGTTAGTATCTCTCTCATATTCAGGCTGTGTTGTAGATTCACCTACAACTATATATATATATATATATATATATATATATATATATATATTTATATATTTATAATAACTGACATTATTACCTGCTAGCTACCATCTAGCATGGCTGTTTCTGTTCACACACTACTATTATAGAAATCCACTAGATTTGACAGTAAATATGCATGACATGCTTTGTCTACTACACATCCTATATTCCCTTTACATTCATTCCTACTATTACATGATATATTTATTGTAGCACAATGTTCTTATATAACAGTCATGGCTTAGTGGTAAGTCATGCAGACTACTGTTTCCAAGGTCCTGGGCTCGTGACTGACAGTGGGATTTTATTTTGCTTTTGAACTGACTACAGGACCTGTCAATCAGAGTGACTAAGGCACTTTTAAGCAGTTGTAACCGGGTTAGCGCTGGTTTGCGCGGAGCTCCCGTATGTACACTGGAGTTCAGCTCCGCGCACACCCGCTTACAACCGCTTAACAGAGATTACTCTGGTTATTTTCTTTGAAAGAAATGAAAATGGGGAGACAGGAAAGTGGTGAAAAGGGGTCACAAAGAGGGTAAGACAGTAGGGAAACAAGCTTGGGTTTTGCAGGAGGGATGTAGGTAAGGCCCATAGCTGCCCATTTCTTCATCAGCAACAACTGTGCATATGTTTGTAATTTGGTGTGACATTTGAAACCTTCCACCCCTGAGAGAGGTGTCAGGACAACAATAATACTTGTACAGCCAATTGTAATTGATAGTTTCCATGTCCAGCAGACATGTGTGTGGAATGGGCAGCTATGTATGGGGCGTAATTTTTTTGTAGGTACAGACTGCCCTTTTTTTTTTTTTTTTTTCAGGTGAGAGTGGTATGTCAGGTAAAGGAAGTCGGTATAGCTGGGGAGGTAGGTTGGGTAGGTCAACAGACAAGACAAACAAGACACATACAGGGGCGGTGTATGACATGTGTGGGGGGGGGTTACACAATTGACGGGGATGGATGTTTGGATATCCAGAGCCCATGAGTCCACAGATGGCAACAGTGGAACTGATATCCCCACCCATGGGCAGTTGCCACTGTTCCTTCACTGCCCAGGACGGGGCTGTGCTGGGGGCTGTGTAGGCTGGGCAACAGTCATGCCCGTAAGTTGTGCCACCTGTGCCTCAAGCTGGCATAGGGGCCCAAGAACAGATTCTTGGATCTCCCTATGCACCACAGTCCGGACGCTACGGAGGGTGAGTGGTGGTTCTCCTCCGGCCACACTTGCAGAGGGGGGATGAGCCCCATCCCCTGCAGCGCTTCCACCCACAGGTGGCACAGGGCCACCGCAGGAGGGTCCAGACTGGGCACTACTGCCAGGTGCACTCGCCAGCTGAGGTGGGAGAGGTGGGTCCGCTGGAACCCGCCTTCCCTGTCGTCCTATGTTTTGCATTATGTCATGACAGTTTGGGTTAGTAACATACAATACCATTCGCAATTAGTTGTAACAGCATGCATTAGTATTCCCATTAACCAAACACCCAGATATTCACACCATTGAACAGCGAGCATAACACATGCATAATTTGAACAGCAATACACAGTCCAACAACATGCAGGGTTGATTGATGGCAACAGGCCATCAGGTTTGGATGTATGAACATGGCAGATGCATCAACGTACATGCAAATATGTATGACCCAACAGGAAAATGTCCAGGGGTGTTAATTGTGATTGCACATACCAATTTCACGTGGAATGGATTATATGTGGTTATAGGGTAGGGTGAAGAAAATATAATTAACACCTTCAAATACCAATACATATGCTGTACATTTCTAATAGCTGCAGATATATACACACTACTGTTCTACCTACAGTTTCCTATGTGATAACTACTTCAAGTTGGTGATAGGACTGTTACTGCTACATCAATATACATTTTATTGTTATTCATACACGCTCATATCTGGCTTTGTTCAGCTACATCATCCTGCTACATTTGCTTTATATAGCTATAGACAACTGTGGATGTTTGGTATTTCAGACAATCATACTATCTGCATATTGCAGACTGAGAGCAACATATCCAGCTTTTGGGATACACATTCCAGCTGCAGCAACATTTTGAACACATTTCGCAGTTTGGTTCTGCTTGTCACATTCATTTCATTCTGTACTGACTGCAGTATACTTTATTCAGGGGTTATTAATACTTTATTGGTGGATTCATAACTCTTTCTCACACTTTCTCACTTGTTTTAATTTTACAATTCAGGATGGTACATACTTCTAGGCTTTATTGACGTGTTTTACCTGTAGTTATTACAATCCTTTCCAACAGTCTCACTTCTGTCATGTTTCAGTATTTCAACAGGGATATATTTCACACATGTGATTTGCTCATCTTCTGCAGCTGTACTTTTCAGCCTGCTGCAGGTTGTGTACTATTATATTACAGGTGGGGCATCTTTATTGCAGACTTTATTTCAGACATTTTCATTTTTCTGTTTGGATTACAGACTGCAACACACTTTTGTAATCAAGCAATACTTGCAAACACTCTTACATTGTTATATTAAAACAACAGCAAGCAAGATGTATATATATAAACAACAAAGACTATCAGTGAGTCCCAGCTCTACCTTCCAATAAAATTTATTTCGTTGAACAGTTCCTTCTCTAGCGCCTCGGCCAACAGCCTTTACAGAGTAAAACAGTAAAACTCATAAAACACTTGCAATATATACAAAAAACAAGTAATCAATCAATTACATAATTAAACTATCAAATCACATAGCTTGAATATATTTAAAGTCATAGTCTTAAACAAGACATTGCCAGTTACATTCTCTGTTCATTCCATGTGGATGCAAAGTCCCAAATTTCATAATCAAAATGCATTCCTTTTGTCTTAACATATTTTTTTGCCTATCAACATCATTATAATATAATGGAACATGTTCCAGAACAGACACTTTTATATTCTCAATATTTCCATGGTGTACTGAGTTAAAATGCTCAGCAATAGGACTAGTAATTTTATTATTTTTAACATCTCTAATATGTTCTTTTATCCTATCTGCTAGCATTCTTTTGTTTGTTTCTCCAATATAGTATTTGTTACAATCACAGAATATGACATACACAACACCTTTGCTCATACATGTATATTTGCCTTTTGTATCAAAAATGTTGCCATTTATTTTATTCACTTCATTTACAACATGTTTACATATAGCACATTTTCCACAAGGGAATGTTCCCAAATTCTTAACATTTAATTCATTAGTACAAGGCTTTTTATAAATGCTGTGTATCAGAAAGTCCTGTATATTTTTCCCCTTTCTATATGATGTCATTAATTTTATATTTTTCAGTGATGTTATATCTTTTAATAAAATTCCAATATTCCATAATGATTTTATTACCAATCATAGAGAAGTTAGTGTACTTTGTAACAAAAACATTCTCTCCTGTTCAGTCCCATATTTATTGCTACTTTCATAGTTATTTTGTCTAATAGTGCCCTTACTCTGTTTAAAGGCTCTATGCAAGCTATTTTCTACATCATCTGGGTTATACCCTCTAGTTTTGAATATCTCGGCCACTTTATAGGCCTCCCTAAAGGCCATATCAATATCAGAATTGAGTCTTTTATTCTCAAAAATTCCCCATAGGGGATGGCTGACAACGTGGGGGATGGCAACTATCTCCCACATTTTCCAGCTTATTTCATCAAATTTTCTATGAATACTAGTATATATGGGAAAGCCATTATTGCCCCTAAGCGAAATATCCAAGAAGTTAACCTGATTTCCTTTTTGTATGTCACTAAATTTTATACCAAATCTGTTATTATTTAATTCATCAATGAAGTTATCTGATGTATCCCAATCCCCATGACAAAAGAAAATTAGGTCATCAATAAATCTAAAATACCTTAGAACATTATTTTGAAAGAAAGGCAACCTATAAAGGTGTTCATTTTCAAATAGCCCCATAAACAGGTTAGCATAGGCTGGTGCAAACGCTGCCCCCATACATTGTTACTTGCACATTTTATTACTTAGTGACTACACTGCACTCTTTTGCTATCTGTCATACTTTTATATTTCTTTACAGTTACAGGGAGAGGATTACTGACCTGCCTGGTGGCGCAACCGCACCAGCCTATCGCCATAGGTTCTGCGGTTCGCAGAACGGACACCTGCAGCTGTAATATAAATAAAGTAATATTGGAATACACATCTCCATAATATCAGCTAGGTTAATTTCTTACATACATAATTAAATGTAACTTACTCAGTAGTGGGGCGTTGGGCATTTGCCGGGCCTCCTGGATCCAAAGGTGCAGTTGGTCCTGCTTACATCTCTTCAGGTCCGCATGGTGGTGATGGACCTGCTCACCAGTCCTTGGAATCCCTGTGGCACTGGTGAGATCATGAGCCAACTGGTCCCATGCCTCAGCCCTATATGCTCCCCACAGGACCTGGCCCTGCATGAGTTGGGCCTCATGATTGTGGACAAGGAGCCAGACCATATATCTGGACTCCTCAATGCCCCACCTCTCTGCTCGGAAGCAACTACCCTCACCTACTCCTGACATTCTAGCTGCAAGTTAGTTCTACAATCGGTTATGCTGTGTATTCCTGCCTATGGGGCTTATATATGCCGTTTTTCCCGCACTTATCTGTGATTGGCCATTTTGGAATTGTATCAGCTTCACAAAACCTGCTTTGTCATGCTCCTCTTTCTATTCATTCCTATATATTTGCTATTACTGCATTTCTAAGTACAGCTGTCATGGCTTAGTGGTTCAGTACCTTGACTATGATGCATGGTATCCTGGGTTCGAACCTGGCCACTGCTTTTTATATTTTATGACTGTCTAGACAGGCTAGGGGGTGTGTCTGTGTAAAGGCAGTTTTGTTACAGCTTGCTCAATGTTGCCCGTCGGTTAGCTTGTTGGCGCGGCGCGCAGCTCCGCGCAAACAGGGTACCCTGGTTTACGCTTCATTTGCCTGTCAGCACGCATATTACGCTCAGCTCAGCTAGGGGCACACAGTTTCAGCGTGTTAAACCACGGCTCACCTACGGGCACTCATTTTGCACCTGTTGAACCATTGCTCACCTACGGGCACTCATTTTGCACCTGTTAAACCACTGCTCACCTACGGGCAGATGCACTCAACTTGTCAAACTATAGCTCAGCTATGGGCACATCTGGCATTTGTTATTATTTTGTTATCTCACATTTCTTCACAATAAATGGCCTATTTCATTACATTTTACATAAAATATAATTTTATATGTGTACATATGTGTCAGGGACTTGTTTCATGCTTATTTCACTAAAAATAAAAATTGATGTTGTGGGGGCTCGAACCATGACTGCCTGCTCTTCAGCCAACATCTCTACTGCTATGCTATTGCTTTTTGGCTTACTTTGCATAGTTAGTTCTTATATGCTTTTCCACTTACTGCTAACTGTGGCTGAGCTACGGGCACGCCTGCGCAAACAAGCGCACTCACGGGCAAACATCTTTACAGTTTAAAAAAATATAGAACATGTTCATTTATAAGATTTTATGTTCATAGTCTGTGGGGGCATGTGTTGTGTTGTGTTTATTCACATTTCCCTGTACTCTGTCGTGGGGGTTTACTTTGGGCACTTTTACTTTTCTGGGGGCGTGTCCGCTTGCAGGGCTCGGCCTACGGACACGCCCCCTACTGTCTTCCACGGACCGTGTTAGCCTTAGGTGTGATTCAGCATGCCCTCATGCATATGCATGACATGCTGATGTCACACCGTTTAACTGCAGCCTCCGTGTAAGCCTTGTATCTCTTACACGGAGGCTTAGTGAATCCTGCCCATGGTCTTATGGGGCTGTTAAGGGAATATATGAAAATTTCGTAACGAGCATCTAAGATTTGCAACACCTAGTCTTATTGCATATGTCTGGTATACACAATGCATTTGTAGAAATTCTGAGTGGAACAAATTCATCAGTTCATGAAAGGAGAATTAGAATACTTATGTTATGAAGAATAGCTCAGAACTGGAACTTCCCATGTCTCGATGTCATGATCAGGAACTTTGTTTTTGGAGTGAACAATTTATTTATGCTTTTCTTTCTTTCCTTTCACATTCAGAATTGCTCTTAAAAGCTCAGCAAGCTATGGCCTGACCCCCCCAAGGCACATAGAAATTAATTCCTGGTTGTGACTCAGACATCATTTTTACAGTTAATAGAACCAGAGCTGGAGGGGCTTGTCTGAGGTGGATAGGAGTAAGTGGCCGATACCACCTAACCCATACTGTGTTTGGGAGGAGATGAGCAGCTACTTTACTGATGCCAGCCAGAGGGTAGATGAAGAGTGTAAACAGTAGTCACCCCTGCATGCCAAGTTTTCTGTCCTGAAGGCACCCATTTTGAGTGTGCAAACTACCTCTGGGAAGTGGTTATGAGGGGCTTGACAAATAAAGCAGACTGACCTGCTCCCAGCTGTCTCACTGTCCATCTAGGGCATGAATGAGCAACTTATCTCCTCAACATAGGGAATAGATGGGCCATATGTCTGTTGTATAATTTAGGAATGCCTGTGTCTTACCTCTTGGAAGGAACAAATGAACCAAAGGTAGCAGGAAGGAGAATGTATAAATTCCAAAGAGATGGGGGGGGGGGGGTAAAAAAAAGAGCACAGCAATTAGGCTAGGCTCCTTAATGATCCCCTGGACCACATACTTAGTAACTAACTATGTCTGCTACTGACACAGGCCCTTTGATCTGTAATACAGGCGTTTGTTGCTTGGGCCAACATACCCATTTTGTGCTGCTGAGACATCTATGAATTGAGAGTTTGCTTATAGAGGTTATAAAGTGTGACATTTTTCATTGTTTTTTGTTAAGGTAGTAGCAAATTTTCAAGTTGCTACAATAACATATTTTATAAGCCTTCTGTACCACCATTAAGTGATTGTTATTGGACAGCAGGTAAATATTTTAAAAGTATCTTTATCTAATATAGCAAATCAAAAACTACTGGAATGCAGAGCCTACAGTTAATGTTTGATAGATTGCAGGCCATGTAAAAGTGGTTGTTGTGCCTTGCTGTCAGCTTGTAAACCTTGCTTGGTAATGTCATGATACATTTTCTAGTCCCACTTCCTGGTGTGGGATACAGCAGTTGGTGCCATTCACATGCGTAGACCTGGGGCAGGTGCCTATTTGCCTCAACCTTTCTATGCCTCTGCTCTCACTACCAATGGTTACAGCAATTATGATAAGTTTATCCATGCAACTGTCCTGCTGCAAATCAGTCCCATTCAAATTGTTTCTTTTAAGTCATGTTTGGAAGCCTCAAATATATAGGAAGCTGCCCAGATAAACTTAAGTAGAAGCCCTTGTCTATGAATTGTTAAGTACTTCTTTTTCATGGTTAGTGTTAAAAATGCAGTATTTCCCAGATTACATTACTAGTAATATATGCTTTATCATTTAACTTGGCTCTCATTTATTTACTTATCATGGTGTCATACTTTCCCATCTAATTTTCTGAAGGGCATAGAAAACATAATTATTCCTTCAATGGATATGGTTAAGACACTGCTTGGATGGATTTTTCATTGTAAACTATATTTCACACATCTCATTTACACGTGATGCCTTAATTCAGAAACAGGGAAGTCAGAATTTCTTCCCTTTGATCTTACTCGCACCTACAAGCTAACATTCCAGTCTTCAAACACAGTCTGTCTTGTAGTCGTAACACTAAACTGAAGGATTAATGAGAGTCAAGTCTTAATGGAATCCTAGCCCTACCTTAACTTTCAAAATAATGAGTTCTGATTTCATTCATTCACATGATTCATCCACAATGTTGCGTTTTGAAATAAGCTATGTCCGTTCATTCATTTGCTGGTATGCTTTATAATGATGGTGGTAAAATAGACAGGTCTAACTGCATTATTTTGATCTACATTCATTTTTCTCTCCAGACAGAAGTCTTCCAGAATGCACGAGTGTCCTTATATTAAAGGAAGGCAAGAGAGGGAGAATATTTGCCAAGTAATATCTTTCAGACTGGTTATAAAACTGTAATATTTTAGCCATAACAGATAGCCCAGTATCGGTAGGCCCTGTTGAAGCCTTTAACAGTGTATGCATCAGCATCTCCTTGGATGGCATTAAGCAACAGTAATGTTGTTGCATGTTTACACATGCACTAGCCATGAAAAACTGTTTGCAGATTTTAGGGGAAGAATTTTTTTGGAAGTGCAGTTCTACGAAGTATGTTTTTTCACTTATTTATGAGATAATTTAGTCCACACATGTCAACCTCTAAATATTAAAATCAGGCAAATCACTGGCCTTTAAGAATCATATCAGAGAGTCAGAAGGTGGAGCACTTTCTTATTTTTCACAGTAGTCTTTATATACTAGATACTGAATCTGTTTGTAGCTTAGTTTATGTATTTAATAAAGCATAGATTTATAAGCACTACAGGCTTCTTGAGGAATGTCATACATCTAGGAAGTACAAGTACCCAAATTATAGCAGTTGAGCAGCATGTTTACTTTATTTCATCTGTAGAACACCCTGCATGTTGTGGTAATGCTCCTCTCTCTTTGTGTTAGCATATGAAATGCCTGACAGTGTTTTGAACAGCTGTTACTAGACACCCAGGACAGTGTGGAGTACAAGCCTAGTGTGTACTAAGTGACCTGACGTGCTCAGGTTGTACACATATAGCTTGTTCTCACCCTGAAAAACCTAAGGAGTTAGTAAAATTTGTGATAAAAGTTTTCAAATTGAAATGAATCTGTGTTTAATTTGACTTTGTCCTTGCAGGACTGGATGGTAACTTTGAAATTTAAGGATAATTATTGCTTCTTCCAGTTTTTTCTGCATAGAGGGTTGATGATGATCACTTTCAGTCTATGTTTCTGTCCTGTGGTCTTGCCACTCCTCCCAGAGTATTAATTCAGATACAGAGTTCTAAACATTCATGGCTGTCAAGTCAAGGGTATTCATATTTTCTGTTGTCTTATTTTTTCTGTTATTTATTTATTTATTTAAATTTGTTGACCGGGAGTGTCCGACTGGACATAGGTCCATTTTCAGCGGAGGCCCGGGGAGAAAAGCTCCACAGTAAAATAAACAGACAGTAGTTACATTGGATTACATAGTGATTAACAATTTACCATAGCAATTGCTTACAACATATTTATAGATGAAGAACATAGTACATCAGTAGACAACTAGAACCTTTATCTGTAAAGTGCATAACAGACATTAACAAATGTTACAGTAAGAAGTTCCTGCTGTATAATAAGTACTAGGCTTATGAGCATCTGAGCTTGTTATAATCAAGGTAGTTAGTGGAGTGGAAAGAAAGGTAGTGGTTGTATGGGGTGGATGATATTAGAGTGGGAGTTGCAAGGGCAAAGCCAGCATGTTTTTAGGTGCGCTTTTAGTAAAGTTTTGAAGTGGGTGCATGATGGTACGGAGGTAATTGTGGGTGGGAGTGAGTTCCATAATTTGGCTAAGGCGCAAGAGAATAGTGCTTCACCAGCAGAGTTATTGGCTTTAGTGATCTGCAAGTGATTTTTGTTGCTGGATCTTAGTGGTCTGGTGGTGCAATAGGGTTGGAGTAGATTCTGGAGGGATGGGACATTTAGTGGATGGTTTACTAGTTTGTGGGCGAGTGAGAGTTGATACCACTGAAGGAGGTGAGGGAGTTCAAGCCAGTTATTTAAGTCTATTGAAAGGAACAACTCTTAAAGAACGTAAACTTTGTTATTTTCTTTCAGGATCCTTTACATATCAGTAAAGTAAAGTCTGGTTTAATGCCCCATGAAAAGAAGCTGCATGGAATATTTTTCTAGTGGCATTGTTGGACAAATTTTCAATAAAGATTGTTCTGTCTTTGAACAGAATTTGTTGCAGTCTTTTTTTATTTTTTTTATCAGTAAAGGGCACTTTCTTTGTTTCCATTATCACATATATTTAAGTGTTGTGATGGACATTCTAGCATTCCCTGAGGCCTATTTGTTATCCTACAGTAGTTTATGTAGAAAAGTGGGTCCCTCTTATTCCTTCTCTTCTCAGAAAACAGTGCCTCTAGAAGAATTATGTGCAAATAAACAAAGACCATTTCTTCTTTTCTCTCTCTCCCTCTCCCATATTATGATGACATACAAGACTGGGTGGAAGCTCATCTGGAATCTATAAAATGGCATGGCTTATGGTATCCTCCTCAAATTGAAATGCATTTAAATGTTTAAATGTAGACGAAATGCTGACTCTAGAATATATTTGAATTTGTCCAAAGATAACTGTATCAGATTTCCTTCACATATTTTCAGTACCATAATATTATGCTGTATATATTAACAAGTAACCAGATTTCATCTTGCTCTATAGAATTTGAATTGAACATGCTCATTTGCAAGGTCGCATTTATCACAAATAGCAGTTAAATTGTCAGGTCTTTCTGCAGTTGTTCAGCATTTGGAGGACTCCATCCATAGATACATATTAGCCTGTCTTTAGAATGCTCATCTTCATTTATTTCTAATCAGATTCAATGACACTGCTCTGTTACTTGAGAGAGTTCTCTTGAAAGTGTTGAGAGAGAATGCCCATGCCATCTCTTTAGTCTTATTAAACATCTCTTTAAACCTGTTTGGGACCTTTAAAAGACAACTTAAAAAACAGCTTTTCTGGTTGTCACTTTTAAAATTAGGGTTCTGAGCTAGAACATCTAATGGTTTCTGGACTCTGTAGCATCCCATAAAGGCAGTTTTTCTTTCTGCAAAGTCTAAGGTTATGCCAGGTGTTGCTTTTGATGAAAATATTAACCCAACCACTATCCATACGAAAAAAAATGTGAGAAAGAAGATCTTACATGTTACAGAATCATGTACAGAAATGAGCTTGTATAGCAGGATAAGAACATTCATAATCTGAGTACCTTTCACATCTCCCCAACTAGGTATGGTGCAACGGTTTCTAAGCAGATCATAGAAAACTTGTTTCATTTGCGTTGATTTTTGTTGCAACTCTTAAAACAAATCCACGTCTGGACAGCTTAGGTTTTGTTGTACTACAATTGTTGCTTCAGTAACTTTTTTTAAGTGAATTATTGTTGATAATATTTGGGCGGCCATGGTGGTGCAGTGGTTAGCATTGCCACCTCACAGCAAGAGGTTTTCTGGTTCGATTCTTGGCTGGGGTGCCTTCTGTGCAAAGTTTGCATGTCCTCCCTGTGGTCGTGTGGTTTCCTCCAGGTGCTCCAGGTTCATCCCACATCCCAAAGACATGCAGTAGGTGGATTGGACACTCTAAATTGGCCCTAGGTGTGAGTGTGCGTGACTGTGTGCCTTCTGTGGAAGGTTGGGCACCAAGCTGGCAAATCCACACCATAAAACTCCACTGCCAATCATGAATGGACAGATGATCTGCTGTGGCTACCCCTAACCGGGAAAAGCCAAAAGAATAAGAAGACAATTGCTGCTAATATTTGTGAGGGTGCAATTTGGTTTCTTTGCTTACTTTTACCAGACAGCTGTATCGAGCAGAATTCTGAGCATAATCTGGCTGCAAATGAACTAGATTTTGCTGTTTAATTTACCACAAAACAGTAACATAAAAATAAGTCTTACATCAAATTTGAGTGAGATGTCAACATCTGTTGCTGCTTCATATGAAGACAGAAATATAAGACTAGAGTGGTGAGAAGTTGTGAAGTGGAAAGAGTAAAGATTTTAGAGAGGGGGGATATTGAACCATGAACTGATTGTTATGGAGTGGTGATAGTTTGTATAAGAAGTAAGTAGTTGAAGATGCTATTCAGGTAAGTGGAGAGGGTCCCAATAATTCAGATGGATACAGAATATGACAAAATAAGGATGAGAGGAGAGATGGAATAACAACAGAGGTTAGAATTAGTGAAGTATGAAGTGAAGGAATTATGATCTGTAAAAAGCTGTGACCTGGAACAAGAGGGAAAATTGAGGAAACTGCTAATGGATGTAGACAACTTTTTTCAGAAGGAGAGTTGATGAGAGATAAAAAATAAATCAGGTGAAGGAAGAATTGGGGGAGGTGGACAAAGAGACAAGTAAAGGCAGAAACAGAAAGAAGAGGTACCTGTTAGTGGATTAAAAGAGAGACAGAGGTAAAGTTATTGGCTTTGAGGCTAAAAGAATGAAAGACATAAACCTGGATCAGGAGGGTTAACGGGAATGATGGTGAACAGAAGGTCACTAACAAAGAGATCAGAGGAGTTTTTGAAGATTTTTACTTGGAACTATGTTAAGGAAGGCCAGAGGATGAAATTGTGTGTGAGGAATGGAAGGGTCCTTTGCTAGAGGAGGAGGAGATTGGACTGGGGGAAGTAATAACTGCAATTAGAAATATGAAAGTAAGGAAAATGGGTGTCCCAGATGGCATCTTAGTACATTTTTATAAAATAATACAAGTGTACATAGGAGGCAATATACTGGAGGTTTTGTTTTCTTTAATAAAATATTAAGTAAGGCTAATACTGATTTCATGAATAAAGAAGAGCTGATAACTCTGACAAAAGGCAAGGGTGACAGTGAGCGTGCAGCAAATAAAAAGCCAAATTCCTGTGCAGTGTAGGTGCAGGAGCCTTAATAGTGAGACTAGGTAAGGTGTTAGATAAGGTAGTAGTGGGACTAATGTGGGTACTATAAGGGGCAGATTATTGATGGATAGGTTTGTGTGTGTGTGTGTGTGTGTGTGTGTGTGTGTGTGTGTGTGTGTGTGTGTGTGTGTGTGTGTGTGTGTGTGTGTGTGTGTGTGCGTGTGTGCATGTGCATGTGTGTGTGTGTATGCACGCGCATGTGTGTATAATATTGATGGATATAAAAAAGCTATTAATTTAGTTAGCTGTGATTTTAAGATGTGAACACTGGAACAAATTGTTGGTGAAAGTTTTTTTTTTTGAATGGAATTAGGGTGTAATATGATTCTCAAGAGTTGGGGTTAGGGTCAACAGAATGGTACTGGATGAAATGAGATTAGGATGAGAAATGAGGCAAAGATACCTTTTAGTCCTTGTGCTATACTTGCCAATGAGAGTTTGAGAACTGATATAGTTGAGTGGAAGAAAGGGAAAAAGAAAAGTATCGATTTATTTGCAGAAGACTGTATATTGTGGCTAGGACGGCATAGAATTCATGTTGCCACAAATTTTTCAGATAATTGAGTAGTGTGTGAAAACAAGGAACGGGAGAAAGAGAAGACTCCTTAGTTAGGTTTTGTGGGAAGTGGGGAACTAGGGAGTCATAGTTCCCAATTTGGAGAAGGGTAAATTCTAATTGGTTAAAGGATTCTCTACAGTAGAGGAAATACGAAATGTGAATTGAGAAAAGCTGGAAGACAAACCCTTAGGATGGGAAACTATTTCTTTACAAATAAGACACTTCATCTTACCGCAGTTCGGAACTGAATTAAGAGCCGATCTTGAGAGAGTTGTTAAATGTTCGGAACTGAATTAAGAGCCGATCTTGCAAGAGTTGTTAAATGTTCGGAACTGAATTAAGAGCTGATCTTGAGAGAGTTGTTATATGTTCAGAACTGAATTAAGAGCCGATCTTGCGAGAGTTGTTAAATGCCACTGCGTCTCCTCCAGCCATGCCACCTGATCTCTACTTCCTTACTCATTCTTTCTGCTTCCATCTGCTCTCAAATTCTATTACATCTCTTGCTCCGGCTCACTTACTATGTAATTCATGCAAGTATAACCAGCTGTTGAATATAACATGCTGGAGTCTTGCAACTTTGCCACTTGTTTTGAATTTCTCATAAATATGTAGTAATACTGCTGTACATATCCCTTACATTTCTTTGTGCATAATAATTGTGTAGTACTGATATGTATACTGTTGCTCTTTTGCTGTTTTTTTAGCTGAAAAGTAATTCTCACTTTCTTGTACTTCCTTTCTGTCTTTCCTAGTTGGGAACTGACTGTGGTCTTTTGTGATCAGTGTTCTACCCTGGTTAGGTTTTAAATGTAATCAATAAAATGAATAAGATAGCAGGGTTATTAAATGGTCACATGAGGTAGGTGGTAGGTATCTTGATAGGGAGAATTCACATGGCTCCCTATTGAAATGTTAGCACTCATAATGTTGAGTGCCAGCAAGACAAAAAAAGACGGAAAACCCAGGAAAAGAGCAAATCTTGAAGACTGATGTTCTCCTTTAAACTTCCTTTTTGCAGGGGCTAAGCTTCCAAGTCCCACACACACCCTGAATTTATATATACCAACTCAGAGATCACCATACCTTAGGGAAAAACGCAATATTCTGAGAAGTATCCATCTCAGATTTAGTATATGTAAGTCTATTTTTTGGCCATTCAGTCTCTGTGTTTTGAGACTAGCTGTAGAGGGTCCTGACATTTCAAATGGTTACCATTCAGATGGCAAGAACGCTGGTTCCCCCCCAGCTGTATATGTGGTAATAAGCATAGCTTTATCATTAAAGGATACATGGGCGATTAAATTCAGTGAAGATTTGGGATAGCTTCATGTAGAGAGGTATACAAGGAGTAGCTTAGGAAAAGTGAGACTGTGGGTGAGTGATAGAAATGGATGTGTTGGGGGGGGGGGGTGCCAAAGCTGAAGAAGTGTGATGGTGAGAAGTATTATGCAGCATATGAGAGTGATGTAAAACCCAGGTCAAAGGTGGAAGGTATCCTGAAAAAATTAGAATGAGCACTGGGAAAGAAAAGGTATTGTGCAAATGTAATGCCAGTAACGATACAGGAATGGAATTTATTTTGTGGGAAAAAGAATCAGAAGCAAGTAACATAATGCAATATAATAGAGAAAACAAAAACATGATAAAGAGTGCATTTAATTGTATTAGTGATCTAGGAAACTTAAGGGTTGTGGATATTTTGTTCTTTTTTCTGTTATCAGTAGTGACAAACTCAATAAAAATAATTTAGACCAATAATGTAGGATACCATCCTGAATGTTGTCTAAAAATACTCAAGGATAAGAACACTTTGCCAGATCATCACATTAGCCACACAGAGTTAGTTTTCTGTTATCACTTTAGCTGGTGGAGTTAGTCCTGTGTTAGATGATTACAAACAAAAGGATTTATTCGCTGTCACTAAAGCTTTACTAGAAGTAAAACATGCAAGGTTCCATCCAGACATTTTATGAATAAAAGCTTACTGACTTACAGATATCAGGGTCTCAGTGGGTGACTAAATCTATGCCTTGGTGCTTGACATATCATATATGGATGGTCACCATCTGACTAGCAAGCTTAATTTCTCCTCAGACAGAATGCACTCTTAATAAAATATGCTCGTACTAGAAAAAATGAAACTCTAGATAACCCTGTAAAACAGAATACTCTGTGGATCTGTATTTTGCAAGGGTAGGTAGATGAGATGGATAATGGTACATGTTTGTATTAATGGCTTCCTTATATGCTTGGGCCTACGTTTTTCTCTTTGTTTGTGATCAAAGTGAGCCTATTATGCCTTGTCACTCAAATGAACCAAAGCTCCCATGTTGCTATTGTTGAATTTCTTTCACACAAGAGCAGTGCCCTGGTCTTGACACAAGATTGGGCAAAGAGGGAAACACTGTGCAGTCATCATGCTGTCTGATTTGGTAATAAATATTTGGTGGAGGTGTAAAAGCAGCATAAAGTTTGGTCCCTTTATTCACCTCCGTAACTTGAAAGGAGTTGGTACCCATTTGAGGTGTGTGTTTCTGTCAAGATATAGAATGTTTTTCAAAATCATTAACAGAGCTTCTGTTTGGCATTGGAGAATGTATCCAGAAGAAACAATGGACACTGGGGCTTGCTTTTGTCTAAACACAATATTCCAACTCCTCAGAAGTTACAGAGGGGAAGGGGACAAGACAAGCCTAACAGTCTGTAGTATATCAGTGATGGAAATGGGGTGAATGATCGAGGGCACATTTTGGCAGGATGTAACCTGTGCAGTGACCTGGCCAAAGTGGCTGGTTCTGGGAGTGTTTATTTCACAATACATACATTAGTTTTGCCAGACGTTGCTTGTTTGCATCTATTTACGTCGTCTTTTACAGCAAAGAAAACAAACTGATTATTATTTTGTCTTTGTTTTGTGGCATATTATAAAGTTATTTTTTTGTTGTAATAATTTCCCATTTCTCTCACCATTCTGTTATGTGCGCTGTGAGAATTTAACAGCAGAAGGGTCTCTTTAAGTTCCTCAAGA